>NC_081369.1:42582926-42906591 GCF_030684315.1 Stegostoma tigrinum | reverse complement strand
GCATCAAAGTGAGCATCTTTCAAAGTGAATGAATACTCTGAGAGTGAGGAAACAGCCCTGAGGTATACCCTAGTCCAAATCACAAGATGGGTTCCCGTCTCTGCGTACAAAGTTGTCTTGCAGCATTATTCCAATGAAAGGTTCCGGTGTGCTCCAAAGAGCAGCATAGAATTGCAAAAGCATAATGTGGCGAGGCTGGTACCTCTGGTAACATCTGCCAATGTGAGATGTTTGTGCTCATTGCACATGGAGTGTACCTTGAGTTTTTGGTGCCAGGTGTTTAACATTGAGGTCCAGAAGAATAAGCGATGATCCGGAGTCACCAGTTGACCGCTGTGACTTTCATGTAGGAATTTTTGTTAGGGAGTTTCTATTTGGCGGATGGAAATATGAGGGACTACATATTTGTGAGCTGAAATTAGGTAATAACGAGGTTGATAATGTGCAATAATCCATTTAAACAGAACTCTTGCTGCGCACCAGTAAGAATCGTGTGCCACGACTGAATACTTGACTGGAAAATGGGATTTTTAAAATCTCAATATGTTCCCCACCCGATTCCACCAAATTCACACCAAGGTTCACGTCATTCAGGTACTGAATGAGTTCTACCCCTAGTCTAATAATTTAAGACAAGATCATGAAACAAACTCTCACCTTAAATACCAGGCACAACTTACGCCTCCACAACCAGCTCACAATTTCAGTGAGTAAAACAAGTTAAATTTGTTTACAGAATGCAAGTAGTAAAGGTTGTAAAATAATTTAAGAAATAATTTCAAATTGATACTGGTGTGTAAATCGCTGGAGAAGGCAGCAACATCATTTAAGAAAGTAAACATACTTGGGATGCACAGTTGGAGGTATAAAGTATAAATTTCAAGAACTGAAGTAATTGAGAGGTGATGGACTAGTCGTTCTATCACTAAACTATTAACCTAGAAATCCCAGGTAATGTTCTGGGGACCTGGGTTTGAATCTGCCATGGTGGAATTTGAATTCCATTTTTAAAAAAACTGGAACCAAGGTCTAATGATGACCAAGAAACCATTGCCAATGGAAAAACTCATCTGATCTCCTTTAGAGAAAGAAACGGTCATCCTTACCTACACTGGCCTACATGTGATTCTGTGCCCAAAGTGTCATACAATGCAGTTATGTGAACTGCCCTCTGAACACTGAGGGATGGGAAACAAATGTTGGCCCAATGACACCTATATCCTATAAATGAATGTTAAAAAAGGTTTGCACTAACTCAGCATATTATCAGAAAGAAACTGTCACAGTGTAGAGGTTGCCATGATGAGAGGTAAATTGATAGTTAGGTTAAGGTCCCAAAGTTAAGGAAAGTGATTGCATGAATGGTAAATGTTTTAACTGGAGAAAGAATGTTAAGGGGTGATCTTATTGAAATATTCCAAAGCTTAAAGGCAAAATAAGTATATAATTACACATTCATCCCAGTGTTTCCCTTGGCAGCTCACTTTGTATCTAGTGCTACTATGGTTATGTGCTCAAGTTTCTGACAATAAATCATGAACTAGGTGCTGAGACTGTACAACCTGTTTTCTAGCACATGGCACTACTCCAAATGATGTTGATGATAGATGCAAGATGAAGGTGTCATAACTGCTGCCTGGATGTCAATCTGCATTGTTCAATGTCTATCAACTTACTTCAGCTGCACTCAGGGAATGAAATCCCTTCACACTTTTATGCGTGCTCTGAAGAGACTGCAGTCAATTATTCCTTGCACGTGGACAATAGGAAAGGAGGTGTAGCTATTTCCCCTGGCAAAGACAGACTCAGTGAAACTCCTGATGCTGCAACTTTCTGCAAACAATGATGATATCAATGCTGCCTGTGACGGCTAGAAACGACAGTGATGCATTAATTCAGGCCATAATGACCTTGTTAGTGTCAATGAAATGTAAGTATGAACATTTACAAAAACCCATGGATTCTTTTTATGATTGCCTGATTGCTTCACGTGTCAAATATCAATACTTCTGGAACATCTAACATATGCTATTCAAAGACAGAAATTCCGCTACAAAATACAGTTCCAAAAACTTCATATCCTCTTTCCCAAAAACTTCGGCACTTCCCAGACCATATCAAAAATGCTCCAAGTCTAAACAGACAGCTACCGTATATGAGTACAATGGCTAAACTTCCAATAGAGTGGAAACACTTGGTATCTATGTATCTCAGGCAGATTTAGACATATTTTATTTTTTTTTAAGGGTTCCAATTTGAAATTAGCCACAGGGAAACTTTAGCCTTAAGATAAAGCTTTGCTTATTTCATAACTACTGTTGAAAGTTACTAAATAAAAAGGGATACAATTATTAACTAAATACAGATATGAAGATTAAGAGTATGTACAGAGAAGATCAGACTGTTATCATCACAGGTTCATTACTTATTTTGAAGATTCTCTTTCTGAGGTGAAAAGGTTGAAATCTTAAAATCAGAATTCCACATGCCTTCTGTGGGTGAAAGAATAGAGGTTTCTCCAACATGTGGATTGAACAGAACTAGTGCTGAAAAGGATTGAAGGTTCCTTTATTTTGTCTCCGTGGCACTGCAAGTGGTAGCCATTATAGACTGTTTCAGTACAGCAGTCCTTTAGCTGTGTTCCCTTTCTTCTTCTGCTCCTTTTGACTGCGAACTGTCCATCTCTGATAAGTCTCTCCCAGGGTTCTTCTTGAAGTTCTCTTAAAATGGTGTTTCACACGCTGCAATATTAACTTTGATAAGTTCTTGTTCCACAAAGAAAAATTAATTACAATGGTATATCCTGTGACGTCCTTTTTGTCTCCTGCTTGCACTGAATCTTTGAATTCTCTCAGATTTAGGAGGTCCCCATTGTGTTGTGCAAAGGTTAATCAATTTCTAACTATTTCCCTTTGTGATTGATGTAAATCACCTATTTCTCTTTTTGGTTGAAAGTTATTTGACAGGTATAATGAAGTGACTTCTGAAACTGTATTGGAAGAAGTGCGCATTTTAAAAAGTAAGATTAATTTTAATATATTTATAAAGAAAGCCACACGGTTATAATACAACCAGTATTGACCAGTTTTATTTACACCTCTGCCTCAACAAAGAAGCCAATATAACAAAACGCCCACAGACCACAATAAATCTGTTCCATTTTTGAGAAATTGAAATGGTGGAGCAAATGTTTGAGTCAAGGATGAACTTAGGACACTCATCGGGATTGTTGTGTATCGTTCAAAGTCTTTAACGTCTGATCTGTTCGCTTTCAAAACTCCTTCAACTGTCTTTTGGTTTGGGTTCACTAACTTCACTCACCTTCATTTTTTTTTGGTGACTCAACAATGTTACAGGTGACGCTATGAACTAACTATTGGGCTTTTTGACCTGAGGCTGTACTCTTGAATTTAGTCTAGAATTTCATTTCATCTTCCAAAATGCGTCTTCTCAGGCTCATTATCAAAATGCCATCTAAGATGCAATATACTTCTAATAAAACAATCTTCACCAGTAGACAGTCACCAAGTATCATTTTCGATCACTTTATTTCACTTTTGCATGTTATCTTACAGAGAACATAGAAAAGTACAGCACAGTACAGGCCCTTGAGCCCACGATGTTGTGCTGTGGAATAATCCTAATCCAAAAATAAAATAACCTAACCTACATTTCCCTCAATTCACTGCTGTCAATGTGCATGCCCAGCAGTCCCTTAAATGTCACTAATGACTCTGCTTCCACGACTACCACTGGCAAACTGTTCCATGCGCTCACAACTCTCTGGGTGAAGAACCTCCCTCTGACGTCTCCTCTATACCTTCTTCCTAACACCTTAAAACTATGACCCCTCGTGGCAGTCAATCCTGCCCTGGGGAAAAGTCTCTGGATATCGACTCTATCCATGCCTCTCATTACCTTGTACACCTCGATCAGGTCACCTCTCTTCCTCCTTCTCTCCAGAGAGAAAAGTCTGAGCTCAATCAACCTCTCCTCGTAAGACAAGCCCCCCAGTCTAGGCAGCATTCTGGTAAACCTCCTTTGCACCCTCTCCAAAGCCTCCACATATTTCCTATAATAGAGCGACCAGAACTGGACACAATATTCCAAATGTGGTCTCACCAGGGTTTTGTAGAGCTGCAGCATAACCTCGCAGCTCTTAAACTCGATCCCCCTGTTAATGAAAGCCAAAACACCATATGCTTTCTTAACAACCTTATCCACTTGGGTGGTAACTTTGAGGGAGCTTTGCACTTGAACACCAAGATCCCGCTGTTCCTCCGCACTGCCGAGAATCCTGCCTTTAATCCTATATTCAGCATTTAAGTTCAACCTTCCAAAATGCATCACTTTGCATTTATCCAGGTTGAACTCCATCTGCCATTTCTCAGCCCAGCTCTGCATACAGTCAATGTCTCACTGAAGCCTGCAATAGCCCTCGATACTATCAACGGCACCTCCAACATTTGTGTCATCAGCAAACATACTAACCTACCCCTCAACCTCCTCATCCAAGTCATTTATAAAAACTTCAACGAGCAGAGGCCCAAGAACAGAGCCCTGCAGGACACCACTCAGCACTGACCTCCAGGCAGAATACTTACCATCTACAACCACTCTCTGCCTCCTGTCAGCCAACCAATTCTGAATCGAGACAGCCAAATCACCCTGTATCCCATACCTCCTGACTTTATGAATGAGCCTGCCGTGGGGAACCTTATCAAATGCCTTGCTGAAGTCCATGTACACCACATCCACTGCTCAATCCTCGTCAACCTGTCTCATGACTTCCTCAAAGAACTCAATAAGATTTGTAAGGCATGACCTGTCCCTCACAAAGCCATGCTGGCTCCCTTTAATCACGCTATGCTTTTCCAAATAGTCACACATCCTATCCCTCAGAATTCTTTCCAAAACCTTGCTGACCACAGACGTAAGACTGACTGGTCTGTAATTTCCAGGGATTTCCCTATTCCCTTTCTTGAAAAGAGGCACAACGTTTGCCTCCCTCCAATCTTCTGGTACGACTTCCGTGGAGAGTGAGGAAGCAAAGATCTTTGCCAGCGGCTTAGCAACCTCCTTTCTCGCTTCCCGGAACAACCGAGGATAAATCTGGTCTGGCCCTGGGGACTTATCAATTTTAATGTTTGCCAAAATTTCCAGCACATCAACTTCCTCAATCTCGATCTGTTCAAGCCTGTTTTCCTGCTCCTCAAAGTTCTCATTCACAACAAGATCCCTTTCCTTAGAGAAAACCGAAGCAAAAAACTCATTTAGGGCTTCCCCTGTCTGCTCAGACTCCATGCACAAGTTCCCTACGCTATCCCTGATCGGCCCTACCTTCTCCCTGATCATTCTCTTACTCCTCACGTATGAGTAAAATGCCTTTGGGTTCTCCCTAATCCTTCCTGCCAAGCCTTCATCGTGCCTCCTCCTGGCCCTCCTCAGTCCACTTTTGAGCTCCTTCCGAGCAAGCCCGTAATCCTCTAAAGCTGTGCTAGACACTTGCTTCCTCCACCTTACGTAAGCTGCCTTTTTCTTTTGGACGAGAAGCACCTCTGTTCCTGTCATCCAAGGCTCCTTAATCTTACCCCTTCTCACCTGTCTCAGAGGAACAAATTTATGCATCACTTGCAGCAACTGCTCCTTAAACAGCTTCCACATGCCTGTTGTGCCCTTTCTGTGGAACAATTGCTCCCAATCTGTACTTCCCAACTCCTGCCCGATAACGTCATAGTTTCCTTTTCCTCGGTTAAATATCTTCTCCTGGTAACTGCTCCTTTCCCTCTCCATGGCTGTGGTAAATGTGAGGCTGTTGTGGTCACTGTCGCCAAAGTGTTCTCCCACCACGAGATCTGACACCTGTCCTGGCTCATTGCCAAGCAACAAATCCAAAATGGCCTCTCCCCTCATCGGCCTGTCCACATACTGAGTAAGGAAACCCTCCTGAACACACCTGACAAAAATGGCTCCATCCAAACCATCTGCACTAAGGAGGTTCCAATCTATATTGGGAAAGTTGAAGTCACCCATAACAACAACCCTGCTACGTTTGCACTTTTCAACAATCTGCCGGCCTACAAGTTCTTCGGTCTCCCTACTGCTATTTGGGGGTCTGTAGAAAACCCCCAATAAGGTGACTGCTCCCTTGCTGTTCCTAATCAAAAGTTCTTTCAGCCACCGTTATACTGCCCTTGACTAACAAAGCCACACCCCCCCCTCTTTTACCGCCTTCCCTGACCTTAATGAAAGATCTAAACCCTGGAACCTGCAACATCCATTCCTGACCCTGCTCTATCCATGTCTCCGAAATGGCCACAACATCGAAGTCCCAGGTGCCTATCCAAGCTGCAAGCTCACCGACCTTATTCCAGATACTCCTGGCGTTAAAATAGACACACTTCAACCCAGCTTGCTGTCTTCCAGCACACTCCTGTGACAGTGAGTTCCTGTCCATGTCCTCCCTACTCTCATCCTCCTGTGTACTAGGACTATACCTCAGTTTCCCATCCCCCTTCTGAGCTAGTTTAAATCCACCCGAATGGCATTAGCAAATTTCCCACCCAGGATATTAGTGCCCCTCTGGTTCAAGTGGAGACTGTCCTGTTTGTAGAGGTCCCACCTTCCCCAGAATGAGCCCCAATTGTCGATGTACCTGAAGCCCTCCCTCCTGCACCATCCCTGCAGCCACTTGTTCAGCTGAAATCTCTCCCTGTTCTTTGCCTCGCTATCATGTGGCACGGGTAACAAAGCAGAGATAACCACTCTGTTTGTTCTAACTCTCAGCTTCCACCCTAGCTCCCTGAAATCCTGCCTCCCACCCCATCCCTCTTTCTACCTATGTCGTTGGTGCCTGTGTGGACCACGACTCGGGGGCTGGTCACCCCCTCCCTTCAGGACCCCAAAGATACAATCTGTGACATCACGGACCCTGGCGTCTGGGAGGCAGCACACCAATTGTGAGTCTCTTTCATTCCCAGCAAACCTTCTATCAGTCCCTCTAACTATTGAGTCCCCAATGACTATCACTCTCTTCCTATCCCCGCTTCAGGGGAACGACCACAGGAGATCCCTGCACTGACTGTTTTTTCCCCCTTCTAACAGTTACCCAGCTTTCCTCACGCTTAGGAGTAACTACTTCCTTGAAACTCTTGTCTATCACTGACTTTGCCTCCCGAATGCTCCGAAGTTCATCCAGCTCCTGCTCCAGTTCCCTAACGCGGTCTTGGAGGAGCAAGAGTTGGATGCACTTCCTACAGATATACTTGGATGGGACACTAATGGCGTCCCTCACCTCATACATCATGCAGGAGGAACATTCCCCTACCTGCACTGCCATCCCTGCTAATCCCCTAAACAGAAAGTTAAAAAAAGAGAAGCTAACCTTGATTTGTCCCTGGTGTATAAGGTTAGAGGAGGTGGATGGGTGGGACGCCCTACAAGGGTAGGGTCTCGGGTTTACACAATGATCACTTATATAGCTGAGGGATGAAAAAAAAGTTCCCTCCCTTCCCAGAAACCTCTTCATAAATCCAAGTAGCCTGATCTGTCTTTAAACTATAAGACTCTTAATTGTCCTGTTCTTTCTAAGTTATTCAGCTCATTACTTACTCTTTTAACTCTGCATAATACCTAACCTTACAAAATGTTGCCTCTATGTTGTCATTTATGTAGATCTTGGGCTTGTGATGCTTAATTTTACCATTTGGATCTTCTTGTCAAAAATCACATTATGTTCTCATAGCACTTTGCAAGTGCAAGACGTACACTTACTTATTTCCACTCAAAATAAATCAGTTGAGTTTAACCATATCTTCTTACACGAGCTCCTTCCCAGCAGGAAGACTTTGTTCCAGTCCACGACAACCAATTACAACTAGTAGGATGTATCATTTTTCACCTTGACACTAACTTGTCCTAGCATTGGAATACTGTCAAAATCCTGGAACTCTGTTCCTAATGGCACTCTGGATGTATCTACACCATACAGACAGCAGCATTTCAAGAAGGCAGCCCATCAGTACCTTTTTGTGGGGAAATGAGAATGAGCAACAAATGGATTGAATTAGTTTTATTGTCACATGTACTCAAATAGTACAGTGAAAAGTTTATAAGTCACCACTTCCAGCACCATTTTAGGTACAAATGTACCTAGATACAATCTGTAGTTATAGAACAGAGAAATGTAGAAAACGTAGTTACAGGTGGTTCTGCTATAACGCATGTTTCGTTAATGCAAATTGGCTGTAATGCAATTGATGAATATTGGACGCTGTTTAGATAACGCAAACTTTCTGCTTTACAAGTGTAGCGATTTTCTACAGCGATTTCCCTATAATGCCATTTTCTATAGCACGAGATCATGCAAGAAGACAACTATCACATTTTAGGAGAACTACTTGTACATGACTGCTGAACACACAATGACCATAGGTCATAAAAAACAAGGAGCAAAGTTAAAAAGACAAATATCACAGTCTCTCTCCAAAGGGTCTCCAGAGAAGACCAACGCAGGGGGCCTCCAAGCTCTCTGACCATTGGTTGCTGCCATGCTCCACACTGAACCACTACCCTCACTCCTGCACCAGGCTGCTACTGTCCTGTCTGTACAGATCTTTGGTGCCTCCGCTCCAGCTGCTGGTCTCTCTGACAACAGCCAACCCGCTTTGGAGGCCAGGAGATGGCGGCCAGGGCCAGGTGACCAAGGCTGAGAGAAGGGAAGAGAGATGCAGAAAAAAACAAAAAGAGCTAAAAGAGTACAAGTGAAAATGCTTGTACAATAGAAATAACAGACACTGCCGAAGCTGTATCATCAATGGAAGTAAGTTATGCTGTGGACACTGAAATTTTACCTTCAGCCATAAGCGCTGCTTTTCTTGCTACGTGACGGATTACAACTGATGATCTTCCCATTCAATGACATGAACTTGTGCTTGTTCATTTTATCAAATACTTTTTTAAAGAATTTCCATTCACCTGAAACAGCTTAATCTATTGCAACCTGCAGCTTCACCATAATCTGGAACATGACTGTTTCCTTTGCTCCTGTGTGTTGCCCAGATGTAACTAACTTCCCAACAGTTGGAGACTTTCAACAGAAGTAGGGCATTTAAATTGTTGGCGACTACCATAGTGTAGAGAGCATTGAAATTTCAGACTCTGTACCTATGAGGTTGGTTGCTTTGAATTTAAGTAAGCCTGATCTGCTAGTGAGGGAAGGCAATTCAACTGCAGCGTGTGACAGTCTCCTTCTGCCATTTCCATCACCATGGCCTCATCACAGGCCTGCTTTGACATTGGCTTAATACTTTTTCTCAAAACATTGGTCAGACTTTTATTGTTCGTTAGGCCTTTGTCAAATGTATCTCCAGCATTGTTTGCTAAATCTGTTTCTTGTCCATAGTACTTAGAAATTTTCTTTATTCCAGGCACACAACTCTCAATGCAATCTCATCCTTTGTCGGCCATAATATTAGTGCAGAAGCTCATTGCTTCAATATTCCACAGTACTTCAGATCTTGTGAACAATATTGGTTAGACATCATCTTAAAATTACCTGGCCTCTTTGTGGTAATGAAAACATTTACTTTATTCCTATTTTCAATTTTGTTCACTTGCAGCAAATGTTGAACTTCATTAGTAATTATACCAATCCTCTTTGTTCTAGTGTAGTCCTCTAATGTTCCCAAAAGTACCTTCAGTGTTATTATTTTCAATAGCACAACATGCTGTACCTGAATGCAATGCTCACATCGACTAACCTTTCAAATTGCTCAAGCTTTCTCAAGATCGACTTCAGGAATTCTTCAGTGCTCATTTTGTTTTAGTTCATTCATGGGATGTGGGTGTGGCTGGCTAAATCAGCCTCTGCTTTCTTGAAGGGTTTGTGTTAATGCTGTGGCTTTAAGGAGTTACTTTGTCCCTTTTTTGAA
The DNA here is from genome assembly GCF_030684315.1 of Stegostoma tigrinum. Lineage (NCBI taxonomy): Eukaryota > Metazoa > Chordata > Chondrichthyes > Orectolobiformes > Stegostomatidae > Stegostoma > Stegostoma tigrinum. The sequence goes on along the minus strand of NC_081369.1, from coordinate 42,896,659 downwards.
GATAGGTTGTAGGTAGAGGTGAAGCACAGTTTAGCAAAATCACCAGAATAAGCTACTTATGAGGCGTTGATGTTTTTTAAATTTGGTACAATGGAGACATGCCAAACAACCTAAGCAGCAAGGAATAAACAGATCTAAGCAACCCCAATTGTTCAAATCTGAACTGTGTTGCCCAGCCATTGCTGATTACCATTAATGAGGGTCAACTAAATATCTCATTCGAAGGGGAGGCTCACAAAAATCCCCATCTGCCATGCTCAGGGAGCCGGACACATCAGTGAAAATGACAAGGCTAAGACACTTCAAGTATCCTTGCACAGAACTGCCAAGTGAACAATCCATCTTAGCCTCCTCATTGCTCTCAGCAATACATATGCCAGCCTTCAATTAATTTGAATTACTCCAGATACTGTCAAGAAATGGCCCAAGTCATTAGATTCTGCAAAACATTTAGACTGTGATCACATTCCAGCAATAGTACTGAAGACTTGTGCCCCAGAACTAGCCACACACCTACCCAACCTGGTCCAGTATAGTTGCAATATTAGCATCTTCTTGGCAATGTGGAATGTTGTCCACTTATTTCCTGTCCATAAACAACGGGATTTATTTGACCTGCCCAATCACTGCCCCCTCCCAATCTATTCTCTGTGATCAGCAAAATGATGAAAGGTGTCATTGGCATGCTACTATTTGGCACTTACTCAAAAATAATCTGCTCAGTGACACCCAAGTTGGTTTCCACTATGCTCACAGCTCATTACAGCTTTGGTCTAATCATAGATAGAAAAGCTTAACAAAAAGTGAGTAGTGAGAATGACATTCCTTGACATCAGTCTTGACCAAGTGTAGAATCAAGGACCCAAAACAAAATGATCAGTGAAAATTGGAAGAAAACTCTCCATTGCTTGGAATCAGGCCTAGCACAAAAAACGATGGTTGTCATTGTTGTCGGTCAATCATCTCAACCATTGGACATCATTGCCAGAGTTCCTCAGCTCAGTGAGTTCCTTGCATCAGTGATGTCAGAAGGTCAGAGATGTAAATGTTCACTAATGATTGCATAATGTTTAGTGCCATTCACAAGTCCTTCTCCAAATGCAGCATGATCTGACAGCATTTGGACTTAGGCTGAGAAGAGGTAAATAACACTTGCATCTCACAGTGCTATAATGGTCATCTCAAACAAGAGACAATCCCTTATACTCAGTAGAGTTTCAACAGCTGATTTTCAACAGGTTAGGGATTATGGGTAACCAGAAACTGAATTGGCCGTCTAAATACTTTGGGTGCAAGAACCAGTCAGAGGCTGGGATGTCTGCAACAAGCAACTCATCTGCTGACTGCACTAAACCTGTCTATCATCTTCAAGGCATAAGTCTGGAATGTGATGGAATACTGTCCCCTTGCTTAGGTAAATACACTTCCAACAGTGTTCAATAAGCTAAGGTCCACCCAGGATAAAGCAGCAAGCTTGATTGGTACTCCATCCAAAATTTTAAATATTCACTGTCTCCACCACTGACCTACAATGGCGTGTTTACTACCAAGAGACACTGCACCAATTCAGCAAGGTTCCATGGATAGCACCTTCTAGATCTCTTACTGCTAACACCTAAAATGACAAAGGTAGCAGGTACTAGGAACTAGGTGGACAGTCAGTTTCATTCCCTTCTTAGACTGTGTAGCATTTTGTAACAACTGAGTGGCTTGCAAGGTTTGATGTTTGTCATGTGTTATCCAAACTGTTTATTAGTAGAATCGAAATTTCAGTTCAGTATTCCCAGTGTGTGCCAAAATTTCAATCTAATGCTAACAAAATCAATGGAATATTCCAGACAAGCCCCTGCCTGCAGCAACTTGCTGTACCAGCCATAGAAATACTGTGATGTGATGCTGTGATCTTGTACATGTTTATATTATGTTCCAGCTAGCTGTAGAGTTAGCCACAAATCCAGCCCATTTTCAGAACTTCTAACTTCATTGAAAATCTAACATAACAATTTTGCTAGACTAAGATGGATAATTTAAGATTCAAAATTTTTTTATTAATATTAGTGGCAACCATTATGTTCCAAGTATGTTTGGAATGAGGAAATGTTCGCATAAATTTTTGGTGTTATACAATAGTATCCAATGCTGCCCTTTGCAAAGACGGACAAACAAATTTAGCTTGGAATTTCTTTATGTTACACAAGTGGCACTTTTTAGCAAGCAACTCATGTCTGATTTCCTCTGCTTCTCTGATGAAAATCTACTGCACTCAATTTGCTTGCCTGTTTTTTACCATTTCTACCAAATACAAAACAAAAACATATATTGCCAATTTCGAAAGCTCTACTTACCTCCAATATTGCAACTGAGAATACCCTCTGTGATGTTGATGTATGATGGATGACACGATTTTATCAATAATGATGTCCAATGTTCCTTCTCCACAAATATGCCAAATCATAGGACCTCCAGGCATCCAAATATCAGCAGCCTCAGTGCAATACTTTCCAACTCCGAGACTCCGTCTCCACCTGCTGCCAGATCACTAAAACTTTTCTTTTGTCTTCCCAAATCCACTTGTCCTGATTGCAACTAAACTATAGAACTGCCTCCAATGTAAAGCCAATTCCTACTCTACAATACCTCTATATATCAGCTACCAACTTACAATTGATCTTCCTTGCATTCAAGACGTTAAGGATGATTAGAGATGTCAAAAAATAAGCAAATTAATAGTCTTAAATACAGACCATCAGTTTGTATTTGTTAATTGTAAATACAGTTATCACATAATAATGGACTCAATTGTGATGTTCAGTCCCCAAAGTATCAGTAAACATTTCAGAATGCTATTTAATTAAAAACTGATTTTGACATATTCAGTCATACCGATCCAGTGATCCTGGATTATTCCTAGATTTCACAAACATATCTGTTGTTATAAACTTACCTGTGGAATATTCCAACAGCTTAACTGATAAAATACTAAAATTAAAAACTTCTTTGGGATGTAACAGTTAACCAACTTCATCACCACATATCCTACCCCAGTCCCTATCTTCAGACACCCTTAAGATTAGTTTAAGTAGAATAAAGTAAAATGGCCACAAGTCATATCTGTAACGCAGGCTTCCCATTAATTACAAAATGCAATTCTGTCTTCATGTCTTCGGTGTAAATCTTTAATCTCTCTCAGCCTCATTGCTCCTTCTGCTCACTGGAACAAATTTCAACGTGAAAGCTATTCTTGTCACTTATAATTCATCATAAATTTATGTTTCCAAATTAATTTCAAATTAAAATCAATGTGTACATCGTGAAAATCCATTTCTTCATGGTTGTTGCTCTCCACAATGGTTGCTTCCTGCATTATATACAAAAACTGCATAAATCATTTTGAATCTCATGACCTTTTCTACTTGTGCTGATTGGCCCTCCAATATTTGTGACTTTTTAAAAGTATCTGGATAAATAACTTGGACCCAGTCTGCTTCTGAAAAGGACGTTATCTATTAAGAAATATCATCATTAAAAAAGAGAAATTTGAGCATCCAGTTGTTGGTGGAAAGGATAACATGACAATATCTCACACTTAAAAATGTTTACAATAATAAAGTCCAAATGCACTAAAACAAAACCACAGCATGTGCTGAAGATCTGAAACAAAAACAAAAAGTGCTGAAGCAACTCAACATGTCTGACAACTTTAGTGAAGAGAGAAGCAGATTTAATGTTTCAAGTCCAACATCACAATTCACCAGAATCCCAATAAACTAAGAACACTGTTGCCTAAACATTATTTTTTTGTAGGCAACATATTATTTAAAGTGCAAAGTTTTTAACCCAACAAAAGTAAAACCCACTATTAGGTACGCATTTCATTGTGCTTTAAGTAAACATTCAATTCTTCCATTAATAGTCCAAAGTTATTCTTAACTTCCAAACATTTTCTTTCCCAGCACGGAAACTTTTAACTCCAGCACTGGCTTTCATGGTGCATGTTTTCCTGGAGCTTGCCTCCAGCTAAATCTAGGCAAATTTTTCAGGCTTGGTTTAGCTCCTCACAAATTTGTTTATTCCTAATTGACCATAAGCTTCCACCTATGTAGCTTTACGGTGAACCGCAAAGACTTTCAGACTGTAGCTGCTCTCCTTTGCCAGACCCTGGCAGACTAATTGTATTCATGAATTTTCAAGGGTATCTTACAAACTCATCTTACAAATTCTATGGCAACATGAATCATGTGTACCTTCTGTAAAGGTAGATATCATTGAATGCAGAACTCTTTTATCTTGATATTAAATTGACAGCTTAAAGCACACCTATTTACAACCAGACATTCTTGACACTTCCAAAGACTCTGTAGGCTCAGACTATCCATTTTAGCACTGAGGTTGCTGCAATTATCTCCAAGCATAAAAACCTTACACCCCCAATCTGCTTTGTTGTTCTCTGTATGTTAACCCATATAACATATACATGAAGACTGGGTTTTGTTGAGTCTAATATCTTGAAGATCACTAACAGCAGTAACTATTTAATCAACTGCAGTACACAGACATCCACAAATTGTCTTGAGTTCTGTGCTAACTGATGACACTGCACATTATCTGCGTAAAGCTGACTGACTGAAGACACTGCACTGACTCTATGATACAGAAAGAGTGATTAAAGGTGAGGTGGGTACCTCTACATCAGACCATCACATGTTGTGATGTCAAAAAGTAGTTGCCTGTTTTGTCTGCCATATTACAATACCTTCTTTCCCAGTACAACATTGCGTGCTTCCTTTAATCTCTAAAAATCAAATCACCCAGGCTTCCAATCAAGCAGACTTCTGAAATGTTCAAATGACTCCCTTTATTTTACCCTAAATTAAAGACACAATCTCAAAGCATTGTACATTATAAACCTCATATTTGTACTGAACAAATAATGAACTACTTCTGAAATAAATAAATTAACTGCTTCATTGTTTTAATACATAACATTAATATCAAGATGTTCCAAATTGTGCACAACTTTAATTTGCTGACATAAATCCTGTTTTTTTTTTCATTTTTATGGTCAGGAATCCAGTGTGACAACAACTTTGAGTCTCATGGGTACAGTTATCATAAGAAAGGCACAGGTGTCCAAAGCCTCTCTCTCTCTAGAAACAGCAGTCCTTTCCAGAATTCCTTTTCAACTGACCATTCAATAACACTCCAACAATAACTCCAGCCACAGCCTCTTCTGTGAAAAAACACGGCTCTTTAGCATCTTCAAGCTTTCAAGGTTTTGTAGACCTTTATAACCAGCTTGTGTAAACCTTTCATCAACATACGTTTTGTATCATAGTATCTCTACAGTGCAGAAAGAGGCCATATTGCCCATCAAGTCTGCACCAACCCTCTGAAGAGCATCCCATCCAATGCCACAAACCACATTTAACATGGCTAATCTGTCTTGCCTGCACACTTTAGCATGGCCAATTCACCTAATCTGCACATCTCTCAACTGTGAAAGGAAACACCCAGCAGAAACCCATGCAGACACAGGGAGAACGTGAAAATGCCACAGAAACAGCCACCCAGGCTGCAATCGAACTGAAACCCCTGGCAGTGAGATGCAGCAGTGCTAACCACTGTGCTACCTTTCTGGTGCTGAATAAATGTGACCTTATTCATGTTATATGTCAACTCATAGAGTTTTACAACAAAAGGAGGCCATTCAGTCCATCATGTTGGCACCAATCAACAATTACCTAACAACATTAATCCTGTGTTCCAGCTCTTGGCCCATTGCCGAGCAACACAGGTGACTATCTAAATACTGGATTAATATTTTAATAGTTCTGATGCAATAACCGTTTCACTCCATTGTGTGCATCTTTCTTCATAGCTCTGACTCTCCAGCCAGGCAATATCCTAGTCAACCTCCTCTGCATCCTGTCAAGTTCAATCACATCCTTTCTATAATGTGGTGGTCAGAAGTGAACGCAGTACTTCAGTTTTTGCCTAACCAGCGTCTCAGACAGTGCCAGCATAATCACCTTGTATGCTATGCCTTAGCTAATAAAGGCAAGTAGCCAATAATAAGAAATGTTTTAGACCATTCAGACCATCTAGACTGCTCTGCCATTCAATCATGGCTGACATGCTTCTCAACCCCATTCCCCTGCCTTCTCCCCATAAGCCTTGATCCTCTTACCAATCAAGAACCTATCAATCTCTGTCTTGGACACCCTCAATGACTTGACCTCCACAGTCATCTGTGACAATGAGTTCCACAGAGTCACCAAGTCTGGCTGAAGAAATTCCATCTCATCTCAGTTCTAAAGGGTCACCCCTTCACCTTGAGGCTGTGCCCGAGGTCCTAGTCTCTCGTACTAATGGAAGCATCTTCTCCACATCGACTCTTTACAGGCTTCTATGTGAGTTTAAATCAGAACGTCCTCTCATGCTTCTAAACCCTCGAGTATAGACCCATATTTCTGAACTACTCGTCATATGATAAGCCCTTCACCCTAACGATCACTCTTGTAAACCTCCTCTGGAACACCCACTCCCAACACACATACACACTTTTTTTTTTAGATATGGAGCCATCAACCACTGACAATATTCCAAATGCAATCTGATCAAAGCCTTATATAGCCTCAGCAGTCCTGTTTTCTAATCCTCTTGAAATGAATGCCAACATTGCATTTGCCTTTCTAACTGCCAAATGAACGTGCATGTTAACTTTAAGAGAGTCCTGAACTAGGACTCGCTAGTTACTTTGAACTTCTGATTTCCGAAGCCTTTTCCCAATTAGAAAATAGCCAATGCCTCTATTCTTATCACTAAAATGTATAACCTCACACTTTACCACATTTTATTCCATCTGCAATTTCTTTGCCCATTCACCTTGCCCGTCCAAGTCCTTCTGCAGCTTTTCTGCTTCCTCAACACTACCTGTATCTCTACCTGTCTTTTTGTCACCTGCAAACTTAGCAACAATGCCCTCAGTTCTTTCTTCCAGATCATTAATGTAAGACCTCCATCCTTTGTGCTTGAACTATCTTTTAAACTCATCATGTGCCCAGACAACCACTGCCAATCCAGAGCTGCCATGCATGGTTCCTGACATTTGCCCAGACATGGCAGACATGGGAAGTTGGGCCTGCTTTACAGGCAAGGATCTGGAAGTCCCAGTGGATGGGATGGTGTAGTCATGAGTCTTCCTTTCCCCACAGGACCAGCAGTGGAGGCCACAACACTAGATCATACCATTCTGGTCTATGGTTATTACCTGGATTAGTACAGACTCCGTCATCTTAAAGAATGCCCAGTATTGCAGACCAAAGGTCACTGTCTTTCTCCACTCTGCCAGTTTAAGCTTGACCATCTTCTCTTCAAAGCCTCACATACTACCTGTGCCATTTTAGTCCCCTTTCACCAAGGCTCATGGTCCACCACTCTCACTATTACTGACAATGTTTTCCCTCACGAGCTACCACACTCACTATTATCAGCAACTTTTTCCCTTATTAGCTCTCACCCACTCCAACCCCAACAGCACTAACTTGTATGCCCCTCCTGCTGCCTCCTTACTCTCCACCTGCACCAAAAGTAACAACCATCCTTTATAGCTTCTTTTCACTATTCTAAGAGGGAAACAGCCCACAATGGGGCAGAAAGATTCAAGGCAGTTGGTGGGCTGTCCAATATTCAGCTCCTCACTCAGGTGGAGAGCATCCCAGCTCTGACCATGTTCAGTCCCTGGACTGGTTTTGGAGGTTGCCCTAGAAATACTGTTCCAGGATCTGCTGATCAAAGGCTGTCCTCCTCGACTTGACTGAAGGCTGCTGACCCCAATAACAAGTTTCCTGGCTTTGCCTCTGCACTGGAAGCAAGGCATGACAAATATTATGAGTCTTGTACCTCTGGCTGAGGGGACAAAATGGATTAAGGCAACACAATGCGAGACAGGGATACTGTGAATATCCAGGTAGGCTCAGTGTGAGTGAGTACTATAAAAGCAAGCAAAAGGCTCAGAGATGCAGCTTGGCCCAGTCCATGAGCTGAATGTGTGTCCCTGAGTGCACAGTGTTCTTGCTTTAGGATTACAATGATATTTACCATTGCACCCTTAGGTGCAGCATTAAAATGCATCCTGAAAGTGGATTGGAAATGCGCCATTAGTGTTCTTAGAGGCTGACACATGACAGATGCTAATGTCCATGGCATGTAGTGTGTGTAGCCAGTGCCCCTGAAGTGTTCCCTGAGATGTTGTTGTCTAATATCCAACAGGGAGTCTGCTCATAGCCAGTGGTGAGCTGCAGTCGATAGGTAATTTCCCTGACTTTTATGTCAAAAATTCTCAACATCATGTTTGTTTGGCATGTGTTTTATAAAATGGGGAGTTGAATAGTAAGGGGTACATTAATAAAGTATTTAATAGGCTATAACCCCCCTTAGCTAGCAACTCAATGCTGTTTGGCCAAAAAAACTTGCCACACTGTTCATCAAAAACATAAAAGATGCAGCCAGTTGACTGTGACATTAAGGTGGGTGTTGCTGGACTTCTCATTCTGTTCTATCACAAATCCCACCATAGCCCATTTCACTAAGGCTCCTGTAAGATTGGTTTCTATACTTAGAATTTCAAAGGTAGAGGGCTGAATCAGCCAAGTCTTTTAAAATTATACATAGATTAACTGGGATAGATTTAGAGAAGCTAATTCTTTTGGTGGGGGGCAGGATTCAAACATGATATAATATTAAAACTAAAGTTAGGCAATTCAGGAGTGAGATCAACAAAAACTTACTCACAATATAATGCTGAAAATGATCCTGGGATTCTATTCCCCAAAAACATGTAAATGCTGGGTTAGTTAAAATTTTCAAATCTGGTAGTGCTTTGATACCGATTAGTCAAGAGTACCAATTGAATTGTTTTATTTTAGTGTTTATAATGTACTATTTCTTTTGGATGACCATGAACAAGTCATGTGAATATCTGCTGTGGGCAAATCATTACATCTTCAAATCCCAGCAGTAAACATGGTAATATCATTTGTTCTTTGCAATGTAGCACTATCAAATTATACACCAGCAACCTCCACATGAAAGAAACTGATTTCCACAGTTATGAGAAATACTTTGAGGTGGAAATTTCCTTGATGGTATACATTTAAAATGATCATGGGTTCCTGTAAACAAATATTAAAACATAATCTCATCCTTCAGATGATGACATAATTTGAGCTCTGATTAGATTATTGTCTTTTTCCATCTTCCCCTAAGTATTCAGTTTAATGAAATAACTGTCAAGCAATATGTTTCAGTGCTTAAATTCCAAGAGACATTTCAGCAGCCTTGCACTGTTTATTTGACTGGTTATGCCAATTTCCCATCAACCTGTGGAGAAACTATGCAGGGATTACAAGTGTGAAGAATTATATAAATGTTGGTCAATCAAAAGCTTTTAATTTTGGATGATAACTTTAAATGTTTGCAACACTTACTTACTTCCTTGGTAATCTGTGATTAATAATTAGCATAACTACTGAATAGAAATGAGAGGTAATTGAAACACAAGATAATTGTCCAAACTTACATTTTTAAACCCCAATTTTAGCATTGTGTTTAAAACTTAACACCAGTTGGTTGAAATGAAATGCAAACAAAGAAATAACATTTAGTAGCTATAATTGCAGACATAATACTTAATGCAGCATAGGTCTACAACAATAAACTACGTAACCTAAATTTTATCCATTTCATTATTATTACTGCAGTGCAGTATTCTAAGAACTGTATTTTCAAAATATACTACTAAACATTTTATTTATTTTAGCACATTTCTGTATCCCATCCTAATTTACAACCAGGACTGTTCATTTTCAAAACAACAACCCTCCTGTACAAAATAAATGCATGAATTAGTTTTTTGTTAGTATTATTTATAGACAGCACTTACATATTCATTGCAACACAATCATAGCAATAGAGCCAAACCAGAGAGTGTTGGATAAACACAGCAGGTCTGGCAGCATCTGTTGAGATAAAAACAAAAATCTCTGATGAAGGGTCTAGGCCCGAAACGTCAGCTTTTGTGCTCCTGAGAAGCTGCTTGGCCTGCTGTGTTCATCCAGCTCCACACTTTGTTATCTTGGATTCTCCAGCATCAGCAGTTCCCATTATCTCTTAACATAACTCTTCTTTCTCTTTAAAGATGCTGCCAGACCAGTTGTATTACTCCAGAGTTTAAATTCTCTAATTTTGTTTCAAATTTCTAGCATCCACTTTTCTTAGTGTTTCTTATTAAGTGACAGAGCCCTTGGTTTGCAATCAAGTAGTTTGTGTGGAACAGACAAAGATATTTTCATCTTGCCCTTATCTATGTAAATTGAAAGGAATAATTAATATAGAAAATAAATTTTAAAAGTTGAAGTAATCAAAACTATTCACTTTGAAAAATGTCATTTTCATTTCACATTGGTGTTTCTTGCAAACTATCAAGATTGTGAGGTGAAGTGCTTATACAAATTGTCTTTCCCAACAAGACAAAACAGGATAATATTCCAATATGCAGGCATTAGCACTTCAGTTGTGCTTATTAAACCATAATGCAAAAACATAAGAAATGTGGCTTATGAACAAAATAGTTAATAAATCAAAATGCCTCCCATTACCGAAATATGAATAGATATCAATTCTTTCTGATGCACAATTGCAAATTTTGAAATCACTTGCACAAGAATATAATTAGCTGTAAATTATTAGTATTAACTGGTGAATCTGCTATGATGTATCCAAGGTAATTAGCATCGTGCAGTGCATTATAGTAGGGGCTTGCTAAGTCTTGACAGCAATTATCCATGTTGGATTACACTCAGAACCTGTGATGTGTCTGTGTTGCAACAAGAGCCTCCATACTTGCCTTCATTTAACAGGAATGTGTTTGTCCAGTCCCTTTAAATAGAAATCTCTCTTCAACAAATTCACTTATTCCTATTGTTCTTTTCTTTTACCTTTATTCTTCATTCTTAAATGTTCCTGTCTGCATCTTTCTTTGTTTCATTCCTTATTTCTTTTTACTTGCCCTTTTCTCTTTCTCACTTGTGCCATATTGGCTTTCAGTAGAGAGGGAAGCAACTGTGAGTGAGGACAGTGATGAGAGCGAGGGAGGTGTGGAGGGGTTTGGGGGCACAAGATGATTAGTCCTATTTGCTCTATATTAGCCAAGTATTTTTAACAATCCCAGTTTGGTGGCAGCTTCATGTAGACCAAGTTCTGAAGAAGTCATATTGAACACAAAACTGTCTCTGCTTCTGTCTCCACAGATGATGCCAGACTGGCTAGATTCTCCAGGATTTTCTGTTTTTATTTTAGATCTCCAGCATCCACAATACTTTGCTTTTATTATTCATGTTGATCACGTTTTCTGAATATAGTTGACACATCATCACTGTTGCTTTTGTCAAATTTGCAGAAGGTGTTAGATTACGTATTTGCACATATTATCAGCAAGTGTATATCCTAAAGCTTAGTGCAGGTATGTGATCTGGACACTGTTTTTCTGCCTTGACCAGTCTGACTGATCTGGATATAGGTATGCTTTGGTGCCCATTTTATATCTGTAAAACTGACACGTTATCAACTACTGTCTTTGCCATGAACTGTCATTGTAAAGATATAAGCATAAGCTTTAATAGCGTACAAATAAAATGGCAAATTCCATCTGCATAAAAATGTTTTCTAAGTGACCTAACCTGAGTATTATACCAAAATTGCAATTGAGACTCAATGATGTCTTGCAGCTATTTTAGGCTAACTGGGAGCATTCTGTAGATTTTAATAATACTTTATGTTTGCAGGACATGTGACTGTATGCAGTCAACTTCTCCCTTGCATCACCATAGCAACAGCCATTTCTTTGAACTATGTTTTATTCCAGACTGCTTCAATAATTGGGCATAGAATTCTTTGAAAAGAGCATGTGAATTGCATACAGACCAGCTTTGAGAATTTGAAGGCATTCTGTTACAAATGGAATCAAAATCTATGCTATTTTTGTAAATGATTTTTAAACTTATACTGTGCCCACATGAAAACAAAACATTTTAACCCTTAATAATCTAGGTTCAGAAAAATACAAATTTATACCGAACTGGAGGACAGGAGCGGGAGTAGGACATTCAATCCTGTCCTACCATTGGAGATCGTGGCTAATTATCTCCACATTGCTACTTACCCACGCAATCTTCTATCCCTTAATGTCAACACTCTCTAGAAATTTATCACTTTCCTTGTTGAACCTGCTCAATGATTGAATTTTCACAGTCATCCAGAAAAGAAAATCGTAAAGATTTACCACAATTTGATTAAGACATTCCTCCTCATTTGGTGTCATTAACAAATTTGGAAATATTACAATTGGGCCCCACGTCCAAATCATTTATATAGATTCTGAACAGTTATGGATCTAGCACCAACACTTGCCATACCGTGCTAACGACACCTTGCCATCCTGGGAATGCTTTGTTTATTTCTACTCTCTGCTTTCTATTTATTAACCAAATCTCAATCTGTACTTGTCTATTGCACTTCTTCTGCACTGCTCTCCTCCTAAATACCATCTTCTAACTTTATTTACTAATCTATTGTGTGGAGCCTTACCAAAACCTTCTGAATATCCAAATAGAACGTGTCCCCTGGTTCTCCTTTTTCTATGCTACAAGTAATGTTCTCAAAAAACCCCAAAGTGTTTAGCAAACATAATTTCTCTTTCATATGTTCAAAGTGACGCTGCGGTTTTGCCATTCTTCTCTAAATGTTCCATTATCACTTCTTTTCTAATGGTTTCTCTCATTTTCCTCACTATTGACTACAAATTAACAGGTCTATGTTCTCCACCTACTATCTTGTCACTCCTTATTAGAAGTGGTTTCATACTTCCTCTTCTATTTGTTTATCCATCCTAAATGTAGAATATCCTTGGATATTCATTTCCCGATCTTGGTTACCCTGTAATCACATCTCTATAATAATAGTTAATTCAAATCCATTTATCTCAATTTGTGCATTCACATCACCAACCTTTTTTTTCCAAAAGCTCAACCTATTCAGTTAGACTGCCTTTAATTCAGCCTTCTTAACATTACTTTCCATCGAGTTTTGAGAAGATTTGTAGCTCAGGTTGAGGTCCATTCTAGGAAGCCGACTTCGTCGGAGGCTCACTGATGATGTTACCTGGAATGGTGACGAAACGTCTGAAAATGAACCTTCCAGCTCAGCGAGCAAACTCACATCCATTATTTTCCATTTTGTTGTTAATGTATATGATTGCTTTATGTGTCTTTGATGTTTGTCTCCTGCTCTTCTAAATTAAATGCTTAAGTTTGACACCCATAGCTCCACAAATTAACATAAAATTGATTGATATATTCAAATTCTAAATTGCCTGTAATCGGTACTCTGTGTAACATGTTTACTAAAATAGAAGGGCATTGAAGAAATAATATTCCTGATATTAAATGGATTTTGTGGAGAAAGCTAGTTGGGCTGCCAAGTTCCATGCTGAAGGAACACAGGAGCAGGACTGGCCCATTCAAACCAACCTGTGCTCATAATTTAACCATAATGCTGGTTAACCGACAGTGCACATCTTACAAAGTCACTATATCGTGAGCAGTGGTACTTAAAATTGTGCCTGATCAAGGCACTATATAAGCACATTCTCACTTTTGTTCTGTCATTCCCTAAGATGGAGATCAGCATTACATTCACATCTGATTGTTTTTTCTACCAATAGCCCCCCAAAATTCAACCACAAAATAATGAACATCATCCAATAAGGTGTGGGTCAGCAAGTCAGCTTTCCATTCAACAAAGCTGTTATTCATGCCCACAGGCATGTCTTCACTGATTTTTTTCCTGATTTTGACAAATATGCTCCTGTCAAATGCCTAGTACTACGTCATCCAAACACGTGCATATATCCACAACAAGTGAATACAGCAGAAACGTATTAATTATGGGCGGCACGGTGGTTCAGTGGTGAGCACTGCAGCCTCACAGCGCCAGGGACCTGGGTTTGATTCCAGCCTCGGGTAACTGTCTGTGCAGTTTGCACATTCTCCCCATGTCTGCATGGGTTTCCTCCGGGTGCGCCGGTTTCCTCTCACAGTCCAAAGGTGTGCAGGCTAGGCGGATCGGCCATGCTAAATTGCCTGTCGTGTTCAGGGGTGTGTGGGTTACCGGGGGATGGGTCTGGGTGGGATGCTTCAAGGGGCAGTGTGGCCTTGTTGGGCTGAAGGGCCTGTTTCCACACTGTAGGGAATCTAATCTAGTTATTGCACTTTGTTGCCACCAAGTAAGCTGCTATTAGCTTGAGCTCAACATTAAAATGAATGGAAACAGACTGAATCTGATACTACTTTCAACTAAGCAACAAATGGGTTGATGACTTTACTGCATTCCAAGCTCCTGCATTTAATGACATTGCATCTTCTTTATCCAGAGCTTTTCTTCAGTTTGACCTATGCAATGGACAACACACAACATGACAAATTGCATAAATATTCTATACCTCTTGAGCTACTTTGAAGTGACAACCACTTCACTCATTGCTTTTGGGAAGTATGTTAAATAAGTAGGCAAAAAAAACTTCATGCTTAATTCACTGCCCAAATCTACTGAATTAAGTAGGGGGCACAGTTGGCATCATCGGATCTGGTTTAGCAAATGTGGTATTGTCCACATCCAATTTTCCCACTTATTATTCACTTCTCCCAATTAGAAATGCTCGGTACATGAATGTGAGTCGTAGATATCATATCAGAATCTAAAATGTTAAATTGTTGAACTAGTCTGTGCCCATTAGCATTGGAAGATGTTACTGAACACCGCAACATTGATATCTGGCTCCCCAACCAAGAATCTGTTATGCGTGCTGCACCTTGACAATGATTGTTTGATAGTTACCATTGTTATGATTCTGAGATTTGTAGATTACTTGAATTTAGAATTGTTTATTTTGGTTTGTTAGATATATTTTGGAACAAATGGAAAGAGTCATGGAAGGCAAAAGCCTGATTGTATTATCGCTGGACAGTTAAACCAGAAACCCAGATGCTGTTCTGGGGACAACAAGGTGAAAAGCTGGATGAACACAGCAGGCCAAGCAGCATCAGAGCAGCAGGAAAGCTGACGTTTTGGGTCTAGACCCAGTTTCCAATTTTACCATGATGGCTGATGGTGGAATTTGAATTCCATACAAATCTGAAATGAAGAATTTAATGATAACTTGGCAGCCCATGAGCTTTCTCCACAACATCCATTTAATATCAGGAATAAAGTTTGAGCAAAGATTTGTAGCTCAGGTTGTGGGTGAGGTTGTTGACTTGCTCACTGAGCTGGCTTGTTTTTGTTCAGTCGTTTCATCACCATGCTAGGTGACATCATCAATGGAATCTACGATGAAGTGATGTTATTCTACTCCACTTGGAATTTATGCTGTCCGGCCTGTTATGGTGAGTAGTGTCACTTCTGATTTTGAACTGTATGGGTTTGTATGTGGGGTCCAATTCTATACGTTTGTTGATTGCAGTACAGTTGGAGAACATGCCTCTAGGAATTCCTGTGCGTGTCTATGTTTGACTAGGGCTACTATGGTTACCTTGTCACAGTTAAACTGATGGCCTTCATTGTCCAAGTGTCGTGATACTAAGTTCCAGACCTTAGTATACAGAAAAGCAACCCATACTGATCAAATCAACTTTCGCAGCAACCACCCTAATGTCCACAAACAAAGCTACATTAGGACACTATTTAAACAGGCCACAATTCATTGCAGCACTTCCAGAATTACGCAG
This sequence comes from Stegostoma tigrinum, assembly GCF_030684315.1. NCBI lineage: Eukaryota > Metazoa > Chordata > Chondrichthyes > Orectolobiformes > Stegostomatidae > Stegostoma > Stegostoma tigrinum. The sequence goes on along the minus strand of NC_081369.1, from coordinate 42,880,817 downwards.
GAAACAGGAAGAACACTATACAAAATCTTCGCTGTGAATGGATATCCCCTCAAATTTATTCGCAGATGCCTACGAAACAGACAACGACAGGAGGACACAGTACGCCCTAACACACTGGCCACACTGCTATACATCAGCAACATATCAAAACTGACAACAAGACTCCTAAGACCTCTAGGAATCGTGGTAGGACACAAACCCACAGCCATTCTGTCCCAAGGATTAAAGGTCCCATTCCCACAACATGCAGAACAAACATGGTTTACAAAATACCATGCAATGACTGCCACAAACATTACTTTGGACAGACAAGAAGGAAACTAGCCATCAGAATACACGAACATCAGCTAGCAGCAAAATGACATGACGGACTTTATTTAGTATCAGTATGTTCGGACAGTGAAGGCCATCAATTTAACTGGGACAACATAACTATAATAGTCTAAGGCAAACATAGACATGCATGTGAATTTCTAGAGGTACCGTTCTCAATCCATAATGCAATCAACAAACATATGGAATTGGATCCCATACAGAACAAAACTGGAAATGACACTACTCACCATAACGGACCAGACAGTATAAATTCCAAGTGGAATAGAACAAAATCGCTTCATTGGAGGACTCACTGATGATGTTACGTAGCATGATGGCGAACCTTCTGAATGAAAACACGCCAGCTCGGTGAGCAAGTCAACAACCTCAATATAAAGAATAGTATTTCTACAATGCCCTTCAATTTTAGTAAACTTGATAACCATCAATCCGTTGCTGATTGTCAGGAAAAACCCATCTAATTCACTAACGTCCTTTGGAAAGAAAGCTGCCATCCTTACCTGGAGCTACCTACATATGACTCCAGGTCCACAGTTGACTTCTAACTGCCCTCTGGCTATTAGGGACAGGCAATAAATACTGGCCTAGCCAGTGACATCCTCAATGTGAATGAAATTAAAAAATATGACCTGTGCTGGAGTCTGACAGAAAACTGAGGTGGTTTAATTTTCAGAGATCAGATCAAGGCTCTGATCCTGTTATCAGGAGGTAGACGTAAGGTATTTACAGTTGGAAACAATGAGCATAGTCCTTGAGCATACCATGAATAGACCCTGCATCTTCTCAAATTCCAGAAGATATCAAGTTATAAACAGCAGTGCTGTCCTGATCCACTTACTTATAAGAGGAAAGGGAGGGTTTTTTAAAATTCAGTCATGGGTTGTGGGCGTCACTGACTGGGGCAGCAGTTACTGCTGTTTGTAATTGCACTGAAGAAGGTGATGGTGAGCTGCCTATTTGAACTGCTGCAGTCTTTGAAGAGAAGAATCACCAACAGTGCTCTTAGAAAGTGGATTGAAGATAAGTAATTATCATTTCTACATAGATACAAAACTAATGAGCTTCCCATTGCTGTAGGGAAGAGAACAGAGGAAGGCATTCCGATAGCAATTTACAGGCTTATATATAAGACCAGGAATATTCGGAATCGGTGGAACTTGCAGTTATCTTCTTTAGTCTGCAGTCATCTGAAAGGCTGAAAAACTCTACAGCAATGCTGTGAACCTGAATGTTTTGAACTTCAACAACCACAACTCTTTTCCTTTGTGTTAGGTGAGAGCCTAGCCCCTGGAGAATTTTCCAGCTGCCTCCTGTTGACTTATTATCTAGTGGTACCTTGCAGAGATGTCTAAGACCAAATGAAATTGGCAGCAGGTGATGGTTTTATGTTAATTGAACGTAATTGTATGAGAACATGATTGGATAGGGAACAAGTAATCATTGGGATTGGAATTGGTAGTAAGAGAATTGAAATCACGCTCAGAAAGGAAAAGCGCATGCCTGAACTCTGTCTAAGTAATGACTGAACCTCAGGCATGAGCAGTGCCAGCAGACAATATTTAGCTGTTTATAAGTCATAATTTGAAAATTAAACATTATCCAAAGCAAAGAGTAATTTAGAAAAAAAAACTTCTGAATCAAAATCTAAAACATTGGGATATGATGAGGCACCCCTATTTTCTGGACGGGAACCTGATGATCGCAAGCAGAATGACATAATCATGTGGACCTGCATTACTTCTTATTGGAAAAGAAACAAAGTAATGCCGAGGCAGTTATGCTACCGCATATCTCACATGGGAAACCTGCAGCCCAATGGTATCAATGTGGACTTCACAAGCTTCAAAATCTCCCCTCCCCCCACTACATCCCAAAACCAGCCCAGCTTGTCCCCGCCTCCCTAACCTGTCCTTATACCTATCCACTCCTCCCATCTCAAGCCCCACTCCCATCTCCGACCAACTAGCCTCATCCCGCCCCTTTGACCTGTCCGTCCTCCCTGGACCAACCTATCCCCTCCCTAATTCCCCGCCTACACTCAGCTTTACTGGCTCCAACCCTGCCTCCTTGACTTGTCTGTCTCCTCTCCACCTATCTTCTCCTTTATCTATCTTCTATCCGCCTCCCCTATTTCTCCCCTATGTCTCCCTATTTATTTCAGAATCCCCTTCCCTTCCCCCATTTCTGAAGGAGGGTCTAGACCCAAAACACCAGCTTTCCTGCTGTGTTCATCCAGCTCTACACCTTGCTTATGAGACATGGTCAGATTTTTACAAATTCAGAAAGAGTAAAGATCGTTCCATGGAAGACAATATAATGGAATTCAGTAGATCAGTGAAATCATAGAAATTCCATCAGGAAATTCCCCAAAATGGCCTAGCTTTTAAGTTAATAAACTGATCAGTGTATTGTGTTTAACCAGACTGCTAGTTTTATTGTGAGTTATGTTTATAACTAGGCACACATTGCTCGAACAAATATTGGAAACACTAAAATATATTCCTTGGAAGCAATTGTTTGGGGCAATCCACCATTCAACAGAAAATGGAGGTCGTAATGTTAACAGAGCAGTAAGACCATCAAATTATGTGGAAATATGTTGCAGTAATAGAGACCTGGCTCAAGAAAGGGCAAGAGTGGATTTTGAGTATTTCTGAGTGCACGGTGTTCAGGGAAAAAAAAGAAATGAGATGAGATGATTGAGGAGAGCATTGCAGTGATGGATAAAGAGGATGTCCCAGAGGATTCAAAGACAGGATCAAGTTGGCCAGGGCTAAGGAATAAAAAAGGATGCAGTTACAGTGCTTGGTGTAGTGTATAGACTACCAATTAGTGGGAAACATGTAGAGCAACAAATCTGGAAAGAAATTATAAACAGAAGCCAGCATTATAGAATAGTTATAATGCTGGACATTAATTACACAAATGTAGACTGGTATACTGGTTCTGTAATTACAGGATCAAAAATGAAATCAACTATCCTGAAGCTAGCAACACACCACTCCTCTGAGGCCAGTTTGATCTGGAAGAATCATCAAGCCTCAGATCAATTAGCTTTGTAAAGTCAGAGATTTGTTGAGAGAAAATACAGCGGTAAAGTTGACATATTTATTTAAACAATTGTATACTGGATTAAACAAAGATGAAAAATGCTTGGAAGGAAATGTTGTAAAGGACAGTTGGCCTTAACAGGTTAACTTGGAACTTTTGGAATGTGTAAAAAAAGTTGTCTCAGAGAGCTAGAAGTTCAAAGCAGTTGTCCTAAGTTGTAGTTCTATGCTGATGAGTTATACAGACTACAAACTAGCAGCATAGACCTGATTACTATTCCTTAGGATAGAATAATATATTTTACCTAATATCAATGCAGTTAACCAGTGTTAAACCAATATAATCTATTACTTGTATGTAATAAACTCTGCTTCTTATTCAAGAACTAGCCTCTTTGCCAAAGAGATATTAGAAGTTAATCTTTCACCAATTAACACGAGTAAGCCTCCATAGATTAATATTAAAAGAAGTACTGGTAGCAGCAAACTTACCAAAGGAACATACTATTACAACCAAGTACTAGCTGTGGACCTATCTTACAATAAGCATCTTCAAATCCATTACCATGTAGAAGGACCAGTGTAGCAGATACATGGGAACGTAATTTCTCTTCCAAGTCACATATCATCCTGACTTGGAACTATATCACTATATTTTCAGTGTTACTGTGACAAAATCCTGGACTTCCAACTCTAACAGCACAGAAGGGTGCCTATACACCAAGGACTGTAGAAATTCAAGTAGGCATCTGACTACCAAGTTATCAAGGGCCATTAGGGATGTGCAATAAGTCCTGGCCTAGTCACTATTGCTACATCCTTTGAATGGAAAAACAAATTATAGATTGGATTCAAAATTAGAAATTGCTAGAAAAGCTCAGCAGGTCTCGCAGCATCTGTGGAGGGAAATCAGAGTTAACATTTCATGTCGAGTGACTCTCCCTCAGAGTTCTGAGGAAGGGTCACTTGACCCAAAATGTTAACTATGATCTCTATCTACAGATACTGCCAGACCTGCTGCGCTTTTCCAGCTATTTCTAATTTTGTCTCTGAATTACAGCATCTTTTGGTTTATGTTCTAGATTGGATTGATGCCTAGTATGTGTGAGTATGTAAATCACCTGGGAAACTTTCTGGCGGGTGATCACTACATATGCAACAATATCCCTGTAAGACACAATGTCTAAAAAGACAGGGAAGGTATAAAGGTAAATTTGAAAGTTGGGGAGAAAAAGTGCAGGTTAGTTGGAAATAATCAAATACCTTTAAAAGTCCATTTTATGTCATGTTCAGAATGATTAAAATAAATGTTATGTCTCATTAACTCAATTTCAATGCTTTTCACAAAAGAATTTGGTTGAATTTAGTTGTGCATAATCAACACGGCCATATCATGCTTTCCATCATTATTGTAGAATTGAATATCAATTTCAACCAATTTTAAATTTGCAGCCTATTACTGAATTGTTAATATGTTCTCATAGCTTTTGTGAATATAATTCCAAACCATTACCTAGTAGAAATTAACTACAATATATTGTTAAATGGAATGATTTACATGTTTGCTGATAATTCAAATTTATTTCAGAACAACAGTGAATGCATTAAAAATTCAAAACAGCATATTTAAATTGCACAACATTTTCATAATTTCTACTAAGAAAATAACATGTCTATAATAAGTAAACGAGCAATCATGAAAACTTTAAAATAATGGATATGCTAAAATCAGATTACTTGTTCTTTCGCCTATGTTTTGCATGTCCTTTAATAAAGCTTTGTTCTCATTATTAAGTCAATTTCTAGAAATGTCAGGTTCTATTTTACTACATTTCCATCACCAGTATTTATTTGTGTGTGTATATTCATTGATTGGAACTAACCACAAGTGAAAGGCATGGAACAAATTAATTAAAATTTAAATTAACTTGTTTGAGTCACTAAAGTGAAACTCAAAATTTTGAAGCAACAATATATTTAAAGAAACAAAAAGAAAAAAATACATGCTTTGTGATTATAAATGTCAAATACCCATGATGCGCAGCTATTGTAATTGATTGTCACTTCCTTGATAGTATTGTGTTTGTATTTTGAGTAATCATTTTTCGTAAAATGGCTATTTCAATTACAGAATGTCCTAACAGAAGACCCACTCCCTGATTTATTAATGAGATTCTCATTCTACTATTCCAGAAAGGACACTCGTCAGCATACCTACTTGCACCTTTAATCACCAAAATAGTTATCATTGCTGCAGACTAGGACTCAATTAAAATGGGTGGTTTTGAAATTTACGTAAACCACGGTCTAATATTTTTCCTGAATGTTGATGGATACAGTTTAATTTATGATAAATCTAATGTAAGAATAACCTCTAAAATTTAAGATACAAATGAAAGGTGGGAATTCCCATCAGGCTTGTTAAGACAACAGTGCAATTACACAAACAATCTGCCCGACATCCAGTCTATTGGATATGACAAAATAATGAAGCCCTAGTTAATGCCAATCATTATACAATTAACAGCTAGATATCATTTTGTTTCTAAACTTATGCACTTCTCTAAGCTATGATATTCTTCATAGGGCTTAGCTGTAGGCAATCACTGTAAAGATAGAGCATAAAAATTATAGCTTGATGGGGACTTCATAGGGGAAGCCCATCATATTGAGGGCAACTTTTAATATGCAAATAAGATTCCTATGAAGTAAAGAGGGCCCTGATTGCAATTTTGACATATATAACTACGACAGCTGAAGGCCGCCCCAAACAAATTTCCTAAGACCATTTCCATATTTTATTTTTGTAGGGTTGAATGTATTTTTAGCAAGATTCTCTCTTTTCCCTCTTGGCCCATATAGGAGTAGACCTAATTTGGACTTGACTAGTTAATGAAATTACACTTTTAAGCCAATTTAAATAGTTGTTGTCACACTCTTGGGCCTGAAAACACTGGGGGCTGTGGAAAACTGGAGAGCATCCTGAAACTCACTGGCTCCAGTATAAACATGGAGGTGGTTTTAGGAAAGAATGTTCCATATTCATAACATAGAAGTTAGATTCTCTGATTTCAATTTGAACCAATCACCCTGTATTTTCTTCTGGATTTCGTATCTCCAAGGTCTCAAAATTGTGCAATGGAAGTAATGCACATCCATGTGATGTTAGTTGAAGTTCACTCTTTTAAAGGGCCAATGCAGAAATAGAATGAGGAGGATTCACAAAGAAGAAGATCAGGTCGTGAATCAGTGATAGTTACCTTGAGTTATGGCTGATTGTATTCAGAGTCAAGGGGGATATGTTTTTCTCCACTAATAGGGTGAAGGAACCTGTTGCTGTCACCAGAAAGGTGCTGCTGAAGAGGTGTGCAGCAGGAGAATTGTTCTGCACAGTTATTGCAGTGCAGCAATTGTTTTGATGATAAATGGAAATGACAGAGTGATAATGTCTCTGAACTGGTAATCCAGAGGGCAAAGCTAATACCCTAAGGCTCTGGATTTGAATCCCACCATGTCACCTTGTTGAATCTGAATTAAATTAATAGAATTATGAAATGAAAGGTAATCTCTGTAATTGTGCTATAAGTTTTTCATGAACTTCATTTAACAATCCAATCTGATTCACCAACATCCTTTTGGAGATGAAATCCATCATTCTTAGATGTGACTGTTGACCCACAGTAATGCGGCTATCTATTGACCTCAGAATGGCCAAGGCTATTTCACCCACTTGCAGATTCACCTATGTCGGTAGTGTAAATTCCTTGTCTTCCAAGGCCTTCACATGTAAACCTAGAGTCACTGGAGATGCATGAGCTCAGTTCCTCAGTAGGCCTCATCACCAGACGGAAATCTGTCGCAAAACCTGTACACACACCCCTTGAAAATACTCGAATGTCAGTCCACTTACAAATTCAGATGGTTTTTCACCTGTTGGTACATACTTTACAAGTAAGAACAAGCAGATTCTGGTGGCTAGGTTTGTTTCAGAGACTGCATTTCAGAGAGTGCAATTCTTAATTGAATTTAACTGTAGTTGAAAAGGAAAACAATATTGGCACTTCGTGTAGTTTGAGAGTTACTGCCAGAAATTGCACATAAACATTTGGCAATAGCAGCCATGATGAAGGAGTCAAATTCGGTCTTCTTATAGTTCAGACATTGATCAAGTTAAGTCAGATTATATGTGTCAGGGATATTTTTAATTCTGTCTCCTGCTCTGTGTTTTCCACTGAGAGGAATGCAGATGTGTCACTGACAGCCAGCTCATCCTCCTCCAGTAGCCTTGTCATTTGTTGTGGCCCACCTCCAAAATTTTTGTTCTTCCATGTGTCTTACACTCACTTTGCTTATCAAAAACAAGCAAGGATCGAGTTCAGTAGTGGATGGGGAGATGAGAAAAAGAAAATTGCTGGAAGCTGAATGGATGTGAGGTGTATGGTGCTGGAAAACACCTAGCAAGCCAATGTGAAAGAGGAAAAGTTAGGCTTAAAATGCAAAATGTAGTTAAATTCACAAATTTATTTACTTTCCCTGACGTAGATAGGCCATAAGACTATTTCATGCATCCATGATGTGGGCATAATGAACCTGATACTTACTTCTGACCGTATTACCTTGGTAGGATCAGCAGATTTTTTTGGCCACAGCTATTGTGGAATCAATTTGTCTCTCCTGCTCTTCCTGACTGCTACCCAGCAGTAATTTCAATATCTCTCATTAACTTTGATGCTACTCCTGCTCTATGACCCCCATTTACCCTGATCCTCCAATTTCAGTTTATGGGTCATATCTTTGAAAACAACGTAGACTGCATTTGGTGAATATGCATCATGCCTGCAGCACAACTTAGCTAAGAAGCCCATGCAGCAAAACTAATTGATATAATTGAATTGAGAATGCAGAATCCAATGTACTCATTTGACTTCTGCTTTTCCCAATGTAATATCATTAATGTTACACCTTCCTCACTGCTAGGCAGTGTTAAAATTGCCTCTAATGTGTTTTTGCTTACAGTGCAAAAACTTCAAGTACAGTAGTTGACGGTCAATCTTTTTGGCCTAAGGCCACTGATTTGTTCATATCTGCTACAATATATTTAGCATTTAGGGAGTATTTCGCTATTGATCTAATGCTAAAAGTCTACTTCTCTGTCTAAACTCTTATCGATTACCTCCTTGGAGAAGTGTATAAAGGATTGAGTGAATTGAAATTTCATTTCCGACATGTTGTTCCTGTTATTTTTACCCTTCTAGATGAAAAACTATAAATGTGTGGCTGAACTCAATTTGGTCAATAGCTCTGCTGAGAAATTTAACATGATTTTTCAAGCTTTAACACAGAGAATTAATGGCACATTTGTTGCGCTTTGACGTTAATAGATTGTAAGCTAACTGCTTGAAAGGTGTACGAGGGGCTTCTTTTAGAGTTTTTTTTAATGTATGATCAATGTAGAACATGTTTCAAAGCTGTGTGATTTAAAAATATATGGCAGACAGTCAAATATTAAATGTTGTAGTTAACTTTTTGTTTGCAAGAGGACATATTGATGTGTTAGAAACAAAATTAGAAAAGAATTTATCTATCAAGAGGGAAACTAGTTATCCTTTCCATTAAGAATTCATACATGAAGAAACTATGTTAACTGATCCCTGAACATTTTAGGACATATTTTACTCTACCACAGGGCTGGAAGTGCAGGCACTTAAGCTGATGGGAGCATGAGCAGTGTTTAGCCACCAAATTCCACTACGCATCATTTTCATCTTCTTATCTTCAGGCCACCTGACCGAAGGAATGTGTGATTAAGTGAAAAATCTGTGTTGTCCCATTTACATCAGGCCACACATGCCATTTTATAACCAGAGGCCTAACCATGGTCTGTCAGCAAGGATCCAAGCCTTATTGAGATATTAACCAGGCCAAGAGATGCCAGATTCTCCTACTGATCCCACAAAGAAACCTCAGTGCTTCCTTAACCCAGGAGTTCCCCGCCCCCTAGTCTTGGATTGCCATGTAAGCCCTGTTTTCCCACAGACCCCCATTCAAACTTTCTTTGGTGGACACCATTTGTGGGGTCCTGACCATATCAATGTTGGCCTGATCTCATATTGAGCATAGATTGAAGCTGCCTGCCACCTCCATTTCTGGAATGCCCCCTTTACGAACCTAACAGGGATTCGAGATAGCTTTGGTCAGCTGCTGCTCACAATAAGAGATAATCTGTTCTTTCGGGTTTCATTGTCCACTGCATATAGTGTTCAAATTGCATTAGTACAAATTGCGTTAATACAATGGGGACTGCAAATCATCCTGCATCTGTCCTAATGGAAGGAGGTTAAACTCTGATTTTAACTTTAGGTAAGTGGCAAACAGACAGCCACAGCAAGGGCAACAGATTTACCCCACATCACCAACATGATATTTAGATCATTTTTGTTCCTATACCTTTAATATAGAGCGGAATCTCCTTTCTGAATTTTATATGAATGACTTGGTGGACAGGAATGGGAAAGCTGTGCGGGAGGAAACAACTGGGAATTCACAGTTTAGTCAGTGGTGTACTGCAAACAGTAGGAAATTACAGTGGCTGAAGGTAAACTGCTGGCCAGGGTGAGCTTTAATTTGAGGAGCCCAGAGGAATGTCCCTAGCCTATGGGAAACATTTGAACAATAAAATTCACTAACCTTTTCAGCCATGACCCATTATTCCCCGAAAAGCCAGCACCAAATGCTAACTAGCCTCACCTGCCAGGGTCACAGTTCTTGTATACTTCCTGAAATGTACCTGAAAGATTGTAGCAGGGCATATGTGTATCCTGGAATTGTGCATGAATAATTTTCTTAATATTACCCACTGTAAAACCTGTTGTATTCTGAAATGATATTAGAGACGTAGACAGTTACTAATCCAAACAAGTTTATTATAAGCATATATGCAGAGGCCACAGCACTCTCGAGTGTCTGATTCCTTGACTGTCGTTTCAATTATATATTTATACACCTTAGAATCATATTAGTTACTTAGATATTCCAATTATCACAGGATTACAGAAAATACAAAATTATTACAGTATTTCACAACTCCTTGCAAGACAAATAAGTCACTGACAGAGATTATGTCCTTTGTAAGGTTAATCAATTCTTCCCCGTTATACATTCCATATCACTTTTTTTGCTTTATCTAATGAATCAAGTGCCCAACGGTGCCTATTCCACAGCATTGGTATCATTTGTGTTTAAAATCAAATCTTAGCCTTAAATAACAAAGTGTGGAGCTGGATGAACACAGCAGACCAAGCAGCATCTTAGGAGCACAAAAGCTGACATTTTGGGCATAGACTTCGGGCCCAGCTTTTGTGCTCCTAAGATGCTGCTTCGCCTGCTGTGTTCATCCAGCTCCACACTTTGTTATCTTGGATTCTCTAGCATCTGCAGTTCGCACTATCTCAGATCTTAGCCTTATCTGCCTTAATACTTATTTCATCCCCAGGAGTTAATTCTTGCTTGCCAACATCAATGTGATTTCCAGCTTTTGTGATATGGAAACATTTACCCTCAAATTGTCTACTTCCATCAGTCCTTAACAAAATGAAATGTCCTTTCTTGAATTTACTTACATTACGAAGGTTATAGCCCCTTTGAGTAATAAAATTATTTCCATTACATCATCAGTTCACAGGTCCCAATTCCAGGTTAAATATGTCTCAGTGCCTGTGGCATGTATCGCCTTATTATCTGTACCACCTGGTAATTTCTGCACATTTTTTTCATACCCAATTTTGGACCTTGGCATGACCAAGGAAGCCAACACCATAAGTGATTCTCACTCCTCACCCTGCATTCCTGTGACCAGTCTGTAGGTTTGCTTTGCAAGTTCCAATTTCTTTTCCCTTTCATCTTTGCAAATTATCTTTCTCCATGGCAATCGTTGCCCATCTGCCCCCAACTCTTTGGATGCTCTTAGTCGACACCTATGGCAATGGGAGTTCCAAACTAAATTACGAGACTGACCAGTCTCTCAGCTGCACTACACCAGTGCATATTACATAACAGCAATCCAGGAATATACTTCCATTTTGATAGCCCAGTCCCAGAGCCTCTGTCACCAAGGTTCTTCTCTGCTGACTTGTTCTGCATGTCGTGTTCCAGCTGCTGCAGCTGTTGATGTAGCTGGCAAACCGTCTTTTCTTCTGTACTGCAAAATCCTATTAGTCTCAAATGTGGCGTGACACAATGTGTCATGGCAGGATGAATCCCTTGGGTCACCACTCCCGTAACATTTTATCTGTTATCTTTTTAACCGCAGTAAGCTGGGATAGTAAGACTGTCTAGACTAGGTCTCTGATTAGCTACTTTGGTTTTGAGGATCGCACTGAAAGCTATATGCCTCCTCCAACTCCATTACCGCCTGTTCTCATCTGAGAGTTAAAATAGAGGCTTTCTTAAGCAAGTGGTCGCTGCAGTGGTAAATAAAGATGTGTCTTCAGATATCCTGGGCCGTAGTGAATTAATCTGCCAACCATGCCAATTCTACCTTGACAATAGAGATAAAAAGTCTGTTGTTGATTTAGTCAAGACAACAGTTTATTACAAGTATTTGTAATCAGGAAGTTTGTCTCTTCGATTATATTTTGAGTTTCTTTTTTTTACCTTGCAGTCATTTTGATTACTTCGTTATTCCAATGATCACAGCAATACAATACTTCACAACTTCTTGTAAAACAAACAAGACTCCAGTTGACACATTTTCTTTGTAAGGCTAACCAATTCTTCCCCGTACCTATTTCATTTCACTTGTGTCTATAATCTAACTTATCCAGTCCCAAACAATACCGATTCCAAACGTGCTGATGTCCTTTGTTTAAAAAAAACAGGTCTTCACTTTATCCATCTATAGTAATTATTTCATCCCCCGGTCAAATGATTCTTTAAGCTTTACAATAATGCCTATTCTCATCTGGCAGTTAAAATAGAGGCTTTCTTAAGCAGTGGTCTCTACAGTTGAATATTACAAGTGGTCTCTAATAACAAACAAAGGGTCAAGCAACACCTCATGACTCACAAAATAAAACAAAGAATCACAGATGCTGAAGATCCGAAATGAAAGCAGAAATTGCTGGAGAGACTCAATAGGTCTGTACAGAGAAAGCAGAGTTAACATTTTGAGCTCATTGACCCTTAATCAGAAGTTAAGTGAGTTCTGAATAAGGCTGACTGCACTTGAAATGTTAAGTCTGCTTTCTCTCCATAGATGCTGCCAGATCTGCTGAGTTTCTTCAGCAATTTCTGTTTTTAACCTCATGGCATGTAACTATTCTAACACAAACTTTGCTCTCGTTTTCTGATAATTCAATGTTTTATTCAATGATTTGAATTCCGAATTCATTGTATGTGGTGTGAATGGGTGTGAGCATTGCCATTCATTTAGTGTTGTTCCATGGCAGGTTGCAGGAAAAGCAGAACAACTACAAATAATTAACAGTGCACATGAAGACTTGAAAGTAATTGCTGCACAATATGAAAAGACAATCCATGAGCTGGAATCAAAGTTCCGTCAGGGACAGAGTAACCAGGAGCATACTAGAGTCAAGGTATCGTGACAGTATTTAATTTTATTTGACAAATGAATAAATATGCTTCTCTTTACAGCAATGATGACAGTAATATTTAAATAATATTATCTAGAGAATTTGAAATTCAATTTATTGATGCACACTCATGATGGATTTGGCACTTTTTATAGAGCTGGCACAAAATGACAAAGCTCTTAAATAAACCACAGAAGTAGAAAGAAGTAGAAAATGCACCAAAAGTGCTATATTGACTCTTTTTACTATTGCCATTTACCTAGCCCTGAAGTTGTTTTTCCATGCACGATGTTTTTCCACTCCAAAAAGAACAAGACTTCTCAACAGGGCCTCCTGTAACTCGATTGCCAAAGGTCCTTCCTCAGATTGTTTGAACTCAGTTATTTTGCTCCCAAAAATAACTCATAACCCTTTAAAAACAACCAGTAGCTATTTCACAACTATAAGTACCAGATATATTCACCGTCATCCCTGTATCTCTTCAATATTTTATACATTGTGCATAGTAGACTGCTGAGCTATTATGGCAGTGACTTTCTTCATATCATTACTCAAAGTCAACCCTGAACACTACAAGAGTCAGACAACAGTCAACAACAACGAAGAACTTTTGTTGATCTTGATTTGTAGCAATTAAATATGTGGCCTAGAGACAGAGATTACCTGCAACCCAGATTCATCTTCACAACAGATTAATGCATGATATGTTCAGTGGCAGATGCTTATGTTGTTATAAAGCAGTATCACACTCAAACTAACATTGCAACAGAAGATTACCGATTGAATCAAATCTAATTTTAAACCAACAGCAGGGCTGGGAAGGACAACACATTAGGAGAAATCTCTGAGGTCATCTTAATTGCAATCTCAACATTTCAAAGCTGTTTGACAGTTAAAATAATTTTGAAGAATAATCATTGTTACAAAGTAAGTACACAAAATAATTATTTTTAGTACAGCAAAATCCTACAATAGCATATATTGATGATCATATAATCAATTTCCAGTGTGCTAGTTGAAGAGAAAGTAAACTTCCCCTTCTTTTTGAATAGTATCATAAATGATAAAGTTGTCATAGGGCTGCTGTCTTATTAGAGTGAGGGTGTGACTGCAGGTGGTTTCCCCTGAAAGCCATCATGTCTCAAGAAACAGATGAAGGTGATGAAGGTGAAGAATCTTCATGGTAGCTTCAGCTGGTGTGGGAATTGGACTCGTGCTGTTGGCGCCACCAAACTCATTACCCTGCCAACTGAGCTAACCGACTCCCTTAAGCATTGCTACATTTGGTTCTGGGGAATAACATGGGCCAAGTAGATCAAAGCACAGTGATCATAAGGTTTAGAATGACAGTGGAAAAAGACATTGGTTAATCCACAATGCAAATGATCAATTGGTGGAGAGCCACTTTCAATGGGACAAGATGGTTTGGGCACACTCCAGGTATATTCCTTCAAAATGGAAAGGTAAGACAAAGAAAATCCACAATTCTTCAGATATAGAACGTAGAACATAAAACAGTACAGCACAGTACAGGCTCTTTGGCCACAATGTTGTGCTGACCTATTATTCTATTAAGATCAATCTACCTTGCATACTCTACACTTTACTGTCCTCCATATACCTATCCAAGAGCCACTTAAATGTCTCTAAAGTATCTGACTCCACTACCACTGCTGGCAGTGCCTTCCACACGCCCACCACTCTCTGCGTGAAGAACCTACATCTGATATCTCCACATACCTTCCTCCAATCACCTTAAAATTATGCCCCTTCATAATAGCCATTTCTGCCCTGGAAAAATGTCTCTGACTATCCACTCTACCTATGCCTGTCATCATGTTGTACACCTCTATCAAGTCACCTCTCATCCTTCTTCATTCCAATGAGAAAAACCCTAGCTATGTCAGTCTTTCTCATTAGACCTACCCTCCAGTCCAGGCAGCATCCTGGTAAATCTCCTCTGCACCGTCTCTAAAGCTTCCACATCTTTCCTATAAAGAGGTGACCAGAACTGAACACAATATTCCAAGATGAGAAAGAAAGTAGATGAAGTGAGGAAACACTTTTTTCACACTGACCATTTAGGATCTGAAATGCACTGGCTGGGCACAGGGCGGAGGCAGATTCAGCTGAAGAATTCAAAAGGGCATTAATGATCATTTAAATAGAAATGGTGTGCATGGTTACAGGGAAAGACAGGAGACTGGCACAAAATTGAAATGCTCAGAGAGGGGGTGAAGACACACTGGGCAAAATAGCCTCCTGCTCTGTAACAGTTCTGTGATTCCAGGATTCAAGGTATTTCACTGGCTCCCAAGGGACCAACTAGAAAAAGATTTATGGGGAAATGGGCTACAAAGAACATGTAGGACTGGGAGAGAGTCCACCTGCCATGGACTTACTCCACCCATCTTTATTGTCCTCATATTGTGGGAACAGCAGCACAGAGAGAGGAAGATTCAAGTATTGGCAGAGATAGAGGAGGAGGCCCACAAGCAGCAAAAGCATTGTTGTTTGTGTCTCAGAAGGACACAAGATACACAGCCCCTTGTGTAAATAAGGGCCTGTATCCAGGTGAGAGTCCAACATACACAGTCAACAATCTGCAAATGCCCAAGTGGCAGTGTCAGTACCTGAGGCATTCCAATGAGTCTTTCACCACTAGATGTTTGTTGAAACTCATAGGATATCAGTAGCCTGGAGAACATCATGGCTGTCAACTTGAACATCTCCAAATCTTCGCAGGATTCCACTGGAAATGTATGAGATCTCATAGACAGCAGCCCATCAGTACATCAAGGGGTTTCAAGAGGACTGCTACTATTTGCGCTACTGAACCAAGCTGGACAGTCAGTTGGAGAGGCATATTACCTTTAGGACCATTGCTGGATTCCCTCAGGATGTCATCAACTGCACTCATGTAACCATCAAGGCTCCTGTTGACTAGCCAGTGACCTTGTCACCAGGAATGGTTTGCCATACATCAACATACAACTGCTGTAAGAGGATTAAAAATGAATAATTCATGTAACTGCATAGTTGTCAGGTAACACCAGAATTTACCAACATGCTTGGTAGTCCATGGTTTCATAGCTTTTACAGGATGTGCGTTCAGGGATGAATATTGAAGACAAGAGCTATCCTCTGAAGATGTGGTTACTCATGCCTTTATAGAACCCAGCACTACAGCAAAGGAAGAGTGTAACAACTACCGGGAGTCCACAGAAGCAGCCATTCTATAGCTGATGATGTGATTCAGGTGCCTAGTTCAAGCCATTGGAGCCCTTCCATAATCCTACTGTGGTAGTCTGCTATGTCTGTGCAACATAGGATTGCAGAGTGAAAGGCTATGCAAAATAAAGACATCATCAACTGCCACACCTCATCCCACAATTAGGATGTGAAGGGGGCTGCTAAGCAGCTGAACTAGGACTAAAAGCCAGGTAAATGAGAGATTTTGAAGGGAGTTTCAGTACAATCCATATGTGCTAGATTCCTGTAACCCGTATGACTTTGAACCATATGTGAACCAACCCACACTTCTATGTGGATCTGCAGCTATCTCTTTCATTTTGTATTCCATCTCCTAACACCCTAGACTCTAGGGTGTGCTGGCAAAGCTGAGGAGCTGACCAGACGCAGTCAACTGGAACACCACCAGCCTATTTAGAGAGAAAGACCTAGAGGGCCTGGCATACTGCATAGGAGCAGGAGCATTCATTGTCTTCGTGGCAACCTGAGGCAGGGGGACTGAGGAAACATTTTCAATAAGGGGTACCCTGAGAGGAGTCCTTAGATGCAAAAGGCAAACACCTCTTCTGATTTGGAATAACCCTTGTATCTACCTGTTGATCAAGTCAGAAGACCTGCTGGCCACCTGGAGGCCTGGACTGCCTGGGCTTGCCACTGCTGCGTAGAACTCACTGACAAGGCAATGACATACAGATTTGCACATATGTCTGACTGATTAATCTGCTGAATCTGACTTACCATAAGGGGTGCCAAGTACATTCTAATCCCAAGCCCTGAATGAACTCCTCCAAGTCTCTGCATGGGTTTACAGAACGTCTGATAGTTCTGTCAGATGTCCCTGTACCTGTCATTGTACAATCAGAAGCTAGCATCTTGTTTGACTCTAGAAGCATGTTAGCTTGAGCCTGGTCACCTGCAATCTTCCAACCGTCACTACCCTCAATTATCACAACCTTTATCAGCTGCTTCAGCATGTCTATGATACACTCACCAGTTTGTGATCCTGAGTCTAAGCACAAGCACATATGCATTGACAGGAAAGTTTGCAAGTGATTGATATGACGATGTGTTCCCTAAGGATCCCTACTTCACCTCAGAGGTGGACAGATTGCCCGAGTCTGTCTAGCTAGGTGCCTGTGGTGATTACCTAGATCTACATGTGAGCACACAAACCTTTAGGGTTTAAGATCTTCCCACCTCCTTATCCCAACCATGTTTGATGTGAAACTCCAAATGTACAGTGATGAACTCATGAGCACCAAGCTTTGCATGGCCCATTGCACCACTATACTTGTATACTCTCCTATAAATTTCAGTCCTGGTTTTATCATTAATAATCACTGAGCAGCCCTGAGATCCATTCAGTTTAAGGATTCCTAATCCTCTGACTTGAGGTAGAAATAATCTTTCAGGGAGGCCTGCATGGCTGCTGACCCTCTTTCAGTATTCCTGCAAACAGAAGGAGCAACACTGCCTTGCCACAAAGACTAGCAGGATACTTATGCTGAAGACACCTTTTTGGTTGATGATGAGGGTTAATAAATGCTCCCACCATATCTCTATACTGCAGGAACTTTGGGTGGATCAATAAAACAGATGCTATTGTTGAGATATAGACACACATCTAACCCCTGAGTCACACGCTGAGTGGTCACTCCCTCCCACCTGGCAAATCCCCCCATGTTACCACATCCAAGCCTCCAAAGGGAAAGTCATGTAAAGACTCCTGTTGGTACTGCGAAGGGGATAATTAACCACACTCAGATTTGGGGACAACCCTGCAGCTGCTGACCTGTTCTGCAATCTCCATCCAGGTCTGTTTGGTCAGGTGGGACTGCCTCATCTCATCCCACTGTGAGAAGGATCCTTGCCCTAAAGACTGGAGGAGAACCTGCAGGAGGCAATGCTAAATTGTGGAACTGCCCGTATCTTCACTCTGCCATGTTGTGGAACATCCGTATTTAGCGCTGTTTGGCTTTTTCTAGTTTATAGGCCAGGAGGGAGGAACTTCTGTACCATTGATCAGGAGCAGGGGCCTTCTGCACTAGCATTTGTATGCAAGCATTTCAAACCGTGGAAGCAGCGCTGTCAGTCCTCTCAATATGGAGCCAGGACCGACTCTTGAGTCAGCTGTTATGCCATTGACATTATCCATGCATCCCTAAAGATAGTTCAGCAACTACCACATGATCTTAATCTACCAACCATATGGTCCTCCAAGAGTAGTGACACCTACTTCCATTTCTGCACCAGAATTGGTGGCCTCCATCGAAAGCCAGCCTTACGTGTACTTATGTGGTGTCAGGCTTTAGACACCATTTTTCTAATCAAACCAAAATAGACAATATGTTCTAAAAATTTTTGTTTACTAACTGCATGAAAGTGAACATGTATGCTTTAAATCTAGTTAATGCAAAATTTTACAAAATTCTTGGTTTATTCATCTTGATTACTTATTACTGTGAAGGGATACTTGCAATCACTTTTTTGCCCAATAAATATTGGATAAAAAACAAAAGAACTGCCGGTACAGTAAATCAGGAACGAAAACTGAAGTTTGTGGAAAAGCTCAGCAGGTCTGGCAGCACCTGTGAAGAAAAAAATCAGAGTTAATGTTTCAGGCCCAATGACTCTTCTTCAGAACTGACGGTAGCTGGAAAATCAACGGTTTATATGCAGAAAATAGGGAGAGGGATGGGGTAGGGAGTAAACAAAATGATAGAGCCCAAAGAGAGGGAACAGTTGGATGGACAAAGGAATTGATAACAATCTGACTAGGAGGGTGAATAATTCTTAACGGGGACTGTTAGTGACTGAAAATAAGTAGTGTGTAATGGCAGGCTATGTAATAACATGGCCTGGTGTGTGATTGAGGGGGTAGGACATGGGAGAGTTTAGGCTCTAAAATTATTGAACCCGATATTGTATCTGGAGGGCTGTAGGGTCCCCAAGTGGAAATGAGGTGTTGTTGTTCCAGGCCAAGCAGCATCTTAGAAGCAGGAGGCTCCACATGTTGTTATCTCGGATTCTCCAGCACCTGCAGTTCCTATTATCTCTGTTGTTCTTCCAGCTTGCGTTGAGCTTCACTGGAACACTGCAACAAGCCAGAGACAGAGATGTTGGCCAGGGAGCAGTGTGATACATTGAAGTGGCAGGCAACAAGTAGTTCAGGGTCTTTTTTGAGGGCAGAATGTAGACGTTCTGTGAAGTGGTTATCCAGTCCATGCTTCATTTCCCCAGTGTAGAATAAACCACATTGTGAGCAGCAAGTGCAGAGATTAGATTCTGGGAAGTGCAGGTGAAGTGTTGCTTCACCTGGAAGGTATGTTTGGGCCCTTGGATTGTGGGGAGAGCTGAGGTAAATCGGAAAGTGTTGCACCTTCGCCAGTTGCAGGGGAAGGTGCCATGGTGCTGTGGGCGGTATTGGAAGTGTAGGAAGTGTGGACCAGGGTGTCCCGGAGGGAACAGTCCCTGCGGAAGGTGGACAAGGGAGGGGAGGGGAATATGTGTCTGGTGGTGGCATCTCGCTGGAGGTAGCGGAAATGGCTTCTGATGATCTTCTAGATGTAGATGCTGGTGGGATGATAAGTGAGGACAAGGGGAACCTATCGTCGTTGCAGCAGGGAGGAGAGGGGGTGATGGCGGAAGTGCAGAGATGGGTCAGACCTGGTTGAGAGCCCTGTTGTGAACGGTGCTGAGGAATCCTCTGTTGAGGAAGAAGGTGGACATGTTGGAGGGTTCCTTGTCAAAGTTGGCCTCATCTGAACATATACAATGGAGAGAGAGGAACTGAGTGAATGGATGGAGTCTCTACAGGAGGCAGGGTGTGAGGATGTATAGCCCAGGTAGCTGTGGGAGTCAGTGTGTTTATAGTGGCTATTAGTAGCCAGTCTATCCCCAGAAATGGAAACAGAGATATCGAGGAAGGGAAGGGAAGAGTCAGAGATAGACTAGATGAAAGTGATGGCAGGGTGGAAACTGGAAATGAACTTAATGAACCTTTCCTATTCTGGATGAGAGAGCAAAGCAGCACCAATGATATCTTCGATATATCGGAGAAAAGAGCTTTGGGTGCGGTCTAGAATAGGACTGGACCAAGGAGTGTTCCACGTACCCCGTGAAAAGACAGGCATAACTGGGGCCCATGCAGGAACCCATGGCCACCCCATTGACCTGAAGGAAATGAGAGGAGTTAGAAGAGAAGTTGTTGAAGGTGAGGACAAGCTTGGCAAAGTGGAGGAGGGTGGTGGCTGGTAGGGATGGTTCAGGTCTTTGCTACAGGAAGAAGAGGAGAGACCTCAGACCTGGTGGGAATGGACGTGTGAAGGGATTGTACATCCATTGTAAAGAGGAGGCAGCTGGAACCTGCAAACTGAAAGTTTTGAAATCAGTGTAAAGCATCAGAGGAATCGGGGATGTAAGTGGGCAGGGATTGGACCGGGGAGAGATGACTGAGTCAAGGCCCGAAGGGTCTAGGCCTGAAACGTCAGCTTTTGTGCTCCTGAGATGCTGCTGGGCCTGCTGTGTTCATCCAGCCTCACATTTTATTATCAAGGTAGGAAGAGGTGAGTTTTTTGGGGCAGGAACAGGCTGAAACAATGGGTCTGTCTGTTTGTGGATTTTTGGAAAGAAGTAGAAGCGAGCTATATGGGGCTGGGGGACTATCAGCTAGGAAGGACTGGAGGAGGGAGGTCAGCAGATTAAATGAGATCAGTCACCATACTGGATACAATGACCTGATGCGTCATGGTGGGGCCAGAGTCCAGGGGAAGAGAGGAGGAGGTATCTGAGAGCTGGCGCTCAGCCTCTGGAATGTAGAGGTCAGTACGCCAGACTACATAAACACCATTCTTATCGGCAGGCTTAATAACAATGTCAGGGTTAGATCTAAGTGCATGGATTGCAGTCAGTTCAGAGGGACTTAGGTTGGATTTGGTGAGGGGGATGCAGAGAAATTGAGGTGACCAATATCACATCGACAGTTCTCAATAAACAGATCGAGTGCAGGTAAAAGGCCAGAGGGAGGGGTTCAGGTAGAGGAAGAGTGTTGGAACTGGGTGAAGGGGTTCGTGGGATAGGAGGGGACTCGTCTCCAAAGAACTGAGCACAGAGGTGAAGACAGTGGAAGAAGAGTTTGATGTCATGTCGTGCCCGAAATTTGTTAAGGTGGCAATACAGAGGAATAAAGCTGAGGAATAAATCTTAAATGATACATCATGCTAGAATTACAATTGATGTGATTGCATTTTTCTAATTACTTTCTGTTGGATTTCAAGTTCTACATGTGAATAAATAAACAATTAACAAAACACTAAATGAAAAAATAAGAAATGTCTATTCTATTTTGTTTGATAGTATTTAATCAAACTGCATCACTTAGTAAGCAGGAAGAAACAACAAAAAGTCAGGGTAAAATTAATATTATGTTTTACTTGTATTATTAACTTGGCAGCGATCAAGTGTAATTTCTTCAGTGCTAGAAGCTATTTTACGTAATCACATCTATACTATTAGAATTATGCATTTAGATTAAATCTTTATGCATTGTTGGATTTGTAAAATTTGACATGTTGTAATATATTTTTGAGACCTTTAATAACGGTTTCGTTTCTTTTCAGATGGCCTCATGTTTATTGAGGGATTTGTATTGTATTATTGAAAACCTCTTCTTGGGAATGACTTTGTAATTAGGGGAGGTTTTCGGTCCAGTGGTATTATCACTGGACTGTTAATCCAGAGACCCAGATAATGTCCTGGGAATCTGGGTTAAAATCCCACCACGGCAGGTGGTGGAATTTGAACTCTTGTAAAAAAAAAATCTGGAATTTAGAGTCAAATGATAATCATGAATCCATTGTCAATTGTTGTAAAAACTCATCTGGTTCACGAATGCCTACATGTGATTCCAGACTCAGAGCAATGTGGTTGACTTTTAACTGCCCTCTGGGCAATCAGTGATGGGCAATAAGGTTATCTGGATATGTAGTCTTGATTCAGTGATAACATTTTCAATGAAAATCAACACATAGGTGACCTTGTTTCTAAAAACAAAATAGTAATACTACTAATAATAATTACTTTTCCAAAAAAGCTAAGTTACAAAATATAAGATCCAAATCACGAAATTTGTAGATTCATTATGCTATTTGTTTTCATACCTTCTTAAAATGAAATAAAACAGGGTAGAATGGAGTATTTGAGAACCCTTTTGAAATAATGTAAATAGGCTTTTTGTATAAATGAGATTTTGGAAAAAAATGAAATAATTGCACAGAGGCCAGTACCTGTCACGAAGTCACCCATTATTTACATGTGCAAGGTACACTGGCTGTGCCAACTAGTTTGCAGTCGGCCCCTGTCAGACAGGAGACTCTGTTAGGCAGGCCCTCCTCATTGGCCCAGGTTAACAGCCCCAACCAAGGATCTCTTTGTCAATAATATCCACCTGGTTCCAATCACTACAGGAATCCACCTATGGTATGTGGGCATCTGTGGCATTTGCTACCCATCCTTAACTGTGCCGGACAATAAGATACCATGCAGCCTTCTTAACTGATGCACTCCAACAACGACAGAAATGAATCCTGTTGTGATAGAAAGGGAGTTCCAGGATTTTGACCCAGTGGCAGTGATGAATTTCTGATATAGTTTCAAAGCGGGTTGGTGTGTGACTTGAATGGGAACTTGCAGCAGATGACATAAATGTCTTTTGTTTGTCAGGTACTTCCACATTCCACAATCTTTGCTTCTTGGTATTACATACTGTGTTTTAGCATTGATCATTGTAAATTACCATGTCGACATTTCCCATGCTAGCTTGCAAAGTCAACTATAACAATCAAAGGACACCTATAAGGAACATGCATTATGTGTCCGCACCACCTCCTTCTAGCAGAAGTCTCCTAGCTTCTTTTTTCTTTTCTGTGTTTGTCTCATTTGAAACTAGCAGAGAATTAGTCTGCAAAGCTTACAAAGCTCAGTCCACACATGTATCAAACTGATGCATCCATTTGCTTGTGGATTTATAGTTCATTTCTCACTGAGTATCAGTGGCACCAAGTCACCTCTCCCCAATGACCTTACATTGAAGCAAGTATTAAAGTCAGTGACAGTTATGTGACCACATTTCAGTATGTCACTAAGCGATCTTGCATCATATGATAGGCTGCTTATGAATGAAAATGTGAATACACCAAAGATGCCAGTTGTATATGACAGCATGAATCTGTGTACAGTTGAAGTCTGGGCATTCATGAAAAGCGATGTTAGAGCTGTCAGGCTTTGTGAGAACTTGACTTGAGCCAGTAGTGCATATTCCTCATCTTGACTGAATGACAGCACTCCTGCTGCATGTTAGCCAGAAGACTCTGGTTTCAAGCCAACTCTAGATTTTGAGTGCATAGTCCAGACATAATTCAGTACAGCACCTTTATCATTTAGATGAGATCTTAACCCAAAATGTCATCTACCTGTTGAGATGAACACAAAGGGTAGAATTTTACGAACCTGTGAAAGATATGAGCAATGTGAGTCAGCACAGTGGTAGTACAGTGAGAACAGAAATATGAGATTCTCAATGCTGTTTAAAAAATGTCTGATTTCCATCCAACGTTTTAATGGCTAGATGAAAGTCTCATCAATGAGTGACAATAAGCATACTTTTTGTGTGCATTAACATGTCATTATTGCCTAAATGTATCTCATTTTCATGCAAGTTTTCTCTAGCAGTGGATTAGAACTAGACTACAGCAATTCCTGGCAGAGAAGTGTGGGTCAGTACCTTGATGCAACAGCTCACCATTGTCTTCTCCAGGCCTCCATCTTATCTAGCTTTCTTGCTCAGCATCGAGAATACGGCATCAGATAAGCCCCAGCCTCAAATTTTATCATGGCATATCTCCAATTCACTTATAAAAATAGTTCTCTACAACAGAACAGAACTGCATTGTCACCTTTCACTGGCTTCTTGTTTTCATGCTGGGAAGGTCAGTATCATGTGTGTAACTACAATGGCAATGTGTTTACTGGTTTGATATTTCTATGCTTTGCATGTTGTTTAATAAAAATTCAGGTTACAAACTGATGATATGACAAGCAGAGTTGATCTGAAATATAACAAGTAGAGTTGATATTTGAGGACATAACAAGCAACGTTAATAAAGGTGAACATATAGATGTGTTAGATTTCCATCAGTCATTCAAAAAAGTGCCACCCAAAAGTTTATTGCACAAGACAGACCTCCCAGTATTGGGGATAATGTATTAATATAGATTGAGGATTGGTTAACACACAAAAGACAGAGGATCGGCATAAGGTGGAAAGACATGCCGAGTGGAGTACCAAAAGAATCAGTCTTCGGGCTCAATTATGTACTAATTATTACTCAATATGATCTTATTTTCTACTGCCTTATTAATAAGTTGGATGATGGGGCAAGCAAAAATATATCTGAATTTTCTGCTGGTTACAAAGGTATATCGTCACATATTGTGATGACTAATACGGAATCTTTGATGTAGAGGTGCTGGTATTGGACCAGGGTGGACAAAGTCAGAAGTCACATGACACCAGGTTCTAGTCTAACAGGTTTATTTGAAATCATAAGCTTTTGGAGCACTGAAGAAGGCAACGAGTGGTGGTTGATGGAAAATATTCAGCCTGGAGCCCGTTTACTAGTGGTGTGCCTCAAGGGTCTGTTTTGGGACCACTGCTGTTTGTCATTTTTATAAATGACTTGGACACAGGCATAGGTGGATGGGTTAGTAAGTTTGCAGATGACACTAAAGTTGGTGGAGTGGTGGACAGTGTGGAAGAATGCTGCAGGTTGCAGGGAGACTTGGATGAACTGCAGAACTGGGCCAAAAGGTGGCAAATGGAGTTTAATACGGATAAATGTGAGGTGATTCACTTTGGGAGGAATTAATAGGAAGGCCGAATACCGAGTCAGTGGAAAGATTCTTGGTAGTGTGGATGTGCGGAGGGATCTTGGTGTCCATGTACGTAGATCCCTGAAAGTTGCCACCCAGGTTGATAGTGCTGTTAAGAAGCTTACTGTGTTTTAGGTTTTATTAGTAGAGGTATTGCGTTCCAGAGCCATGATGTCATGCTGCATCAGTACAAAATGCCAGTGCGGCCTCATTTGGAATATTGCATGCAGTTCTGGTCGCCCCATTACAGGAAGGATGTGGATGCTTTGGAAAAGGTGCAGAGGAGATTTACCTGGATGTTGCCTGCTCTGGAGCGCTGGCCCTATGAAGAAAGGCTGAGGGACTTGGGTCTGTTCTCACTGGAGAGAAGGAGGCTAAGAGGGGATTTAATAGAGACATACAAGATGCTCAGAGGATCAGATAGGGTGGACAGTGAGAGTCTTTTTCCGAGGATGATGACTTCAGCTTGTACGAGGGCGCATAGCTACAAATTGAGGGGTGATAGATTTAAGACAGATGTCAGAGGCAGGTTCTTTACTCAGAGAGTGGTAAGGGCGTGGAACGCCCTGCCTGCCAATGTAGTTAACTCAGGCACATTAGGAGCATTTAAACAGTCCTTGGATAAGCATATGGATAATGATGGGATAGTGTAGGGGGAGGAGCTTAGATTAGTTCACAGGTCGGCGCAACATCGAGGGCCGAAAGGCCTGTTCTATGCTGTATTGTTCTGTGTTCTATGTTCTAAGCTTCTTTGTCAAGTGAAGTGAAGGGAAGCACATATGCACAGAACTTATAGGCAGAGAAGTAACTGCAAGATAATTCCAGGTAATTAAGAATGTCAAAAGACCATACAAATAGTTATACTGGAATGTCGATAGGTTTTGCAGATGATCAGAAGTGTCATTTTATTAACTTTATTAAGTTTGTTTGTAATGTCCTTAAATATGAACTCTGCTTGTCATATTTCAGATCAACGCTGCTTGTCACTTTTGATACTTCTGATCACCTGCTAAGACTTGCTATTCAGCCTATTGACATTCCACTCACACCATTTGTACTGTCTTTTGACATACTTAATTACTTGGAATGATTTTGCAATTACCTCTCTGCCTATAAATTCTGTGCCTGAGTGCCTCCCTCCACTTCACCTGATGAAGGAGAGGTGTTACGAAAGCTTGTGATTTCAAATAAACCTGTTGGATTATAACTTGGTATCATGTGACTTCTGACTATAAAAGGAATCTGCAAGGTGGTAGGTAAAGTCCTGCTGTATCATCGGGCAGTTCTCTCATTAGAAACAGACAACTTGTGATAGTTTAACCTGAGGGTCACCATGCCTCAGACATCATTTAAAACTCTCTAGTAGATCACTACTAATCTCCAGCTGCTTGCACTGGACCTTTAGGACGGCTGTGGGCTACACCCTAGACTGTATTGATATGGATCCCTTGACACGCTCTTAACTGTCGTCTGACTGTGTCCAGCCCCAAGGTTGACATCAGACATTGCCTTTGACTTATTGTGCCATTGCCTGTTGTCTGAAAACTGTCCCCATAAACTTGAGTAATGACACCTCCTGTTAGACACTGATACATTGCCATTTGGTTGAAACACATTCAGTGTATTTGCTGCATATGTTGCTGGCATATCCTGCAGTTATGACATTGATGTAGCACAATGCTATTCAAAAACATGTCACTTTCTTGATAGATCACTGTCGACAACCATGGCAAACTGTCTGGTTTTATGCCTACACAAAAAGATAAGGCAAGATAAAAGTACTGTGGGCTCTAAATGAAGAGGCTAAAAACAAAAAGGCAAGACATGGCAGAGATGCTGTGAACATCCAAGTAGGTGCAAAATAAGAGGGTGCAAAATGAAGAAAGTAATATCCCTGAGATACCCCTGCATTGTCAGATTCTTTACTTTCATGGGACCAATGGTTCCGATAATTTCCCCTCCATTGTTTCAAGCATGCATCCATCTTAATTCTTCTGATCCATATGCTTTACCATGCAACACACATGGCTGTTTTCAATACGGTAAGCAGAGAGGCCCAGCACCAGCTCATTCACCAGTTATCTCAACTAAATATATTGCATGAACAGGAAGAGTCAAGTAAAGGATGTTAAAAAAATCCTGAAAGCATAACTTACCCTTACGTATACTACAGTAGAAGTTTAATGTTAAATAATTGCAGATGAATTAATTAGTGCATCAGGTGCAGAGTTAAATGCCTTTGCAATAACTGGTGAGTACTGGTCTTTAGTTCCTTTGTGATGAAATGAACATTTAGTGTAAAAAAATTAAAAAGAAAAATTTGGAATGTTATGAAGGAGAAAAGGCCAGCAATTGTTGGTTGAGCTATAACTCTGATGTTTTAGACTTTCCTGTTTCAGGGAGAGGTGCACACTAGGATGACAAAATATTTTTAATGGACAAATAACTCATCAAAAATAAACCATTACATAAAGTTCACTCTATCAACATTTACGAGTGGTGTCCTCTCAGAAGCATTTCCTGTTTTTGCTCTCTATGTTATAGTTCAATTATTTTATTTGTATAATATAAAATTTTGATGTTTAGAACTAGAGAATATAGCAAGAATATGAAACTGAAATAAACCTATCTCCAGTTTGAATTTTTTGAAGAGCTAAAGCCTTATTTTTTTTCAACCTTCTTGGAGTAATCTGGTTTGTATATAAGCCTGAAAATTTGGATTCATAAGTAGAATTGAGAAATAGAATGCTAACATTTGACAGAACTCGTGATTTTCTGTTTGGAAAAATTGTTTTTCTGAAATTATGAGTATTAAAATCAGTGCCTCAGTTTCCTGTAGGTTTATGACTATTAGATTATTCTGTTTGATGGCTGTGCTAATCTTAGATGACTGACAGTTATTTGGCAAGATTTCAGTACAAATCAAAGAACAAAAAAAAATTAATCTCATTGGGCACTCATATTCTTGCATTAAAAATGTGACATTTGGCCTATCTCAGACTGATTGCTTTGCTAGCTTCTTCTTTTAAGAAAACATAGCTCGAAATAAACTCTTGGTTTCTTTTTTAAATTCTTTTGATTTTGTCTAACAGCATATAACTCAGCACTGTTCATTCACAAGGTAGTGACGTGGGAGATTTAATGCTCCATATCTGGTTTACAAAAAAAGTATGAATTAGAAGGTTTTGTCAGACATCTACTACTATTTGTTAAACCCTAGAGGTCATCTAACATTCTCCAAACAGGTTAATTGATCATCACCATTTTCTGCCCATATCTGTCAAAGGAATAGCAATGAAAACAGTAAGGGCCATGTTTAATTGGTTTTATTCCTGAATAACAGTGGTATAGAAACAAACTATGGATTGATCAGGACTTTTCCGATGATTATATTATTAAACAATTAGTTATTCATGTCATTATACAACTTGCTGATGTTACAGGATATTTAACTCCGCATGTATGCTTTAGAAGTCTGCTGAAATTGTTCTAAAATACTTATTGTAAGATCTTAATCTATTTACCAATTCACTCATGCTATCTTCTTAACCTTCTACTTGTTGAGTTTATTTCATTCCCTTAATGTCTCTTTCCTTTCCGTCTAATTATATAGTTGCTGTATATAGTACCTCCATGCCTTTGTTATTTTCCATCAATTTACATTCATCTACTCAGTTGTTTTCCACAGATGAGGTATTCTTATCAAGACCCCTCACAGATGCAGCTTCCCTCTATTTCTCATAGTGAAAGCTGCACATGGTTCGATGTTACAATCATCAAAAATACTTTTTTTATCCTTCCTCAATAGTATTGATAAAACTGTAGCTACTTTTAAAATTGACATAACTCTTAGGTGGATCATTTAAAGTCGCAATATCTATCTAATGAAACTGTACAACATGCTGATACTCTGGGATATTTCATTTATGTCAGACTACATTAAAATCTTGATTTCCCATTACATATCTTCATAAAAGCGAAGTCCATGAATGGTAGATCATTCAGAACAACTGAATACCTAAACAGCCAATCAATAGTTAAATTGATTTTGAATTCCTCTTGATCATTATCTAATGTTTTCGTGGTGACTGTGATCTTAGTTGCATAGCTGCCTGTTGTTACCTTTGCACTAATAAGTGAATAACTCGAAAATGCAAAGCAAACAAAGAGATAATAAAATATAGTCGTATGTGTTCAAGTGATGTGTTATGAGATAGTTAATTTTTATGCAACCCATTTTGGATAATCCACATGGATATCTGAAAATTAGATTACAGTTGCTTAAATTGACATGAACGTGGTGTGTGGTATTGGAAAATTCACATGATTGTAAAGAAGTGTCTAAAAACATACATTCACTTATTATTTCAATTTGGGTTAAAGATCACAGAGGGCTAAGATATTTTATCCATACAAGTCAACATCTATTACAGCTTTCAGCAGCCTCTCATAAAAATTATTCTCAATTATTTTGAAACAATAGTTCTAGCGTGTGTTTATTTTGTGGTTGCTAGTGATAAGGTTGCGGTTGGTGCAGTAATGCTTCACTATAGCTAACTCAAGGTACAACACTATGGGTTTGACCTAAATTTGCGCTTCTATTCATAGGACTGTTAAGTTTTAAGGTCAGGTTGCATGACTTGTCCATATGCTATAAACACAGCAACTCCAAACAGTGTGGGCATCCAACACTATCAGCGCTCTACATATCAATTGTAGTTCTAACTGCAGTCTATGCTAGCGATTATGGAAGAGAAGAGCAGAAGGGCCATGTTAAGCTAGATGTCTCCCACCAATGTTGTTTATGTATAATCCTGGGCATTACTTGAAGAGATAGCATCACCAGTGAAGCAGTGTTACACAGGCCTGGGCAGAGACACCTAAAGGATATTATTACAAAGAAATGACAGAGATTGACAGGATATGTATTTCACCTCCTGGACAAATGCCCTACTAGATGAGCTGTCAAATGTATGCACCAGGTGGGAAATGAAGCCCAGGTCAAAGAAGTCCTGACAAAGTAATTTTATGGAGGATCTTATGAGGTGAAACTCCATTGGGGCTGCAGCAAAACAGATTGCAATGCATCAGGGCCAGTAGTTGAATCTTGCACCCATTATCTTATATGGACAAGACAAACTAAGTCAAGGTAAGTTCATGTGACATGACTTTCACATAGCAAACACGAAAGGCCACAATTTATTAAAACATGGAGTGTTTGAATTCAATTGCAGTTAATAACTTAGTCTCAAGTGCTTGCATTTTTCTTTAATTATGTATATCAAATATTAAATTAGCAAGCTTGCACATTTCACGTAATTCATGTTGTTTAGCAGGCCTTGAGCATGATTACAAGAGTTGAGGCAAATCGACACCAGGCAATAAGGATATTAAAGTACTCCTTTTCACTGCTTCCCTTTCCTGAAACCTCATTGTGACCAAGGGCTGGGGAGAGCAGCAGCTGGCATGAGCAGCATTGGAAGTCATTTTCAAAAAACATGGATTGTAAGTGTACTAGCACTTCTGAAGCATCAGGACGTACTTCCATGACATTGGAGCTCCAACTTTGGATTAAATTTGGATCTTGAACTGGAATGTATATCCAGGAGTAGGTAATAGAAAAAGGCTGAGTTGAGGACGGGGAAGAGGGTGCATATTTAAAGTTGGGGAGGCGGAAGAGGCCACAACTTGGAGGTGTGAAGAAGACACAACTTGGAATTGAGGAATGAGGAAGATGCTGCAACTGGAAAATTAGGAAGGGGGAAAAGACCATAACCGAGAAGTTGTGAAGGAGGAAAGGCCATCTTGGAGAGCACCTGAGGCTGCAATCAGGGTACAGGAAGCAAAATTAAAACAAATCTCAGGATGCTCAATGCCCATTAATTTACCAATATTTAGTCAAAATAGCATTAAACAGGGCAACGTTAAACAAGGACTTACTGTACATGTTTTGAATGTGCTTTATCTTAACCAGGTTACAGCGTACATGTGTAGATTGCAACAGTGTAATTTGCTGCAATAAATTTAGCACTTCTACTGCATTCTGAAATGAATTTACAATGTAGTCAACAATGCCTAAAAAATAATCCCTTTTCCTCTTGTCTTTTCAATACATTTATCCCTTTGTAGTGCATAAGGTTACAGTCAGTTGCTGTAAGGGAACGTTAACTAGCATTGCCTGTTATTCACTTGATGTCATATTACATAAAGCAAAAAGCCATAATTGAGGGCACATGTTGATCAGTAACATTCATTTGTTCTAAAGCTGAAACTATTCAAGTGAACACTTCTTTTTGTGTGATGTAAACTAACTGATTGCTCTGTTCATTCATGCCAACTAGGGGGTAAGATTTATATTATGTGTATTTGGTCTTACAGATGATAAGACTTGAACAGACAATCAAGCAGCTTGAGGAAGAAAGGGTCCGATTGCAGGAGCACTGTCATGAGTTGATGGAAGAAAATGGGCAGCTTCATGCACGACTGGAAGTGGAGAATTTAACAGTACAAAATAAACAAAATGTTATGTCAATGGAGGTAATTAGGACAGTGATTAGATTTTGACCATTGGGCCTTTGATATAAAAATGTAAAGGGGAAACATTCTTTCCATTGTTGTTCATGCTTTGGACCTTTCAACCAGTTTCAACATAAACTCATTTTACTTGGGTACTGTACTTGTGAGACAAACAAAAGGGTCAGAGTCAACTTGCAATTCAACAAAATTTTATTCACAAAATATACTAAAGATATGAAAGAGGCCATATAGCTGAATATTATCTAAAACCTGCGCTTTCATGATGAAACTCACAATCCTTACATTAATTATTGTACAAATTGCAATGTTTGGTGTTTGTAACAATCTTTATCTAAACTACTACTAGTTACCAGACTTTGGTGAACTTAAATTAATGTATTTGCTACCTTATTAGACACCTGTTAAGGTGAGTGTAGTGGCCATTACTAAGGAGAAGGTACTGGGGAAGTTAGAAAGCCTGAAGGTGTATAAATCACCCACACCAAATGGACAATAATCTAGAGTTCTGAAGGAGGTACTAAGGAGTTTGTAGAGACATTGGTGGTAAACTTTCAGGAATCGCTGGAGTCAGCGAGGGTTCCAGAGAACTAGGAAGTACCAAATAGAACACCCCTATTAAAGAAGGGATGAGGACAGAAGACAGAAAACTATAGGCCAGTTAACCTGACAAAACTTTTTCAATAAAGATACAATCATGGTTAATGCCAACAGTCAAGAATATAGAAGTGGAAATGTGTATCCTTCCAAATATCTCCAAAACACATGCGCAAACACACATATACTCACCCTTCAGGAAAAGAAAATAAAATAGTGCAAAGATTACCTTTCTGATAAAAGAAAATACTTAGGTCTCCACTTGAAGGCAAATGGATAAAATGTTATAATGTTCTAGGACATGTTTAATTCACCAAATCACTAATAGTTGTCTTTGAAATCTTGCAAGCACAACCTTGCTCAGGAAATACAATCTTGAGATCTTTTTTCAATCACCTTCAAAAGAATAAATATGTTTCATCCTGAACTGAACAAGAGAGCTTTTTATTTCAGAAATGGCAGAGATCAGCTGGACAGCTTGTTCTTAGCAAGCTTCACTTCAACTCAGCTGGTTCTCAACAGGCACACATCCAACTCAAACAGATAAAACAAGAGCCTCTCCAAGCAAGATGCTGTTTAAAGTAGCCCTGGCTAGGGTCTGCAGCAAAACAAGTAATTGTTACAACCCATGTGATTTACAGAAAGCTTTATTTTGAAAAAAAGCACCAGTGACCACAGCAAACTTTCAATGCAGTTCAACGAAGATTTACTAGACCACTACCTGGAATGGGTAGGTCAACTTTTGAGGAAAGGTTAAGCAGACTAGGCTTGTATCTGCTGGGATTTAGAAGATTAAGAGGCAACTTGATTGAAAGATATGAAGTTCTCAATTTCTTGACTGATTGTATGTGGAAAGGATGTTTCTTCTGAGACAATCCAGAACTAGACCCTCTTTTAAAGAGTCCACTCCAAAGTTTTTTCTATTAATCTTGAAATAAATTAATCTTTTCCCACAATCATTCAGAACGTAAGTCTTCCAAGCAATATTAAACTTAAGGAGTCCTCATAGCAAAACATAAAATGGTAGGGAAGCAGTAACAGAAATTTAAAGAAATATTTCATGTCTCTCAACCAGGATACATTTCATTGAGAAAGAAAGGATCCACAAGAAGGATGAACCATCTGTGGCTAATTAAAGAAGTTAAAAATAGTATCAATTGAAATAAAACACATGCAGTGCTGCTAAGGTTTGCAAGAGGCCAAAATCACCATAGAATCCCTCCAGTGTGAAAACAGGCCATTCAGTCCAACAGGTCCGCACCAATTCTCCAATGAACATCCCACCCACCTGCATTTCCCATGGTTAATCCACCTTTCCTAGGCTTCCCTAGATGCACTTGGCAATTTAACAGGGCAAATCCTCCTAACCTGCACATCTTTGGACTGTCGGAGGAAACGCATGCAGACACAGGGAGAACTGTGGGAGGAAGCCCATGCAGCCACAGGGAGAACTTGCAAACTCCACACAGACAGTCACTTGACAGTGAGATTGAACCCAGGTCCCTGGTACTATGGGGTAACAGTGCAAACCACTGAGCTATTGTGCAACCCCTAAAAGATCAAGAAAATATTAGAACCAACTGCAGATGATTAATTGTCATGACAAAGGGGAAAAATCCAACGTAAGAATAAAATTATAAAACATGAAAAAAATTAAAGCTTGTGCAAGTAGATAAAGAAGAACATCTAAACATTGGCCCCTTAGAAGATGTGTCTGAGAAATTATTAATTGGGAGGAAGGAAATGACAGTTACTGTAGTTCAGAGGAATGTGGGTATTCTTGTGAAGAACAATAAGAAGATTAGCATGTAGGTATAACAAGCAACGTAGAAGGAAATGGAATGCTGGCCTGAAGTGCAAGGGGGACAGAGTGTAAGATTTGAGGAAGTCTTATTACAGCATTTTATGGCAACAGTGAAACTCACCTTGAGTACGGTTTTAATCTGATTTCTTTAGGATGGATGTTGATACATTGGAAACAGTCCTGAGAAGATTCACTAGTTTGATTCCTGGGTTGAAGGGGTGATATTATTGAGCAAAAGTTAAGTAAGGCCTATAGGCATTAGTGTTCAGAAAAATGAAAGATAATGTTACTGAACATATAAGATTCAGAGAGCTTTTCACAGAGTAACTGCAGTCCACCATGTCCATGCCAACATCGTCAGTCAACATCACAGCAAATATATCATCTGCTGTTTCTAGAATTTGCTGTGTACAATTGAGTGCTACATTTCTGAGTCTTAATGCTTCAAAAGTACTCCATTAGCTGTAATACACTTTGAGATGTCTGGTTGTCTGAACTATGCACTATAAAAACATTATTTTTGAATAATTTTGTACATGTCCTATGGCTCTCATTGTTTCCATAATAATTCATTCCCTTGTCTCCTTCCTACACTGCCTCCACAAACAATATTCCTTAGCTCTTACACTGTCACTGACAGGAGTCTTTGATTTAGAAATTTCATCATGCTGTGTCCATTTTACACGTATTCATCAGGTACCAGGGTCCAATGTAGCAATGGCTTATGCAAGCTCACTCCATTGAAGAGGAGTGCCACTGGTTGGTTAGGGATCCCCACAGGCATTTAAACTACACACCTGAAACTGGCATTGAATCAAATAAACCTTTCTGAGTACATCACCTTCCTTTAACAGTTGATGGTGTTGCTATCACCATGCTCCTGTGAATTTCTGTACTAACAATATCTGTGGGAATCACAGTTGTTCAGAAGCTTACCTG
Organism: Stegostoma tigrinum; assembly: GCF_030684315.1. NCBI lineage: Eukaryota > Metazoa > Chordata > Chondrichthyes > Orectolobiformes > Stegostomatidae > Stegostoma > Stegostoma tigrinum. The sequence continues at coordinate 42,845,787 of NC_081369.1, read as the reverse complement.
AATCAGCTACATAAATATTCTAGTTATGACAGCAGGTCAGTAGCTTGCTATCCTGTTGCAAGTAGCTCATCGATTGCTGAAAGGAAGCTAGAAAAACATATCAGGATTGTAATTTAATACATTCCACATACTTGAATTTATGCATTTCCGGGAGTTTGATAATATCCCAGATACTTGATCAGCAACCCATCCCTTCCAACCACCATGTAATATACAATAGTACTTGCTGTCTATGTGATATTCTAACATAACATCAAGGCTTCTGTGACAGCATGACACAAACCTGTGAACTGCGCTCCAAGACAGCAGTCATTTTTTTCAAATGGATAGCTATGTGTCTCATTCTCTTCCTTGTGCTTCTATGATAGTTGGCAAATGAAATCACACTTAAACAGTTTCTAAGATTATTATGTTTTGGGCCTCTGTCATTGTGGTAATAACTTACTATTGAGTATGATTGCCCATCTAGGAAATTCTATGTCACTGGCTGTGAATTCTGTGGATCCTTGCATGGTTGATGAGCCTGAGCATTGAGCCACATCGCTGACCACACATTAATCTGGTGTTTCTGAGAGGTGGAATGGGTCCTAGGCCTTGAGATTGCTATCATTCCTCTCTCCAGTTCCTTTTCCATATTACCCCTTGTCACCACATATTCTCAAAGAATTGTGTCCTTTCATACAGGAGTTTCCTTCAAGTCTATTTCTTCTGAAAGATGGTCCCCCATGCATTGACATCTAAGTTTCATTTCTTGAAGGAAGCCTTCACAAGGTCGTTGAAATGCTTCTTTTGTTCTCTTCCTGTTTGAGTGCCTTCCTTGAGCTGGGTAAAGAGGATCTTTAGCAGACAGCTCAGACGTCCTCAACACATGGTTGGCTGAGCAGAGTTTGTTTCAGATGATCATGGCCTCAATGTTGGTGCTATTAGCTGCTTCAAGAACACCGTTGTTAGAATGCCTGTCTTCCCATCTCAGGTAGCGTTGATGGTACATTTCAGGGGTCTTGAAGTGCCATCTATATGTAGTCCACATTTTGGAGCCATATAAAATAGTCGAAAGGATGACTGCCTTATGGAATCTTGGTATAAGCACAGATTTCATGGCCCTTGAAGATTCTTAATCATAGGCATTAGGGGACCATCTTTCAGAAGAAATAGACTTGAAGGAAACTCCTGTATGAAAGGACACAATTCTTTAAGAATATGTGGTGACAAGGGTTAATATGGAAAAGGACCTGGAGAGAGGAATGATAGCAATCTCAAGCCCTAGGACCCATTCCACCTCCCAGAAACATCTGATTACAGGCGCTCATCGATTGGGTGCACTGTTGAATCTCTGCATTGATGTCAGCTTTCCCCAGGTAAGGGAAATGTTCCACATTTTGGAGCACTTCTCCATTGATCTTAATGGAGGAGTAGATCTCAACTTGACCTGCTGTGGGTTAGTAAAAGATCTAAAACTTCATGGGGTTGAGGTTGAGACCAATTCTCCATTGTGCTTCCACAAAGACATTAAGCAAGGCTTAATGATTCTTTTCTGAGACAGCAGAGATGACATTGTCATCCGTAAACTGAAGTCTCACAGGCGGGGTTGTGTCACTTGACTGTTGGATTTCAACCGGCTGGGGTTGAAAAGTTTTCCATCCATCCTGTACTTGATATCCACAATGCTGGAAAGCTTGTTCTTGATTGACGTGGTGCAGCATGCTGATGATGAAGGTGGAGAAAAGGGTTAGGGTTAGGGTTACGAGGAGGAGCAATAACAAATTCCTGCTTGACCTCTATCTGGACCTCAAAGAATTTTGTCACATAACCATCAAGGAGGGCCATTGCTGACATCTTGTCACGGAGGAAGCAGAGAATGTAAATGAATTTCACTGGAGAGTCAATCTTTGATGGCGTCTGCTAGAGCACTTCCTAACTGGCTGAGTCAAAAGCTTTGTCAGATTGATGAAGGCCATATAGAGAGGTTGATGTTGTTCCCAACATTTCTCTTGGAGTTGCTGAGCAGTGAATATCATGTCCTAGTTCCATAGTTTGATCAGAAACCAAGTGATTCTCAGGAAGGATATCCTGACACTGATAGGAGGCGCCTAGCAAGGATTCAGGCAATGATATTGCTGCTGTAGAGAGTAGAGAGATTCTTTGGTAGCTCCCACTGTCAACTTTGTCATCTTTCTTAAAGACAATGATAATAGTAGCATCCTTAGGATTTCTTCTTTGTCCCAGATTTTCAAGAGCAGGTGATGGGGTTGATGAGTGAGCTCTGCCCTTCTAGTTTGAAAATCTTCTCTCGAATCCCATCTATTCCTGCAGCTTTTCCATTATCCATCTGTCTAAATGGAGGCTTCAATCTCTGCCACACTCAGTGGGAGCCCAAGATCATCTTTGATGGGAAGTTGAAGAATTTCGCTGTTTCAGAGTTCTTTGAAATGATCTCTTCATTGGAGGCTGTTGTTTACCCAGTCTCTCAAAAAGGTTTCCAGCCTTACTTCATACTGGTTTGATGCCAAGGGTGTTGGATCTGAATATTGCTTTGTTGGCACTGAAGAAACTCCTGGAGTCCTGCTTGGCAGCAAAGAGTTTCAGCTCCTTAGCTTTCTCAATTCACCATTTGTTCTTGATTTCCTTTCTTCTTCATTGTAACTCTGTCTTTGATGCTTGTTTATTTCTGCTCCTTGCCTCACTAGTGATGTTGTTTTGCTTAGCACAGAGAGCTTTCTTTCTCTTGTGGATGAGGTCTTGAATGATTTGATCATTCTCATTGATCTAGTCTTGGTGTTTTCTGGTCTTGATGGTTTCTTCATAGCATGAGATGAACTCTTTAGAGATTTTGATGAAGACATGGTGGTATTCGCTAGTCTACTTGGTTCTTGAAGCCATTCAATGTTGAGCTTTTGTCTGAATTATTCCTTCATGTTCAGCTGGTTTTGGTAGCATTCCATGGACATTGTGGAGTGGATGAGCCCGTGGTCTGTCCAGCAGCTGTCTGCACTGGTCATTGTGGTAATGGGGAAATCCTTTGGGTCTTGGGATAAAACAGTGATATAGCCAATCGTATGCCAGTGCTTGGATTGTGGATGCCTCTAAGAAGTCTTGAATTTGGCTTTTTGGTGAAACAGTGTGTTGATGATCTCCAGTTGGTGTTCCACATAGCTGGTGAGCAGCAGAATCCCATTGGTTTTGCAATTCCTGACTCCTTCCTTTCTAGTGGTTCCTTTCCAGCCTTAGGCATCCTTTCCAACACTGGCATTGAAGGCTCCAAGAAGGATAATTTTATCATCCTTAGAACGTTGGTGAGTATGGTGCCAGGTGAAGTAGAAGCATTCTTTGTATTCATCTATAGCATCAAGCATCAGAAGATAGGCACTCACAGCCATTGCCTACCGGTCTATATCAAGTTGTAGACAGAGGATCCTGAGGCAAAGGATATTGTTAGGATATTGCTGAAAGCTCCCAGATGCAATTAGTCATCCAGCATCCAAGACAGGGAGAGAGAGACAGAGAGAGAGAGAGCAGTGGTAGTCAAAACCCTCTATGATTCACAGTGCAGTAATGCAGGTGATGACTCCTGCTAAGATTAAAAATACTAAATATGTGACGAGTTAAAATAAGTTAGAAGATTTGCTTAGCTTTACTTAGAGGGAGAAGTCTATATAAAAACTTGCAGCATGAGAGACATTCATGGAGTTAAACATTTTCAGGTTAGGAAGGAAAAAACATGGGGCCTAAGAATCGCTGTTGACTGATTTTCAAAAAAGTTAAATATCTGCTTAAAGGACAGTGAAACCTGCCAGTGAAGTATGTTCTTTTCAGTTGTGTTAAAAAGGTATTTTCTGTGCATTCAAGTATAAACATCCTACAGAAGAACTTGAGTGCTTTAAATGTATTTATTACTTAAATATCTTACAATATGAATACCTATCATCTCACCTGTTCAGCTATTAATCAGAAGTTTTAATTTATTTGTAAGCATTATTGGTCTCCACAGGGATTTTAACAACAGAGTTCCCTCCAAACTGCACACACCATTTGACTTTGGACATGATGGTCCTTTCATGAAATTGGTTCAGGGTCTGAGAGCTACCAATCTAACAGCATTGCAGAAGCATCCTCACTGCAAGCACTGAAGTGGTTCAAGAGGAAGGCACACTATGATGTATACAAGGGCCATGCAGGATGGCCATAAATGCCAGTTTTACTAGCAATGCCCATGCCCCAAGATTAGATTTTTATTAAATACATATCCTAAGAACTGTAAGTGAAATATTCTGATCAAATCAAACTAAAAACAAATTTTCACATTGTTTCCTTATTTAATGCATAATTGTACTGCTAAGTAAAAAGCAGGTGAGGTAATAGAAATTAAGATAAGTAAATAGAAATAAGGGCCGTAAAAGCTACTAAAGGATTTCAGTTTACTTTTGGATTCATGTTTTTTAAGCTACAACAGGTTTTCATTAAAAAGCAGCAAAGGAAACAGAAAAACTGTTACATTTGCCACATCATGATGAAGAATTACTATTGTTATTGAATAAGTATGTTTTTGTTCAGTTAAGTAGAAAAGAAGACTTGATTCATGAGTTGAAAAATGAAAAGATTGCCTTGCAGGACAAAGCTACTTCAATTTCAGAGAAGGTAAGTGTTATGTATGTGTGAGTGATAATGGGAACTGCAGATGCTGGAGAATCCAAGATAATAAAATGTGAGGCTGGATGAACACAGCAGGCCCAGCAGCATCCCAGGAGCACAAAAGCTGATGTTTCGGGCCTAGACCCTTCATCAGAGAGGGGGATGGGATGAGGGTTCTAGAGTAAATAGGGAGAGAGGGGGAGGTGGACCGAAGATGGAGAGTAAAGAAGGTAGGTGGAGAGGAGAGTATAGGTGGGGAGGTAGGGAGGGGATAGGTCAGTCCAGGGAAGACGGACAGGTCAAGGAGGTGGGATGAGGTTAGTAGGTAGGAGATGGAGGTGTGGCTTGGGGTGGGAGGAAGGGATGGGTGAGAGGAAGAACAGGTTAGGGAGTCAGAGACAGGTTGGACTGGTTTTGGGATGCAGTGGGTGGGGGGGAAGAGCTGGGCTGGTTGTGTGGTGCAGTGGGGGGAGGGGACGAACTGGGCTGGTTTAGGGATGCGGTCCTTGAAGAACTTGGACATCTGGGATGTGCGGGAGTGGAATGCCTCATCGTGGGAGCAGATGCGGCGGAGGTGGAGGAATTGGGAATAGGGGATGGAATTTTTGCAGGAGGGTGGGTGGGAGGAGGTGTATTCTAGGTAGCTGTGGGAGTCCCACGATGAGGCATTCCACTCCCGCACATCCCAGATGTCCAAGCTCTTCAAGGACCACAACTTGCCCCCCACAGTGGTCGAGAACGCCCTTGACCGCGTCTCCCGCAACACATCTCTCACACCCCGCCCCCACCACAACCGCCCAAAGAGGATCTCCCTCGTTCTCACACACCACCCCACCAACCTCCGGATACAACGCATCATCCTCCGACACTTCCACCATCTACAATCCGACCCCACCACCAAAGACAATTTTCCATCCCCACCCTTGCCTGCTTTCCGGAGAGACCACTCTCTCCGTGACTCCCTTGTTCGCTCCACACTGCCCTCCAACCCCACCACACCCGGCACCTTCCCCTGCAACTGCAGGAAATGCTACACTTGCCCCCACACCTCCTCCCTCACCCCTATCCCAGGCCTCAAGATGACTTTCCATATTAAGCAGAGGTTCACCTGCACATCTGCCAATGTGGTATACTGCATCCACTGTACCCGGTGTGGCTTCCTCTACATTGGGGAAACCAAGCGGAGGCTTGGGGACCGCTTTGCAGAACACCTCTGCTCAGTTCGCAATAAACAACTGCACCTCCCAGTCGCAAACCATTTCCACTCCCCCTCCCATTCTTTAGATGACATGTCCATCATGGGCCTCCTGCAGTGCCACAGTGATGCCACCCAAAGGTTGCAGGAACAGCAACTCATATTCCGCTTGGGAACCCTGCAGCCCAATGGTATCAATGTGGACTTCTCCAGCTTCAAAATCTCCCCTTCCCCCACCGCATCCCAAAACCAGCCCAGTTCGACCCTCCCCCCACTGCACCACACAACCAGCCCAGCTCTTCCCCTCCACCCACTGCATCCCAAAACCAGTCCAACCTGTCTCTGACTCCCTAACCTGTTCTTCCTCTCACCCATCCCTTCCTCCCACCCCAAGCCGCACCTCCATCTCCTACCTACTAACCTCATCCCACCTCCTTGACCTGTCTGTCTTCCCTGGACTGACCTATCCCCTCCCTACCTCCCCACCTATACTCTCCTCTCCACCTATCTTCTTTTCTCTCCATCTTCGGTCCGCCTCCCCCTCACTCCCTATTTATTCCAGAACCCTCACCCCATTCCCCCTCTCTGATGAAGGGTCTAGGCCCGAAACGTCAGCTTTTGTGCTCCTGGGATGCTGCTGGGCCTGCTGTGTTCATCCAGCCTCACATTTTATTATCTAAGTGTTATGTATGTGTTGCAACTCAGCTTTGACATAAATGTTTTCGAATTTATCGCAGAGAGAATTTTATTTACTGCAATTAGAATTTGAATATTTATGCACAGAACAGTTACTAAATACAGCTCAATTAGTTTGATTTCAATAAGTATTCTCAAATTACTTTGGTCATTTGTATTGATAATACCAGCACTGTACAGTGTAATTTGGTGTAATTATACCTAGAAGACCCAAAGGGAAAATTTGGTTTGTAAGTGTGGACGTGGTGAGTAGAATTCCGCTTTGGACACAGATTAAAGTAGTAGAATGGGTTAAGTTTTACAAAAAGTAGGCTATGCGTCAATTTTGGCAAGTTTCCTAACGGATTTCTCTTCACGAGCTGTGGCAAATTATCTCATGAAATTTTTTGCAGCTCACCTTACTATGTATGCAGCATACTCCTATGGCACACACTTCCTCTAACGTGCACCCACAGCAACAGAAGTACTTACCACTACTGGGACCTTCTGGGATTTCCACTGCCGATTCCATATTTAAAGCCCAGCTATGCACAAGACCAATTGGTGGCAAGCCATGAATAGCCCCTCACAGTATGGGCAGTGGAGGGAAATGAAAAAGGATAGGTTCTGAAAGTACATAGAAATAGAAGCTCACATTCATAAATGTCTTCCCACATTACATCTTTATCTGTCCGATCAACTTCCAGCGTAACTACAGTTACAAAAATGACACCACTCATCCTGGGCACCATACCATGTTAGAATGCTGCCTAGGGGCTTACTACACTTTCCCTAATGACCATGACAGTACAACCTCCTGTCATTTTTCAAAGTGAGAACAACGCATTTTGGAAAACTTTCAAACAGTTAAATGCATCAACTTTTATTGAACAACAGAAAAAGCAAAGAAAGAAACAACTGATAAAAGCTTCATTTGCTTCTCTGACTAAACAGGAGCAGTTGCCTTTCAAGCAACAACAAATTTGCAATCAATGAAAGATTTCATCACTGTCTATTGAAAGCAAGTGTCTGTAAGGTCCTATCTAACTTCTTGCACCCAGTGTTACACTATTCCAGTATGATAAAGGGGATGTTCCTCCTGTTCAATGTCCTCATCCTCCTCAGAAGAACTCCCACTCCCCCAGCTCTTCAGCATCCAAAATATACCTTCATTGTTCCTTGCCACTTTCTCCTGTTCTGTTGGACAATCATCCTCAAGGGCCTCATGGCCTTCCCCTTTCTCCCCATTATAGAAGTGTGGTCTATCTCCTAAACTGTCATCATTAATGTCCCTAACATTGTGTTTGTTTTACTGGGGACCTTCACTCTTCCCTGATGTTTCATTTATTTAGCTTCTCCCTGCAGAAAATTTCAGGAGTGGTAGTCAGGAATAACTTCCTCCGAAGTTCAATGATTCATAAAATATAATGGAGTTTTGAAGGAAACATCATTTTGATAATGTAAACATGAATCCAAAGGAGTAAAGAATTGTCTGAATAATTTCCTAATTACTTAAGGTGATATTTGTGCTGTAATGATTGGTCTTCTGACATACTGAGCCATATGTAGCATGCCACATATTTGATCTCATTTGATGCCCAAAGATAAGAAGTCTCTTTTCTCATTGTGTTTGTTGTCTGTCACTTCCAGTCTTTTCATTACCTTGTAACAAGACCTTGTTTTCAGGTCATTTTTTAAACTGGATTAGATTTTAATATTGAGCAATTGAGTTGAATGGACTGCTAATTAACTGTGATCCATTCCACATATCACTCAGTATCAAACTCTGCCACAAAAATATTTTGTTGTTTTACTGAGAGCCGAGCTCTTCGAAGATTTCAGAAACCTGCTTACTCTGATGAGTCAACGGGCCATTACTAATCTACGCTACCTCCCTGTATCTCCACTGAAAATTCTCATCGTCACTTTAAAAAATTCTTTGTACCCTACACTGCCATTGCATTCCCCTCAGATCTGCATGCCTCCCATAGTTTTCTTTTTTATGTAATCCTCCCTCGTTTGCCCCTTCTGTTTGGACAGAGTTTGCAGATGCCTAAATCTTAGGGCCAGATTTTTTTCCGCCAGAAAATTTGCTGACTCACTAGATCTACCTTAACATAAAAGGTCCATCACGAGCAATTTCCACTCTGAGGGAGGCAGAGGCTTTATGTGAGGTGTGCCTTCTGCCTCCAAGAAAGTTTGGTGGCTTCTACAGAGGAGGTAAATGCAGGACTGGGCTGATTAGAGGGTCCACTTCAATTCTCTTAGGCTTTATCCAATTTTATGAAAGGCTGTCAGCCTATAGTCTTCATCCCTTAGACATCATGCTCCCTCTGTGACTTCTGACAGGCCAGATCTTTATCATATCTCCACACACCACCCATAGCACTGACTCTTATTTCCATGCCATCTCATGCCCCATAAAATTTCAGTAGTCACTAATGACTAGTCTACTACGAGCAGAGCTGAGAAATCACATGGATTTGAAAAAAATTTTAAAAAGTGTTCCCATTGATGCATTCTTTATACAGAAAAAAACTCTTATTCACAAAATTCATTTAGCAATTTTAAATCTACTCAAGTGGATTTAAACATCTGTTCTAAAAAGAAAGAAGTAAGCTATATTCAGTAACCACATGAAATAAAGCCAAACTTTTCAGAGCTTCTTAAAACTGGAATCAAAATGCCACTACAGGTCTCCCTGATAAAATCAGTGGTTTCGATCCTTTGCAATTCAGCCAAACATGCATTATGGGCTTAGTTATAATAATAGCCCCGAGTAAGTGTCAATGTTGATTTCTGTTGAAACTGCAAGAATGGATTGCTGGATTTTGTGGGGGAGTCTAGGACCAGAAGGCATAACCTCAAAGTAAAGGATTGCCCATTTAAGACAGATATGAGGATATATTCCTTCTCTTAAAGGCGAGTGAATTTGTGGAATTCTCTACCACTAACAGATGCGAAGACTGAGTTGTTAAAAATATTCAAGACTGACATAGATAAATTTTTAATCAGCAAACGAACCAACAGGCATGGGGAAAAGGCAGTAAAGTAGAGTTGAGGATTATAAGGTTAGCCACGATCTTGTTGAATAGTGTCACAGACTTGATGGGTCGAATGGCCTACTTCTACTGCTATATTTTATGGTCTTATGGATGACAGTGGTTTTTACTAACCTACATGGGATGGCAATCAATGCACTCCAGGAGTGTTTTTACTTTTAACTTAAGTTGTAACCTAGAGTTTTTCACTGTTAAAACTTTGGGAAGTTGCTTCAGATCATGACACTTAAACACTGTATCTGCTCTTTAGAAACTTAAATATCTCCTCTATAAATTCATGACTCCCATATTAGAACATTACAGCACAGTACAGGCCCTTCGGCCCTCGATGTTGTGCTGACCTGTCATACGATCTCAAGCCAATCTAACCTACACTATTCCATGTACGTCCATATGCTTATCCAATGACGACGTAAATGTACCTAAAGTTGGCGAATCTACTACCATTGCAGGCAAAATGTTCCATTCCCTTACTACTCTCTGAGTATAGAAACTATCTCTGACATCTGTCCTATATCTTTCACCCCTCAATTTAAAGCTATGCCCCCTCGTGCTCGCCGTCACCATCCTAGGAAAAAGGCTCTCCCTATCCACCCTATCTAACCCTCTGATTATTTTATATGTCTCAATTAAGTCACCTCTCACCCTTCTTCTCTCTAATGAAAACAGCCTCAAGTCCCTCAGCCTTTCCTCGTAAGACGTTCCCTCCATACCCGGCAACATCCTAGTAAATCTCCTCTGTACCCTTTCCAAAGCTTCCACATCCTTCTTATAATGCGGTGACCAGAACTGTACACAATACTCCAAGTGTGACCGCACCAGAGTTTTGTACAGCTTCACCATAACCTCTTGGTTCCGGAACTCGATCCCTCTATTAATAAAAGCTAAAACACTGTATGCCTTCTTAACAGCCCTGTCAACCTGGGTGCCAACTTTCAAGGATCTGTGTACATGGACACCGAGATCTCTCTGCTCATCTACACTACTAAGAATCTTACCATTAGCCCTGTACTTTGCCTTCTGGTTACTCCTACCAAAGTGCATCACCTCACACTTGTCTGCATTAAACTCCATTTGCCACTTCTCAGCCCAGTTCTGCAGCTTATCTATGTCCCTCTGCAACCTACAGCATCCTTCGTCACTGGCCACAACTCCACCGACCTTAGTGTCGTCTGCAAATTTACTAACCCATCCTTCTACGCCCTCATTCAGGTCATTTATAAAAATGACAAACGGCAGTGGACCCAACACCGACCCTTGCAGTACACCACTAGTAACTGGTCTCCAGGATGAACATTTCCCATCAACCACCACCCTCTGTCTTCTTTCAGCAAGCCAATTTCCGATCCAAACTGCTATATCTCCCACAATCCCATTCCTCCGCATTTTGTACAATAGCCTACTGTGGGGAACCTTATCAAACGCCTTGCTGAAATCCGTATACACCACATCAACCGGTTTACTCTCATCTACCTGTTTGGTCACCTTCTCAAAGAACAGTGTTCTAAGAACAGTGAAACAATGAAAGTTGGATGGCTTAAACTCAGCACTGTTTTCAATAGTCCAGCAGATTTTGGTTTCACACATGATTAAAGCCTGTGAGACTTATTGAGGTTCATAAGCGTGAGTCTGAAAAAGGAACTCATGACAAAAATACCATGGATCAGACTGTGGCACTAATTATAACTAGAGATTGAAAATGGATGAGAAATATGAAGAACATTTTTCTTCAGCTAAACCAATGACTGTACTAAGGAATACAGAAATTATGTTGCTAGAGTAGGTCATAGTGTTCCCTCTTGACAGTGCATTAAAAACCACAGTTTTAATCATTGGCATAAGTGCAGTGTACACCTATTCTGTTGTACAAAATGTACTTAGAATGGTATTTGATGTCCACAACAACGGTAGTAGGTGTGTTCAGAAACTACCTGTGGACAGAGTTGACTTCTTGGTAATGAAAATTATGTCTTCACATGTAATTACATAATATTCAACTAACAAAAAAGTGTAGCATTTACAGGACTGAGCTCCAGGTGAGTTAGCTTCATGTATGACGCAACACACAAATGCGTAGATTGTAAATAAGAGGTGAGTCAAAAAAAATTATAAAATTGCGGCATGAAACTGTTTCAGAATTGAGCACAAAGAGCAGATAGTTGAATGTTCAGTTTGTTGCAATGGAAATTAAAAAACATAAACAAAATCAGAAATTTCTGGAAAAGCTCAGCAGTATCTATCGAAAGAAATCAGAATTAACATTTCAGATCCAGTGATCCTTTTTCAGACCCTTCCTTAAAAAACATAAAGGTGGATAAATCTCCATGACCTAATCAAGTGTATTCCAGGATATTGTGGGAAGCGAGGGATGAAATTGCTGGGCCTTTGGAAGAGATATTTTGTATCATGTACAACCAGAGGTGAGGTGCTAGTTATTGCTAATGCTATTCTCTTATTTAAGAAAAGTTGTAAGGAGAAGCCACAGAACTATAGACCAGTGAGTCTGACATCTGTGGTGGGTATGATGTTGGGCGGAATTCCAAAAGATAGGATTTACATGCATTTGGAGAGGCAAGGACTGATTAGATATAGTCAGCATGGCTTTGTGCGAGTCGTGTCTCACAAACTTGACTGAGATTTTTGAGTATGTCAACATGGACTTTAGTAAAGCCTTTGACATGTTCCACATGGTTAACTGGTTAGTAAAATTAGATTACATGGGATTCAGGGAGAGCTTACCAATTGTATACAAAATTGGCTTGACAATAGGAGACAGGGTAATGGTGGATTATTTTTCAGACTGGAAATGTGTGACCAGTGGTGTATTGCAGTAATTGATGCTGGGACCTCTGGTGTTTGTCATTTATACAAACAATTTTGATAAGAATTTAGGAACCATGGTTAGTAAGTTTGCGGATGACACCAAAATTAGCGCTACAATGGACAGTGAAAGTTGTCATGTTGCAGTTGTACAGGACACTACTGAGGCCACTTTTGGAGTATTGTGTACAGTTCTGGCCGCCCAGGTACAGGAAGGATATTATTGAATTGGAGTGGGCGCAAAAAGGATTTACAAGATGATTACCAGGGCTAGAGGGTTTGAGTTATAAGGAGAGGCTAATTAGGCTACGACTTCTTTCCCTGGAGTGTAGGAGATTGAGGGGTGACCTTATCCAGGTTTATAAAATCAAGAGGGGCATATATAAGGTGAATAACAATGGTCTTTTCCCTAAGGTAGGGGAGTTCAAAACTAGAGGGCATAATTTTAAGGTCAGAGGAGAAAGATTTAAAAAGGACCTGAGGGGCAAAGTTTTGACACAGAGGTTGGTTCATATGTGGACTGAACTGCCAGAGGAAGTGGTAGGTGCAGGTACAGTTATAATATTTAAAAGACACTTGAACAGGTACATGAGTAGGAATGGTTTAGAGAGATATGGGGCAAACACAGGCAAATGGGATTAGTTTGTTGGGAAACTTGTCAGCTTGGATAAGTTGGACTGAAGGGTCGGTTTTTATGCTGTATGACTCTATGACTGTGACCTGGATGAGTCACATCCATTTCCATAATGGTGAAAACTGTATCAGCCAGATTGGGGGCAGAATCCACATTAATCTAGTCTATTGTCAATGGAGTGCCTCCCTAAACCCTTCTGTTTTTTGGTCAGAATTTAAAACAAAACACTACTTCAAGCCCAGAATGAATTTCTGAAGAAGGTTCCCAACCTAAAACATCAGTTTTCCTGCTCCTCTGATGCCGCCTGACCCTCTGTGTTCCTCCAACTCCACACTGTGTTATCTCTGACTCTAAAATCTGCAGTTCTTGCTATCACTATTTGAAACCCATGCTTGAATCAGGCTTTTGATTGGCCCATGATTTGTCCATGGCTTGGTTACTATTTATCTATTTCCTTTGTAAAATATCTTCAGATTTTTAATATGTTCAAGTTGTTGTATAAAATTGTTCTTGTTGTACTTTGCCAAAGCAAAGTTCCTTTCTTGGATTAAACCAGTATAAATAAGGAATTTATCAACATGTCCAGCAGTACCAGACTTGAGATTTATAATATAGATTCTGAGATAATAAAGCTGACTGTTGACAATATGCTATGCTAATAATATGTATTTTGAATATAACTATGTGAAGCTATTACTTCTGAACTCTTAATCTTTTGAACCAAAGATTAAGTTTGCCATTTTATGTCATCAGCAGTACTTTTTCCTGTTGAATATAGGGTTTTATTGTTTATAAAACAGCTGGACTGTCATTATTTATTTTCTAAAAATTGAAAACAATATGTTTTAGGCTTCATTGTTAACGCTCAACTTCACTAGTATCTGAAGCCATACTGTATCGCCATTAGTAAAGATGTCTTCCCATTAGAGAGAGAGTGTCTCTGTGATAAATTTTCTCTTTTCTTTCCTATCGCAATAGATTTTTCAATATGAAATGCAGATTGAACATCTAATGCAGCAGCTTAAATCAGCACAGTCAGAGAAAGTGACCAGTGATAAGGTGATCCACAGCTTAGAGAAACAGCTGCAAGAATACAGAACATACCATCATGAAGCCTCAGAGGAGGTCACTGTTATATTCTAAGCTGTATTTGATTTTTGTTTTTATATCGTAGTTTTTCACTTTAAGATGCCTGTACCCCATTTGTGCAAGGAGTAATAGCCCAAAGATTCTTACAGGTTGCAGCAACACTGATCAAACCTCTCACTACTAAGGCAAAGATTCTTTCTGAAAAATTCAATAATGTGATGAAATGAAAACAGAACTGAAGTCTATTGGTTGATTTATTTGAATAGGATTTCTATTAACTGCCATAATTAATTTGCCTAGATTTCACAGGTTTTCGATTTGAAATGTCAACATTTAGATATGTGACTTAAGATACAGGAAGTGAGGAGACATATTATTGGACTCAGGAAATAAATATTCTGACAGATTTAGATTTGTCATATGAATTTCTACTCATGATAGCAACAGTATCAAAATGGGCTCATTTGAAATGTATGAGTAGAGTGGTACTGTAAAATCAGTATGTAATTTTCCCTGATTCTACTTCAAGCCTCACATTATCACATTAAATTAGGAGGCTTCAAGAGGAAAATGTCATCCAAAATGACTACAGGATGCTTTTTTTTAAAACAAGTTCCTCCGGACACAACGCATCATCCTCCAACACATGCGCCATCTACAATCCGACCCCACCACCCACGACATTTTTCCATCCCCATGCTTGTCTGCCTTCCGAAGAGATCACTCTCTCCGTGACTCCCTTGTCCGCTCCACACTCACCTCCAACTCCACCACATCTGGCACCTTCCCCTGCAACCGCAGGAGGTGCTACACTTGCCCCCACACCTCCTCCCTCACCCCCATCACAGGCCCCAAGATGACTTTCCATATTAAGCAGATGTTCACTTGCACATCTGCCAATGTGGTATATTGTATCCATTGTACCCGGTGTGGCTCCCTCTACATTGCGGAAATCAAGCAGAGGCTTGGGGACCGCTTTGCAGAACACCTCCGCTCAGATCGCAATAAACAACTACATTTTAACTCCCCCTCCCATTCCTTAGATGACATGTCCATCATGGGCCTCCTGCAGTGCCACAATGATGCCACTCGAAGGTTGCAGGAACAGCAACTCATATTCCGCTTGGGAATTCTGCAGCCCAATGGTATCAATGTGGACTTCACAAGCTTCAAAATCTCCCCTTCCCCCACTTCATCCCAAAACCAGCCCAGCTTGTCCCCGTCTCCCTAACGTGTTCTTCCTCTCACCTATCCCCTCCTCCCACCTCAAGCCGCACCTCCATTTCCTACCTACTAACCTCATCCCGCCTCCTTGACCTGTCCGTCCTCCCTGGACTGACCTATCCCCTCCCTACCTCCCCACCTATACTCTCCTCTCCACCTATCTTCTTTTCTCTCCATCTTCGGTCCGCCTCCCCCTCTCTCCCTATTTCAGAACGCTCTCCCCATCCGAAAGAGAGAGCTCAGAAGATCCAGGAGGAGACATGAGAAGTTGCTGGCGCACAGGTTCAGGGTAAACCCTCAGGCTTTCTACAGGTATTTAAGGAATAAAAGAATGACGAGATTAAGACTAGGGCCAATCAAGGATAGTAGTGGGAAGCTGTGTGTGGAGTCAGAGGAGATAGGGGAAGCACTAAATGAATATTTTTCGACAGTATTCACTCTAGAAAACGACAATGTTGTCGAGGAGAATACTAAGATACAGGTTTCTAGACTAGGTGGGATTGAGGTTCACAAGGAAGAGGTATTAGAAATCCTACAGAGTGTGAAGATAGAGAAGTCCCCTGGGCCGGATAGGATTTATCCTAGGATCGTCTGGGAAGCCAGGGAGGAGATTGCCGAGCCTTTGGCATTGATCTTTAACTCGTCATTGTCTACGGGAATAATGCCGGACGACTGGAGGATAGCAAATGTGGTTGCCCTGTTCAAGAAGGGGAGTAGAGACAACCCTGGTAATTATCGACCAGTGAACCTTACTTCAGTTGTTGGTAAAGTGTTGGAAAAGGTTATAAGAGATAGGATTTATAATTATCTAGAAAAGAATAATTTGATTAGGCATAGTCAGCACGGTTTTGTGAAGGGTAGGTCGTGCCTCACAAACCTTATTGAGTTCTTTGAGAAGGTGACCAAACAGGTAGATGAGAGTAAACCGGTTGATGTGGTGTATATGGATTTCAGCAAGGCATTTGATAAGGTTCCCCACAGTAGGCTATTGTACAAAATGCGGAGGAATGGGATTGTGGGAGATTTAGCAGTTTGGATCTGAAATTGGCTTGCTGAAAGGAGACAGAGGGTGTTAGTTGATGGGAAATGTTCATCCTGGAGACCAGTTACTAGTGGTGTACTGCAAGGGTCACTGTTGGGTCCACTGCTGTTTGTCATTTTTATAAATGACCTGAATGAGGGCGTAGAAGGATGGATTAGTAAATTTGCAGACGACATCAAGGTCGCTGGAGTTGTGGATAGTGACGAAGGATGTTGTAGGTTGCAGAGAGGCACAGATAAGCTGCAGAGCTGGGCTGAGAAGTGGCAAATGGAGTTTAATGCGGACAAGTGTGAGGTGATGCACTTTGGTAGAAGTAACCGCAAGGCAAAGTACTGGGCTAATGGTAAGATTCTTGGTAGTGTAGATGAGCAGAGAGATCTCGGTGTCCATATACACAGATCCTTGAAAGTTGCCCCCCAGGTTGACAGGATTGTTAAGAAGACATACAGTGTTTTAGCTTTTATTAATAGAGGGATCGAGTTCTGGAACCAAGAGGTTATGCTGCAGCTGTACAAAACTCTGGTGCGGTCACACTTGGAGTATTGTGTACAGTTCTGGTCACCGCATTATAAGAAGGATGTGGAAGCTTTGGAAAGGGTGCAGAGGAGATTTACCAGGATGTTGCCTGGTATGGAGGGAACGTCTTATGAGGAAAGGCTTAGGGACTTGAGGCTGTTTTCATTAGAGAGAAGAAGACTGAGAGCTGACTTAATTGAGACATATGAAATATTCAGAGGGTTAGATAGGGTGGATAGGGAGAGCCTTTTTCCTAGGATGGTGACGGCAAGCACGAGGGGGCATAGCTTTAAATTGAGGGGTGAAAGATATAGGACAGATGTCAGAGGTAATTTCTTTACTCAGAGAGTAGTAAGAGAATGGAATGCTTTGCCTGCAACGGTAGTGGATTCGTCAACTTTAAGTACATTTAAGTCGTCATTTGGCAAGCATATTGGATGTACATGGAATAGTGTAGGTTAGCTGGGCTTCAGGTTGGTATGACAGGCCGGCACAACATCAAACCCTAAGGGTCTGTACTGTGCTGTAATGTTCTATGTTCTATGCTCATCCCCCTCACTGATGAAGCATCTAGGCCCGAAACGTCAGCTTTTGTGCTCCTGAAATGCTGCTTGGCCTGCTGTGTTCATCCAGCTTCACACTTTGTTATCTTGGATTCTCCAGCATCTGCAGTTCCCATTATCTCTGATGGTTAAGTATTTGTTTGATAGACATTTATGACAAGAATCTAAATGTTAAACCTCAGTTTTTGTCCTTGGGACAAATTCCTTATGGCAACCATTGCCTGAATATTTAGCACTAACATTACTCAAAGTTCTAAGAAGAAAACTGTAAGTAAAATATCTAAATTATTGTTTCACCACAAGGTGGCTCAGACTACCTGTATTATAAGATTCAAGCCAAATTTTCACCACAATGGAAAGTCTCTCTATTGTGGCAAAAATGGCAGAACACTTGGAATCCTAAATCCCACCCCTGAACCTAGCATCAGATCCTGTTTTCATGGGGGCAGGATTGAGGTCATCTGCAGCTCACACCTCTTTGTTTCAGGGAGACAATTGGCCATTTGCTGCCTCTATAACAAATGTATTTTGGAATCTCTGGTATCAGGAACCTGGAATGTGGAAATTAGACCAATTAACAGTGGGTCCATTCTCAGTACTTTTTTTTAGATAGCCTAGGTACCGCTTTCAAGAGTTGCAGTATCCCTGCGAATATGGCCACATGACATCTTAGGAAGGAGCCATGGATCCTTCGAGGAGTGGGGGTGGCCAGGTACCCTTTGGGATTATTGACAGTTGCTATGTAAAGAAGTATAAATCAAGTTGAACCGTCAACTCAAATTAAAATCTCTGTTTATGTATTCTGTTATCTATTCTAACTTGTAGCATGTTGTCTGCTTTTCTCAATAGTGTAAATAACTGTCAGTTCTAGAACTTTCCTCTTTCCCCACTGTACATGAGAACTTATGGATACCAGGTAAGTTGACATGGTAGGTGAAGGAGGAAAGGCTTGTGGGTAGAAGTAGGAACAAAGTTGGCAAAAAGAGTATGAATTATCATGGGACATGAATAGATTTCCGTGGAGCGGTGTAAGACACTTGGTGAAGGGTCACGGGAGATGGATGAAGGGCCTCAGCTGGCATGGATTCGCATTGATGGTGCAAGACTTGCAAATGACAGGAGTGGAGGAATGATTTATATTTTATTCTTTTCTTTCAATTTTTGAACACAGTACTGCAGCACTGAGGCTAGCTCTTTGTCCAGCTCATCTCAGGAAGTGGCAGCCTCCTTTAAAACCTTCTTTAAAATGAGTAAACTTGGCAGCCATTTTTAAAAGTCATTTTTGAGGAGCTGGGATTTCTCCTGCCTCTGTGCACCTGACCAGAGAACAAAAATATATGCCTCCAACTGTGTGATTTGTTCTTTTAAAATATCTCAATTTGTTTCCACCAAATTACTTTTCTGGATAACGCATAGAACAGGATGTATCTGTACAATACCTGAAAGATGTAAAATGTTGTCAAATGACAACTAAAATTGACATCTGAAGGCAATCTGGAGGAATCACTTCAGTGATACCAAAAAAGGGAAAAATGGATGAAGGAATCCCACTCAACTCTAATTTCAAAGTATCAATACTTGTGAGTTCACATCAGGAATGTATCTCACCAGCCCTAGATGTTAGAATGATGAGTGCACTTTTTTAATCTGTTCAAGTTTTTTGATTTGTTTTGCCTGTCAGGTTTCCTTTACATCGTATGAACAAACTTGATCTTATGACGTGGCTTGACATTTTATCCCTGTTACAGGTGAATCAATGTCAAGACACAATAAGACAGCTGAATACAGAACTTTCATCTCTTCATATTGCTCAAGAATCTGTTGAGAAGATTTCTGAACATAAGCAACAGACAATCTACCAGCTCGAGGCTGAGACTCAGGCACTACAAAGCAAAGTTGTAGAGCTCCAGACAAAGGTAACTCTGCATTTTAGTGATGGTACAGTATATAGCAATGTATTTAAATAATAATTAAAGTACGGGTACATTTTTACTAATTCAGAATTATCTGATCCCAATGATATTTCCTCCCTATATTTTGGTAGTAGCATTCTGCTGAATTAAATAATATGAAAAGCTATTTATCAAAGTAAAACAGCATATATGCATCATTTTAATACTGCAGCAACAGTGACTAACTCTTGTTCAGTTCAAAACACATCAGATAGAAAAATAATTAAATTTATTGACAATTGTAAAGCAATAATTTTAAGTAGGATTAGTTACAGTTTGGCCCAAGCACATTTAATTTTCTATGTAACATATACCTTCTGCTGAACTTTTATTATTAAATTAGGAAATTGTGATTACTGCTAGCAATTATAGCCTATTCGTGCTAGTGATGATTGTTATTAGAGCACATATTGAAGTTTCATTCTAAAATAAATAGATGAATTGGAAATTATTGTACATTTGTCTAAAGGTAGAAAAATGAGCTTTCTCCTCTATTGAGAACTGTGATTCCTGCTTCCAATTGTTGTTTCTGAGCTAAGACACTTGTAATTTAGATTGACTGGTGCCCTTGTTGTTCAAAATCAATTTCCTGCTGTGCCGAGACTTACTCAGTAGTCCACTCCACACAATTGCCAGGTACTTGGGGTAATAAAATTCTGTCTGCTGTGCTGTGAACTGTTTGATATTACTTTCTGTAGATAACATCTACTGTTGCAGAATAATAATGTTAAATTCCAGAGGGTTGATGGTAAAGAAAGTATGAAGACAGATGGAGATAATGGGAACTGCAGATGCTGGAGAATTCCAAGATAATAAAATGTGAGGCTGGATGAACACAGCAGGCCAAGCAGCATCTCAGGAGCACAAAAGCTGACGTTTCGGGCCTAGACCCTTCATCGGAGAGGGAGCTGGAACAAATAGGGAGAGAGGGGGAGGTGGACCGAAGATGGAGAGTAAAGAAGATAGGTGGAGAGAGTATAGGTGGGGAGGTAGGGAGGGGATAGGTCAGTCCAGGGAAGACGGACAGGTCAAGGAGGTGGGATGAGGTTAGTAGGTAGCTGGGGGTGCGGCTTGGTGTGGGAGGAAGGGATGGGTGAGAGGAAGAACCGGTTAGGGAGGCAGAGACAGGTTGGACTGGTTTTGGGATGCAGTGGGTGGGGGGGAAGAGCACCCCCAGCTACCTACTAACCTCATCCCACCTCCTTGACCTGTCCGTCTTCCCTGGACTGACCTATCCCCTCCCTACCTCCCCACCTATACTCTCTCCACCTATCTTCTTTACTCTCCATCTTCGGTCCGCCTCCCCCTCTCTCCTTATTTATTCCAGCTCCCTCTCCCCATCCCCCTCTCTGATGAAGGGTCTAGGCCCGAAACATCAGCTTTTGTGCTCCTGAGATGCTGCTTGGCCTGCTGTGTTCATCCAGCCTCACATTTCAACCAGCCCAGCTCTTCCCCCCCACCCACTGCATCCCAAAACCAGTCCAACCTGTCTCTGCCTCCCTAACTGGTTCTTCCTCTCACCCATCCCTTCCTCCCACACCAAGCCGCACCCCCAGCTACCTACTAACCTCATCCCACCTCCTTGACCTGTCCATCTTCCCTGGACTGACCTATCCCCTCCCTACCTCCCCACCTATACTCTCTCCACCTATCTTCTTTACTCTCCATCTTCGGTCCGCCTCCCCCTCTCTCCCTATTTATTCCAGCTCCCTCTCCCCATCCCCCTCTCTGATGAAGGGTCTAGGCCCGAAACGTCAGCTTTTGTGCTCCTGAGATGCTGCTTGGCCTGCTGTGTTCATCCAGCTTCATATTTTATTATCATGAAGACAGATGGTATTTTCTGCATTGAGAATTGGATACGAACAAAAGTTCTTGACCCTTTGAGGAGCTTGTGCTTGGCCCCTTGTCAGGCCATCTGATCTGATTTTAAGGTCAATGCTGTATTCCTGCATGTCCCTGATAATCTTCCATCCCCTTGGGGGAATGAATCAAGAATCACTGCCCCTTGAGGAAAGGAATTCCAAAATCTCACTGAGTGACAAATTGGAAGAAAGGGACTCAGCAAAACATTTGCAATTTTTTAACTTTAGTGGTCTTTACTCCTCATTACAGCAGTTTTTTTCCAGATGCTGCCTGGCCTACTATGTTCTTCCAGCTACCTGCTGTTCTACCTTGGATTCCAGTATCTGCAGTTTTATTTTGTCTCTGCTTCTCCTCTTGCTGATTGTTGAGCCTATAAAAGCTAATTTTGTTTTAGCACTTGCCCCATTACCAACCATAAATTAGTCCTTTGTTTTAAATATGCCAGCACCTTCCCATATATAGAAAGTTGTTTGTTGCTGGACGTTCTGCAGCATGCAGGGAGCAAAGCTTTATTCACATATTTCATTATAAGGTAAGTTCAAGTTGTTTATAAACAAGCACAAAAGGTATTCCTGAAGTTTTGGGCCAAATACTTTGCAACCAGGGCAGCAAATTATTGGTCATCAGAATATTACTAAATCTACAGGATTGTGTAATTAAGTTAATGACCTCAAGCAAGTGCTCAAAAGAAAAAAAGGAGCACAGCAAAGAAAATATTCAACAAAGCCACAAAGTCTCAAGGGAAATTAAAATAAGTCTGGTCACACTACACATTGCCTTTTACTGCAATAACAACAACTTTATTAATATAGTGGCTCTAACATAATATATGCTTCCAAGGCGGCTGACAGGAGCAATAACAAATGCAATTTGACACTGAGCAAAATGAGAAGGTATTAATGTAGTTGAATAAAATCTTTTTCAAAGAGATGAGAGCTCCTCAGAAGAGGAATGAAAAGTAAAGCAGCAGAGAGATTGAGTGAGGGAATTCCAGAATGTTGGATCAGTACTGCTGAAGGAATGACAATGACAATGATGGAATGGTTAAAAGTGGAAATGCTCAAGAGACCAGAGTTGGAGGAACACAGAGTGCTTAGGGGGTTGTGGGTGGACAGGAAATTGCAAAGTGAAGGTGAGGGAAGGCCCATGGAGGAATTTGAAAAGGTAGAAAATGTTAGGCAGAATCTTCCGAATCACAGAAGAACGTGGACCTTGGTGAGTGAGTTAGGAAAACAGGGTGCAGAAATGAGATTCATGCCATCGAGAAGTAGCTGATTCTCCAACTTGGTATGGAACAGCAAAACTAGAATCTTGCTAATGAGCATTGAGGGGGGGGCTTTTTACATTCATCTTTAGGATCTTCAAAACTAATGATGTGAGCACAGCAAATAGAGCCATTTCAAGTGATTTGCAGGCTATGACTGGACAGATAGAATTAAAATGAATGATTTCTCACTGCCTAAAGACAGAAAAATGCATTGGACACAAGTGATGTCAAAGGTTATGACATTAGCGAATGATAAAAACTAATTTGATTATGTCAAAGACTGCAGATAGATCTAGAGGATGAGGGGAATACCTTACCATTGTCACACACATACTGTGTAGATAACATATGTGACTTCGATAAGGGCTGTTTCAGAACTGTGCAGAGGCAGAAACTTGATTGAAGGGATTCAAACATGGAGTTCTATGGAAATATTACATGTATAATTAAATGTTTGAGGATTGGTTATGGAGCAGTAGTTTGCAACGAGAGTGCGGAGTAGGATAGAGTTTTTTGAGGAGAGGCTTGACGATGGCAAATTTGTTGAAAGAGAGTCATGTCAATATCAGCAAACCAGAGAGTCATAGAACATAGAACAATACAGCGCAGAACAGGCCCTTCAGCCCTCAATGTTGCGCCGACCGAAGGTTATGTGGTTAGCCAGTTGGTGAAATTGAGTCAAAGAGTAGGACATGCTGAAAGTTGTGAAAGAAGCATGCTCTTGCTTAAAGCTGGGGTGAGCCTTAGGGGAAAGTTATCCAATAGCTGTAAAGGAAGAGACTGCAGTACAAGAGACAGTTGAACAGTATCTGAAAGCAGAAAAGCACAAGATCAGCATGTTGGTAAGGAAAGGGTGGAAAGTAAGGTGTACATGCTCACACCACCTGCACCTTACAAATCAGATGAGTTTATGGGAGGAGGTAGAAGTAGAAATGAGAAGAAGGATCAAGATTGAGCATATCATCATTTTCAATGTTTTCAGCCCTGTCAATGACTACAGCAATGATGGTGTGTGTCTCGCTCCAGAGAGATGAAGGATACAAAGATATATCTATCCTGTACAAGTATGATGCTGTTGTCTACAGTGATGCAGCATCTTGTCCTGCAAAGGAAAGAGAAATCTCTCTGTTTATGTGATACAGTTTGTTTGTATAATATGGCTATTGTGATTGAAGTTTGGAGGTACTTCACTGACCCGAACCACGAGGTTAGATCATTGAACGGCTTGCAGCTCTGTAAACATGCTTGCAGGGCAATGTGCCCATCATGTCCTTCCATGTCTGTCTGGCCCCTATGGTCTTTTTAAAAGTTTTTCTGAAAGGCCTTCTTGTCACCCCATTTGTATATGGGTGACAACTCTCATTCTCTAATTCCTGCACCAAAGTTTCTTGTGAATCATCAGAAAATCTCAGAACCAACTCTCTGTAAACCTGCAATGTTCTTGTATCTATCACAGGTTAAAATCACACTTAAAATTAGTCTAACACCTGCTGTAGCAGCAAAATACCCATCAGTTAAGAAATGCAAGCCTTGCAAGCTTGCTTGAACACATTAGCCTCTCACAACTTTGCAGCCTCTGCTCAGACTATGACAATTCAACAGTGTGCTTTGCATTAGCTGTATTCCACAATCAGTTAAATGAGTAAGTATTTCAAAACTTGTACACAGCTTGTTGCATAAGAAGCAACAGACATGTGTCAATGATCCATCGCAACATCAACACGGGTTTTAGGTATTTTTCATTTTTGCAGCCATTGTGATTTTGACATTTTTGAAGTGACTTAAAAGTATGTACTTTCTTTATAGAGGCTAAATTTGGAGGAACAATTGAATGTAACTGAATTGGAATCTGCCTCATTGAGAGGCAATCTGCAAATCAAGTCAGAGGAAGTTCAGAAGCTCAGAGAACAACTAGAACAATCTCAGAAAGCGATGCATCAGATGACTGAAGAATTAAATGAGATGAAAGCAAAACTACACATTGAAGTAAGTGTTTGGCATCGCAGCAGGGAGAGGTGGGTTTCTGGTGGATGATGAGGTGGGGAAAGGGATGGGAAGGGAAAAGCAAGAGGGAGCAAGGAATGACGATGTGTGGCTGCATTAGACTGACGTATTTCACATTGTATATTTCACGTGACATCCAAACATACTTTACAACCAATGAACTGCAGTTATCATTGTAATGGAGAAAGCATGGGAGCCAATTTGAGCACGCAAAGTTTCACAAACAACTTTGGGAGAAATTACTGAAAAGTCAATTGTAGTGATTTTAAGGTATAAATATTTTTCAGAATATTTTTTCACTTCTTCGTATCGGTACCATATAACGTTTTACCTAGGACAGCAGATAGTCCAACATCTTAACTGAAAGCTGAACACCTCCGAAAATGTGGGTATTTACTGTACTGGAATGTCAACCTTTATCAAATCTGTAGAGTGGGACTTGGGTTCAAACTTTGAGCTGCATGGACTTTCTGGCTTGATAAGCATGCTAGCGAGTTTTGAGAAGATTTGTAGCTCAGGTTGAGTTTCTGGATGTGAGTTTGCTCGCTGAGCTGGAAGGTTAGTTTTCAGACATTTCGTCACTTTTAAAAATTTTATTTGAAAAAATATACTTTATTCACAGAATGTACAACAAAATAAAACATTTATACACCTACCCAGTCATGCAAGCCACTCCGGGTTACCCAGGGGGTACATACACCACCTAAAGGAAAAAACAGAACAAAGATAAAAAAACAAAAACAAAGAAAAAAAAATACCCCGGCAGTCGTCTCCCCGCACAGTCCCCGTTGGCCTCCTGACCAGTTGGAGAAGATGCCAGCTGGGCCCAGTTACCAGATAGGGCCCTTTTTCCTATTCTGGATGAGGGGGTTCATACGGTGGTCTTTCCCCACCGCGCCTTGGCGGCGGCTGCCCCGAGCTTTAGCGCGTCCCTCAGCACGTAGTCCTGGACCTTGGAGTGCGCCAGTCTGCAACACTCGGTCGGGGTCAGTTCTTGCAGCTGGCAGACCAGCAAGTTGCGGGCAGACCAAAGAGCGTCTTTCACCGCATTGATGGTCCTCCAGGCGCAGTTGATGTTGGTCTCGGTGTGCGTCCCCGGAAACAGCCCGTAGAGCATGGAGTCCTGCGTCACAGAGCTGCTCAGGACGAACCTCGGCAAATACCACTGCATCCCCCTCCAGACCTCCTGCGCATAGGCACACTCCAGAAGGAGGTGATCGACAGTCTCGTCCCCCCCGCAGCCACCTCGAGGGCAGCGTGCGGTGGCACAGAGATTCCAGGCATGCATAAAGGATCTCACTGGCAGAGCCCCTCTCACCGCCAGCCAAGCAATGTTCTTGTGCTTGTTTGAAAGTTCTGGATATGAGGCATTCTGCCAAACGGCTTTGGCAGTCTGCATGGGGAACCACACGACGGGATCCACCCTCTCCTTTTCCCGAAGGGTCTCCGAGGATACTACGTGCTGACCACTGCCTGACGGCCTTGTGGTCAAAGGTGTTTCCCTTCAAAAATTTCTCCACGTACAGGTGGTACGTGACAGCCCAGCTACTCGGAGCATTCCGCGGCAACAAGGCCAGGCCCATCCTTCGCAACACCGGGGACAGGTAGAACCTCAGTAAGTAGTGACACTTGGTGTTTGCGTACTGAGGATCTACGCACAGCTTGATGCAGCCGCCCACAAAGGTAGCCATCAGGGTGAGGGTGGCGTTCGGTACGCCCTTTCCTCCATTTTCCAGGTCTTTGTACATGGCGTCCCTGCTGATCCGGTCCATCCTTAACCCCCAAATGAAGTGGAAGATGGCCCGGGTGACCGCAGCGGCGCAGGTCCAGGGAATAAGCCAGGCCTGCGCCACAGACAACAGTATCGAAAGCCCCTCGCACCTTACAACCAGGTTCTTACCCGCGATGGAGAGGGACCGGAGCAACCTGACCGAGAACGCCCATGACACAAACAGGAAGCCTATCCTTGAGCGGATAGACCCATCTGGCCGCGACCAGGTGTATCTCTGCTGCGCTCCGTCTGCAGGGGTGCTGAAGACGTCGATCAGCTTGGCATCCTTCACTGTGCCCATCAGGAATCTGGACGTGACGTCCAGTTGACTCCCCCCACCTGATGTCCCCACGCCGGATCTTCCATCTGCATCGATGATGCAGTTGAAGTCTCCGCCTAGGATGACCGGCCTGGACGTAGCCAGCAGGGGTGGAAGCCACTGCAGGACGGCCAACCGCTCACTCCGTACCGCTGGGGTGTACACATTGATCAGCCTCAGGGGAGCGCTCCTGTAGGTGACATCAGCCACTAGGAGTTGCTCCCCCCACCACCTCCTGAACTTGAGAGATGGTGAAGTTGAGCCCCCGCAGCAGAATAGCCAGGCCCGAGGAGCGACAGTCGTTACCCCCCGACCAGATCGAAGGCCCACAGGTCCAGGCGCCGGACCATTTCCCGTACCTGATAAGGTGCGGTATCCCGCACTCCTGCAGAAACAGGAGGTCTGCCTTGACGGTGGTCAGGTAGGCCAACGTGGACACACATCTTGCAGTGGACTTCACACTGCGCACATTAACGCTCGCAACCCGTACCCCCAATGTGGGCAGTGACCGCAGTACCCTCCCCGAGTCTAAGGTCCAGCCCCTCCATCTGTCCCTTCATGCCCATTGCCTGGGCTAACTGCTGGACGCTCTCCGGGCTCAGGAAACCGTCCATGCTGCCTTCCAGGTGGCATTCCCCTGTCGGGGGTACGGAAGCAGGAGAGTCCAGCTCTGGGTCAGGCTGGGGACATGCTGTTTCCTCCTTCACACCTGAAAGTTCCGGGGGGCCCTCTAGGGCCCCAGCGGCGCGTGGCTGGGTGTCGGAGGGAGCCTCAGGACGCCTCCCGTCACCTGGAGGCGGGGTGCTGCTTTGCTTCTCTTATGAGATCTTTAGCTTCTGCTTTGGGCGGGCCTCCTCCAAATCTCCCTCGTCAGAGGAGCTCTTATACCCCCCCTGTAGCTGCCTCTTCCTTCCTGATGGTTGCAGTGCCTGGGCCCACCGGCGCACCTTCTTCCTCGCTTTCCGGACCGTCGTCCACTCCCCTGGGTCATCTGTCGCCTCCTCCATTGACTCTGGGTTGTCGGCGGGGAGCGGAGCCTGCAGGGGCGCTTTTATTGGCCTCGGGTCCATCCTGCGGGGCTGGGCCCTCCTGCACGACCTGGCCCTCCTGCACATTGCAGGGGGGTCCTTGCAGGGCCCTGGTGCCTTCCTCTCCTCCGGGGGGGTTTGCCCCGCATTGCCCCTGCCAGCAACCTGGGCATAGGTGGTCCCCCGCTACGGGCATGCCCTATAGAGGTGGCCCACTTCCCCACAAAGGTTGCAGCTTCTCTCTCGTGGGCAATCCTTTGCAAGGTGTCCCTCCTCCCTCCAGTTCCTGCAGATAGTGGCTTTGCAGTCGGCCGCCATGTGACCTGACCTACCACAGGCATGGCAGACTTTAGGTTGCCCTGCATAGGTCAGGTAGCCCTTGCTCCCGCCAATCGCGAAGCTGGACGGTGGGTGTACGATGTTCCCGTCCGAGCCCGTCCTCAGTGTCACCCTGACCTGCCTCTTACTTGTCCAGATCCCGAAGGCGTCCATGATGTTGGTTAGGTCCCCTTCCACCTTCACGTACCTTCCGAGGAAGGTCAGGACATCAGCTGCTGGCACATGCGGGTTGTACGTGTGTACAGTGACCATACGGCTCCTCTGCACCGGCATCATGAGCAGCGGGACAGCAGTCAATACAGAGAGGGGGCCCTCACCTCCTTTCTCCTTGAAAACCTCCAGGAAGCGCTCGCAAAGCTTCGCACTCCTGAAGGTTACATCGTAAAAGCCTCCTCCAGGGAAATCCTGCAGGCAGTAAATGTCCACAGCAGCGAACCCACAACAGCCCAACAGGACCCTCTTCACGAAGAAGGAGCGACCTGTGCTGTGCCGGGCAGGAAGATCGCTGAGAGCCTCGTGCTCATCAGGGATACGATTGCCTACGTGCAGGACAGGCGGGTGGACACCTGCCTCGTCAGCCTGGACCAGGAGAAGGCCTTCGACAGGGTCTCTCATGCTTACATGAGGGACGTCCTCTCCAAATTGGGGTTCGGGGAGGGCATCCACAATTGGATCCATCTGCTCTACACCAACATCATTAGCGCAGTCTCGATCAACAGGTGGGAATCGGACAGTTTTCCCATCAGATCTGGAGTCAGGCAGGGCTGCCCGCTCTCTCCTGCCTTGTTCATGTGCTGTGTGGAGCCCTTCGCCGCATCCATCAGGAAGGACGTGACCCTGAAGGGCGTGACTATCCCAGGCAGCGGACGCCTTCAGGTCAAGACCTCTGTGTACATGGACGACGTCACCGTCTTCTGCACCGTTCATCGGTCGGTGAGTAGGCTGTTGGACGTCTACGGCCAGTTTGAACTGGCCTTGGGTGCCAAAGTCAATAGGGGTAAGAGCGAGGCCATGTTCTTTGGGAACTGGGACGACCGCTCCTTCATCCCCTTCACCGTTAGGACAGACTACCTGAAGGTGCTGGGTGTTTGGTTCAGTGGAGCTGGGGCGTGCCCTAAGACTTGGGAGGAGCGTATCACCAAACTGAAGCAGAAGCTGGGCAGGTGGACGCTCCGATCCCTCTCCATCGTGGGTAAGAACCTGGTTGTCAGGTGCGAGGGGCTTTCAGTACTGTTGTATGTGGCGCAGGCCTGGCCTATTCCCTGGACCTGCGCCGCTGCAGTCACCTGGGCCATCTTCCACTTCATTTGGGGGTCGAGGATGGACCGGATCCGCAGGGACACCATGTACAAAGACCTGGAAAATGGGGGAAAGGGCGTACGGAACGCCACCTTCGCCCTGATGGCTACCTTTGTGTGCGGCTGCATCAAGCTGTGCGTAGATCCTCAGTACGCAAACACCAAGTGTCATTACTTAATGAGGTTCTACCTGTCCCCGGTGTTGCGAAGGATGGGCCTGGCCTCGTTGCCGCGGAACGCTCCGAGCAGTTGGACCATCCCGTACCACCTGTCCCTTGTGGAGAAATTTTTGAAAGGAATCACCTTTGACCACAAGGCCGTCAGGCAGTGGTCAGCACGTAATATCCTCGAGACCCTTTGAGAAAAGGAGAGGGTGGATCCTGTTGTGTGGTTCCCCACGCAGACTGCCAAAGTCATTTGGCAGAATGCCTCATCGCCAGAACTTTCAAACAAGCACAAGGACATTGCTTGGCTGGCAGTGAGAGGGGCTCTGCCAGTGAGATCTTTTATGCATGCCCGGAATCTCTGTGCGATCGCACGCTGCCCTCGAGGCGGCTGCGGGGGGGACGAGACTGTCGATCACCTCCTTCTGGAGTGTGCCTATGAGCAGGAGGTGTGGAGGGGGATGCAGTGGTATTTGTCGAGGTTCGTCCCGAGCAGCTCCGTGACGCGGGACTCCGTGCTCTACGGGCTGTTTCCCAGGACGCACACCGAGACCAACATCAACTGCACCTGGAGGACCATGCCAGCTGAAAGAACTGACCCCGACCGAGTGTTGCAGACTGGCGCACTCCAAGGTCCAGGACTACGTGCTGAGGGATGCACTAAAGCTTGGGGCAGCCACCACCAAGGCACGGTGGGGAAAGACCACCGTATGAAACCCCTCGTCCAGAATAGAAAAAAGGGCCCTATCTGGTAACTGGGCTCAGCTGGTGCCTTCCACAACTGGTACTGTGCAGGGAGACAACTGCCAGAGTATTTTCTTTGCTTTTTTTTTCTTTGTTTTGTTTTTTCCTTTAGTTGGTGTACATACCCCCTGGGTAACCCGGAGCGGCCTGCATGACTGGGTACGTGTATAAATGTTTTATTTTTTGTACATTCTATGAATAAAGTATATTTTTTCAAATAAAAAAAAGGTGATGAAACGTCTGAAAACTAACCTTGATAAGCATGCATTTCAACCTTCCCCTATTCTGATTTCTTACTTTAAGAGACATAGAACTGTTAGCATCCCCTAAACCAGTGAGAAAGGGAGACAGAGTAACAGCACAGTTCTAACGAAAAGGCCCACTCACTTTATCTCAAACATACAGTCACCAACTCAAATAGTGGCATTTGCAGGTAGCTCTTCCAAATCCAGGAACTGACTGCAACATCTCCAAAAACACTCCTCAGTATTTATCAGCAACTTTCCAAAAGCAGAAGTCATAATAAATTACGTAATCTGCAAGTTGGTGCCTGGCCCTTCAAATAAAGTTAGAGCTGGCCCCTAGTTGTAGCTGACTGTGAACTCTGGTGAATAGCCTGAAAAAATGTTGAATGAACTGTGTGCTTTGAAGATAAAAAGAAAGGAACATCAACCCAGCCAATTGAAAGCACTGTCAGAGAGTCTTTTGATGCATGCAGAGCTGCCTTCTGAGCAATCAGTTGCAATGCTGGGAGCAGCTGAAAGTGTAACAAAGGAGGGCCTCTGGGTTCCCATCAAGCCTTTTCCAGCAGGACTGTGAATGCAAATATCACAACTTACAGATTTGCTAGCTAAATATATGTAAGCCAGATAACATTTATTAAAGGCACAGTGTAAAATTTTAGTTATTTTCTTCCACATCAGATGATTTTACTGGATAAGCTGATGCCATCTGACATCTATTTGAATAAGATACAGTTTAAGTTATGTATGTCAATGCAACTCCATTTTAAAACATGATTATAAGCGCCATCCATCTGTCTTGTGCCACACATTCATGCATGGTAATTCATCTGGAAAATGTATCTGAAACTCGATAAGTCGTACTCAGCAAGATCTAACTATGCACATCATATGAAAAATGTAGTTGAGAGAATGTCTCAAAATTTGATACATCTTTAGACTAGAATAATGTTCATAAACAATTTGAAATTTTGCTATCAACGGTGCATAAAATTCGGAAGCTATAAAATAGGCATTGATCTGAATCTACCTTGTCCCATAATTTTGGGAAT
This sequence comes from Stegostoma tigrinum, assembly GCF_030684315.1. Lineage (NCBI taxonomy): Eukaryota > Metazoa > Chordata > Chondrichthyes > Orectolobiformes > Stegostomatidae > Stegostoma > Stegostoma tigrinum. The sequence continues at coordinate 42,814,295 of NC_081369.1, read as the reverse complement.
TATGTTAAGACCTGGACTTGAATTTGTAGTAAATACCTCAACTGTTTGTTTGAGCTACAGCTGTGATATTAAGGCATAATAATCAAACTGACTTTCTTCCGATAAACACACATTCATGGAATAATTGCGTGCTTTTGAATTTCAGTTGATCAAAAATATAAGTAGCCTTCAAATATTGCAGCTTCAGATATTGTAAAAACGGCAAAAGGTTTCTTCAGATCTCATTGTATTACAGCATTATAATTTAATGAGAAGCTAATTTGCAAGTTATTTTGGAATTGCCAAATCATAAACAACATATACTGTGTCAAATTTAAAGAGGATGCCAACCTCTCGGGGAGAAACAAAGGTGGAAGTAAATGTTGCTGAATTGTTCCAACCTTTTGCGGTATCATGCCTTAAATTGAGGCCTGCTGCTTCCAGGGTCATACCAAATGTTAAAGTTTTTTTAAGGTTGGCACAGTACTTCAATTTACCTGACTTTCAAACCAAGGTTGCTGGAAAGCACAAATCAAGTTTCTGCACTAAACAATAAATGTTATTATAAGGAACATTATTAAAAATAAATCTCTAATGCCCTTATAAACTCCGCATCACGCACATACAGATATGGACAAATAAATAGAAAGGTTAGATTATTGGCAGAGGTAGAAAAAAATCTGGTTACTCAGATCCATGCCCTTTCCTTCCCAGTTAAGACAGTCCTTCTTCAGATAGTCAGGCCCTTGGTGCTCAGTTGTGGTTCTCTGAAAGCTTCCACTGGTTTGTAAGAAATACAAAGCAATTGATTCATTTGGAAAATGTCTTTGATTTATGAATTCAAAAATCACAGCTCACAGCAACTGCTGCAGGAAAGGTAACTGGTTTCTTTTAAGTTCAGTGGATTTTTTTCACTGACAAGAACAAGCCGCTACTACTGGGGAGAACCACAGCACATCCTTCAGTGTCTTTCTCTCTCTCTCTCTCTCAGTCTATGTCTCTGTAACTTGTTTCCAGTTCCAACCTACTCAATTAGCTGAGAACCAATCATTTGTAAACAGCTCCTCAATTCTTGATCATCTGCACATTGCGGGAATCCATAGCTACCAAAAGAGATTTACAGTAGGTATTGCTTGCTGTAATGTTATGCAGCCGTTGTGGTAAATTCTTATTTTTAAAAACTGTTCTTTCTCATTCCAATCCACAGCTTTTAAAGATACAAAAATAAAAATAAATGGCTCTTTCAGAATACAATGACATTTTCATAGTGATAATGAATTTGTTAGCATAAATGTTTACTAACAGCAAAATTATAAAAGTTGCATAGATGCCCCATTGAATTTTCCAGCAAATTTACAAGGGTGTTGCTCACCCTTTAATTAGGCTAATGAGGATATTGCTTAGAAATGTGCCACATAGGAAGAGTCTGTGAGAGGTAAATTGGATAGCTTCCAAAAATGGGATTTGCAAAATTAACTTGTGCTAATTGTAATACAAAGGAAACACCACCTTTGTTGCTGCTCATTTGAGTGAGCTCTGAGTCTAACCTTTATTGTTTATTGGCAAGACACATCAGCAAGGGATTGCCATCATAAATTACTTTGAACCACTCAAACTGGAGTTGCAAAGTGACTTGCACTTATATAATTCTCGGATAGAGTGAGGAATAGCACATGTGAGAGAACATGCAAGGTTTTCTGACTGGAATGGTGGAGAGATGTCTGTAGTTTCAAGGGATCACTCATCCCTACTACTGCTTCTGGCTTCAGGAGCATCTTTGCTATTGGAAGAGCAGTTTTGGATTACTGGATGTACTGGATTATTTTCCATGTCTTCAGTAAGTGTATCTCTCCACTTGAGGACAGTTTCTACATGTCTGCGCAGAATTTGCTTTATTTCTTTATGACTCTTTTGTTCATTTCTGTGCTACATTCACATGAACTGAGGCCATTGTCACTCATAGCAATGTTAGCAATGCCATACTGACTGAAGTTTGCTTTTGGTCATTCAGCAATCTCAGTCGTAGTGACTGAAGTCAACTGTTCCATTTCCAGAGTAGAATAATACTCTGCTGTGACAAAGTTCTAGTCAACAAGAGCTGGGTGCAGCAATATTGCACTGTAAAATAGTTGTGTGTCATCATGTTTGCATTTGGTTTTCATTATGGAGGTGAATTGCAACCACTACTTGTTTCTTCTGTGTTAGCTTTTCCTGGCTAAATAAAAGCTCATGCAAGGAATTGTTGGATTGCTAGTCTTTGTGTGATGGTCCCCTCCTGGCCAAGCACACATAGTAGGTCTCCAATGGGCATTGGGAACAGAACAGTCGTTATTTAGACAGAGTGTTTAGATGGGATGTAGCTCAGAACAGATGCACTGTATAGTCTGGTGATTAAGTGTGAGAAAGTGGGGCTGTATGTTCAAGGGAGTACCAGTGATGCCATATACAAGCCATGAGCAGCATGGCCTTATGGCTGCCGTAACGTTGCCAGTGAGGGCCAACATGTCTCCAGATGCATGGTGGTCTTTTAATGGTGATGCAGGGGCAAAGGATGCCTGTCATTCAGCACACAACACTGAGTGGCAAGTTGTTTTGGGAATGGTATATGGTAAGATAGGGCTAGAACTGGATGAGAGGGAGTTCATAGAATGTTATTGGGATAGTTTCTTAGAACAGCATGTTCTGGAGCTGATGAGAGAACAGGCTATACTATCAGGTGCAATAGTTGGTTAAAGAGAGGAGTTTGGTAGGCTATGGCAGGAAACCTCACTAGGCCTCACTGTGAAACACCCTCCACAAGACTCAATGGAACTAGAACTCAGCCAAAGAAGATATAGCCTCCTGTCTCTGCACAATTAAACACGTATTCTTTCAGTTTGATCCAGTCTTGAACCTTGCAAGTTAAGTATGAATGGTGGGTTTATCCCCATTGGAACTTTTCTTACTCATTGGAATGAATGTATTTTGTATATTTTAAAATATTGTCTCAAATATCTGCCAGTTTATCTCTGTTGACCTATCCTTCAACCTATTCTATCAATTCAGTTTAGTCAGCTCTACTTTCATGCCCTGATAATTACCCTTATTTAAATTTAAATAATATTTTCAAACCCACTCCTTTCAAACTGAATGCAAAATTCAGTCATGTCATCAGTAATCCTATCTTGTTACACAGTGTTGGGTCTAGTATAACCTGTTCTCTCATCAGCTCCAGAATATGCTGTTCTAAGAAACTATCCCAATAACATTCTATGAACTCACATCTGTGCCCATCCTATTTTTGCCCATCTTACTTTTCCAGTCTATGTGTAGGTTCAAATCTCATGTGGCTATTGCTGTACCTTTCGGACAAGCTCCCATTATTTCTTTCTCAATGTTTCACTTTTCTATGTTGATATTGTTTTCTAGCACTACTGCCACACATAACCCGTTGTCTTAAGCGTTTCTCATCTCTACCCAAACTGTATCCACATCCTGCTTCCCTGAACTAGATCACCTTCACTATTGTCCTAAGATCACCATTAACCAAGAGATCCACTCCTCCCTGTTTTCCTCGCTTTCTGGCCTGGTTCAATGTCTTGTACCCTTTAAAATTCAGTTCCCAATTCATGTTATCCTGTAGCCATGTCTCTGTAATGGCTACCAGATTGTACTTACGTATTTCTGTTTGCATTCTTTGTTCATCAGTTTTGTTTTGAAAGCTATGTGCATTTGGATACAAAGTCTTAGTTCTGTCCTTTTACTCTGTTTGTAATCTTTAGCTTTATCTTTTGATTGACCCTGGAATTTGTTCACTCTATCCCTTGCTGGCATGGATCTCCTTCTCATTCCCCATATTAATAATTTTCACTCTTGCCTTGTCTCTACTCTCTGGTGCATCACATCTTCCCAAATTTAATCCTTTAGTTTTAAGTCCTCTTTATTTCCTTAGTTATGAGGCTCACAAGAACACTGACCCTAACACAGTTCAAGCGGAGACCACCCTAAAGGTACAGACCCCAGTACTGCTACCAGCGCCCATGAACCAGAAGCTACGACTCCCATACCCATGTGTGAGCCTTGGATTAATCTGTCTAATCTAATTTTCCTGTTAATTTGCATATAGTAATAATCCAGAGATTATGAACCTTGAGGCTCTGTTTCTTTATGTGGTCCTAGATCCTCATACCAACTATGCAGAACTTCTTTCTTTGGTCTGCCTGTGTTGTTGATACCTACATGGAGCATGGCAGCTGGATTCTTCACAACCACTATCTAGCTCTGAATAGGTTTTCTAAACTATGGCACAACCATATGGACCCACACTCTGTGCTAAATAGGATGGTGTCACTTCCTTGACTATATTATCTCCTGATACTACGATATTTATTTTTGCTCTTCCCACTTGTATGCCTGTTCTGCATCTTACAGCAGATTCTCACTCTACAGCTGCATATGCAACACCGTCACCAAGGTGATGTCCAGCATGATTTACCCTCAGGTGTGGTGTGTGCATTTTGTTATGAGATTCTTGAGAGACTTCACCACCTAAAGAGTATGTATTAGCAAGCCCAATATCTTGTGTATGCAGCTAGACCTCTATTGATGCAGTTTCAATTAATGTGGCTTTGCTACAATGTGCTTTTTATTTAAATACCCATCATTCCAATAACTCACACTTCATTTGCAATAACACAATTCTCCAACTCCCAGCGGGATGGAGTAATAAACCATGCCAAAACATAGGCTTCCTTGGCAATTTCCTGTTCATTCAGCTGCTTTTGGCCATTGTCTGCCTCAATTAAGGTTCAATTTTAAAAACTATTCCTGAGGACATTCAAACTTCCATTCTAAAACAGCAAAAAAGCTGTTGAATGATCTTTAACCTTCAAATTCTAGAGTTGCAGATCAGACAGATGAAAATCCACCAGCTTCCAGCTCTAGATAAGCAATCTTGTATATGAGACAAGAAACATTAAAAGGTATGCATATTTTGCATATTTTCATGTGTATTTCAGTGTTTTATATTAACTTTTTGTATTTTGTATTTGCTTGATGATCTGCAAATGTAATTCAAACATTTACTTGTGCTACTGTGGGAATATAAGTAAAACCGCAGCTCAGATAGCACAGTTTTGTTTTACACAGTGATAATCAGGAACATAACTACATTAATCAGGGGTTAACTGTATCCTTGAAATATACTGTTCATTAAATAAATAAAATGCATTTTCTTACATACTACTTTTCTTTACAAATTACAATTTTTAAGTGAAGTCCTAATGCTCCTTAACTGTGGACACTTCCCTAAACCCAGCCACCTATTGGTTGCTATGAACTTGTTTGAGAATTGAATTCCAGGTTACGATGTAAGATGTGTTTTTCAACAAGTAAGAATGTTCTGTTTGTATTTATATGTTAGCTAGGATAGTATTATAACTTGCGATATTTACTTGTAACTTTCATTAAAATGTTTATGTACGCAGCTATTACGCAATGAAGATAATGTTCAGAAAGTGAAGAAAGAGCTTTTTGCTGTGACAGAAGAATCAAATCAACGTGCAGTGCAGCTCTTCAATAGTGCTGTAGAGAAGCAAAAGCTAGAAGCAGATATGACTGACCTCAATGAGAAACACAAAGTAGCACAGCAAGAGGTAATGTTAATTCATAATTATAAAATCCACATTTGGCATTTTCAGAGCTGTATCCTGTTTCTCTCACTCACTCCCTGACCTGTTCCTTTGCTATCCGGCTAATCTCTGGACTGCCCTTTCCTGCTAATGTCTTATTTTACTAAATGACATTAGTAACCTAAACTATTTCACCTCATGTATCTCTTTTAGCGTTGATCCTTTCACTAGCAATTGGGAGTGAGAGAAGGAGAAGACATTGCAATTAGCTGGGAAGGGAGGGGAACATGGATAGCATAATGGGTATACTATGTGATACTAATCTCAAGGCCAGGACTCAATCTCAGAACATGAGTCTAAGACCAACTACGGAGGTTAATTAGTTTCAATTCATTTGAATTAAATAAGTCCAGAATAAACAAAGGTAGGATCAATAATGTTGGTCATTGCCATAGAAATCTATCTGGTTTTCTAATGTCCTCAAGGAAGGAAATCTGTTGTTCTTACCCATTCTAGCCTACATGTAACTCCAGATCCACAGCAATCTGGTTGACACTTGACTTCCATCAGAAATGTCCAATAAGGCTCTAAAATGTATCAAATATCTTCAAGAAAAGCTAATAAGAAGAAAACCAGAAGTATCATCTGGTATCGACCTAGACACTGCACGTGACAAAGGCACACCTTGCCCAATTAACCATGCACAATCCTCCTGACTAATATCTGAAGTCGTGTGCCAAAATTAAAAGTATTTTCTCACAACAATAGTCAAGCAAAAACCTTATTTAATCATGCTCACAAATTCTGCCTTTCTCTCAAAGCTCTGTAATCCTCCATCACTGTCCACCAACATGATGTATTCACCAGACTTTTGTCCTGGGACCCAATGAGTCTGATGACATCAAGCCAAAAGTAAGCAAGGAAATCTCCTGCTAATTATCGACTCACATGCATTTACAATGGGTAATAAATGCTAGTCTTGCCGTCCTCCTCATCTTCCACGAATGAATAAAATGAATGCTAAACAAGGTGACAGTGAAACAATGTGCAAAGCGGAGACACACCTTCTGCAATTGTATGGGAATGTGCCATGGAGGTGTGGGGAGGTTTTGAGAGTAATCCATCTTTGACTCCACCCTTCCTTTCCTTGACATCTGTTTCCATTTCTGGGGATAGGCTGTCTACCAATATTCACTGCACACCCACTGACTTCCATTGTTACCAAGGCTTTACACCCCACTTCCCGTATGACTCTATTCAGTCACTCAAGTTCTTCCTGTCCATTGCATCTGTTCCAATGATGCCAGCTTCCATCATGACCAGAAAGGCTAGAATTTGTTACCAATCCCTATTTGCCCTTTAACTGATAGACTTGCTTAGTTACTTCAGAGTCACCGTATTTCTGTGGATTTGGATTCATGTCTGAACTTGACTCAGTAAAGATGGCAGATTTTCTTCATATAAGGGCATTAGTGAACCAGATAGGTCTTTACAATAATTGTAGTAGTCACCATGAAGCTAGCTTTCTTAATTCCAGATTTTATTGAATTAAACGTTCACCAGCTGGCATGGTAGGATTCAAATCTATGTTCCCAGAATGTTAAGTGCAGTGCTCTAAATTAACAGTCTAATGCCATTACCATCTTCCCTACAATCGAGAAAAACAAACATGTTTTTTATGCATCTTTCTCATTTCAAGATGTCCTGAAGCATTTCATGTTCAATGAATTATTTTTAAATGTATTTGTCATTAAAACCGTTTTGCACTCTGCAAGGCTACGCAACCAGCAGTAAGATGAATGACTATATAATCTGTTTCAATGATAGTTGAAAATTATTTTTATATTAATTCTAGTGCTAAATTTGATGCCTTAATAGTAGTGTAAATTTGGTGCAAAATACTCATCTATTATGTATTTAAAACACACATGTTTATATCATGTGAGAGGTTAGAGCTTGGAGCCCAAAAAATACCCACTTTTATGCCATTAGTAGGATCCACAAAGTATGTCATGACTAATCAAGTGAAATATATATTTTTTTCAGAGATTAGAATTTCATGAGGGATGAAGTCATAAGGGATGTTGATAAGTCTTCACGTAGAATGGTTGTGGAATGTTCCATTTGTAAAATTTCAGTTTGTTTCCAGAAAAGGGGGGAAAAAAAGGCTTATTAAGTATTTTGTAACTGTTGTAAGCAAACAAGCAGCTGCAATGATGTCAGTTTGTTATTGTTGAGTCATACCTAGGGAAATATATTTGTTATTTCCATTGATATTTCACTGCACAAGTTTTATAATTTTTTTACAAGACACTTGGAAAGACAATTAAAGGTAAAAATATTAACAACTGTTTTTATTTCATTCTTAAATAGCTACCAATCTAAAACTGAGACAAAATGAGAAAAGTGGATGGATAAAATTTCCTTAACAGCTTTTCAATAGAGAAGCAGCTCATCTTAAATTTATAAGTACAAGAGCCTCCAAAGAGGTCCTGATTACCCAATTTAATTTTGTGACTGCAGAGTTCTAGAATAGAATGTTGGTGCTTATTAAACTTCAGAAAGCTTTTGTTTTTAGTTGGTCTAAATAGGTTTTGAGCTCTCAGACCAGAATACTACCGTAAATCTAGCTTATCATTTCATTGAATGGCATTGAAATTGTTCACTATATGACAGGTCAACAGCAGGGGCCAAGCTGTTTTGAAGCTGAAAACAGACTTGAAGACTGCAGAGGAGAACTCCAGAAGTGCAAAGGAGGAAGTAAGTGTTGTAAGAAGAATTGCTTTTAACTTTGACTTGTGTTATGTTTTTGAAGGCTTTTTTGAAGTACCAATGATGGGACACGTTTACAATTCTTTTTAATTATTTGAGAAAAGCACTTTTTCATGAAGAGCATCATGCATTTCTCACAATAAACAGTTTGTCATGACCACCCAATATGCAGTCATACTGTAATGTAGTACATGGGCTGTAAAAATAAAACTCTTGTTATGTGAATGAGAAACCATGACTTTGCACGTCCCCCTCTGTCTATTTTTTCCATTATCCAGAAAACATATTTATGAACATTGTCTTCAAATGAGGCCAAGAAAAATCAACCAGATGATCTATTTTGTATAGAAATAAAAGCAGAGTAACATTTACTATTTCAATGTGTTAATGTCATTTATGACAGGTCTGCTTATTTGCTGCATAGATATAGTTTTGCGATTTGTAATTAGTGTTTCTATTTGATAATAAACCTAAAGAGGGCATTTCACTCATTTTGTATAGAATCTTGGCGAGACATCCATCAAATTGTGTTGTTGTTCTTTGTTATTTGGGCATAAAACCAAAGAATTGGCCACTTACTTTTCCCCAACTCTGCGTATGTAGATGGAATGGCCAACAGAGCTGCCAGTTAAAATATGCCAAGATAATAAAATGTGAGGCTGGATGAACACAGCAGGCCAAGCAGCATCTCAGGAGCACAAAAGCTGACGTTTCGGGCCTAGACCCTTCATCAGAGAGGGGGATGGGGAGAGGGAACTGGAATAAATAGGGAGAGAGGGGGAGGCGGACCGAAGATGGAGAGTAAGGAAGATAGGTGGAGAGGAGAGTATAGGTGGGGAGGTAGGGAGGGGATAGGTCAGTCCAGGGAAGACGGACAGGTCAAGGAGGTGGGATGAGGTTAGTAGGTAGCTGGGGGTGCGGCTTGGGGTGGGAGGAAGGGATGGGTGAGAGGAAGAACCGGTTAGGGAGGCAGAGACAGGTTGGACTGGTTTTGGCATGCAGTGGGTGGGGGGGAAGAGCTGGGCTGGTTGTGTGGTGCAGTGGGGGAGGGGACGAACTGGGCTGGTTTAGGGATGCAGTAGGGGAAGGGGAGATTTTGAAACTGGTGAAGTCCACATTGATACCATATGGCTGCAGGGTTCCCAGGCGGAATATGAGTTGCTGTTCCTGCAACCTGCGGGTGGCATCATTGTGGCAGTGCAGGAGGCCCATGATGGACATGTCATCTAGAGAATGGGAGGGGGAGTGGAAATGGTTTGCGACTGGGAGGTGCAGTCGTTTGTTGCGAACTGAGCGGAGGTGTTCTGCAAAGCGGTCCCCAAGCCTTCGCTTGGTTTCCCCAATGTAGAGGAAGCCGCACTGGGTACAGTGGATGCAGTATACCACATTGGCAGATGTGCAGGTGAACCTCTGCTTAATGTGGAATGTCATCTTGGGGCCTGGCATGGGGGTGAGGGAGGAGGTGTGGGGACAAGTGTAGCATTTCCTGCGGTTGCAGGGGAAGGTGCCGGGTGTGGTGGGGTTGGAGGGCAGTGTGGAGCGAACAAGGGAGTCACGGAGAGAGTGGTCTCTCCGGAAAGCAGACAGGGGAGGGGATGGAAAAATGTCTTGGGTGGTGGGGTCGGATTGTAGATGGCGGAAGTGTCGGAGGATGATGCGTTGTATCCGGAGGTTGGTAGGGTGGTGTGTGAGAACGAGGGGGATCCTCTTGGGGCGGTTGTGGCGGTGGCGGGGTGTGAGGGATGTGTTGCGGGGAATACGGGAGACACGGTCAAGGGTGTTCTCGATCACTGTGGGGGGAAAGTTGCGGTCCTTAAAGAACTTGGACATCTGGGATGTGCGGGAGTGGAATGTCTTATCGTGGGAGCAGATGCGGCGGAGGCGGAGGAATTGGGAATAGGGGATGGAATTTTTGCAGGAGGGTGGGTGGGAGGAGGTGTATTCTAGGTAGCTGTGGGAGTCAGTGGGCTTGAAATGGACATCAGTTACAAGCTGGTTGCCTTAGATGGAGACTGAGAGGTCCAGGAAGGTGAGGGATGTGCTGGAGATGGCCCAGGTGAACTGAAGGTTGGGGTGGAAGGTGTTGGTGAAGTGGATGAACTGTTCGAGCTCCTCTGGGGAGCAAGAGGCGGCGCCGATACAGTCATCAATGTACCGGACGAAGAGGTGGGGTTTGGGGCCTGTGTAGGTGCGGAAGAGGGACTGTTCCACGTAACCTACAAAGAGGCAGGCATAGCTGGGGCCCATGCGGGTGCCCATGGCCACCCCCTTAGTCTGTAGGAAGTGGGAGAAGTCAAAAGAGAAGTTGTTGAGTGTGAGGACGAGTGTGAGGATCCCCCTCGTTCTCACACACCACCCTACCAACCTCCGGATACAACGCATCATCCTCCGACACTTCCGCCATTTACAATCCGACCCCACCACCCAAGACATTTTTCCATCCCCTCCCGTGTCTGCTTTCCGGAGAGACCACTCTCTCCGTGACTCCCTTGTTCGCTCCACACTGCCCTCCAACCCCACCACACCCGGCACCTTCCCCTGCAACCGCAGGAAATGCTATACTTGTCCCCACACCTCCTCCCTCACCCCCATCCCAGGCCCCAAGATGACATTCCACATTAAGCAGAGGTTCACCTGCACATCTGCCAATGTGGTATACTGCATCCACTGTACCCAGTGCGGCTTCCTCTACATTGGGGAAACCAAGCGAAGGCTTGGAGACCGCTTTGCAGAACACCTCCGCTCAGTTCACAACAAACAACTGCACCTCCCAGTCGCAAACCATTTCCACTCCCCCTCCCATTCTCTAGATGACATGTCCATCATGGGCCTCCTGCACTGCCACAATGATGCCACCCGCAGGTTGCAGGAACAGCAACTCATATTCCGCCTGGGAACCCTGCAGCCATATGGTATCAATGTGGACTTCACCAGTTTCAAAATCTCCCCTTCCCCTACTGCATCCCTAAACCAGCCCAGTTCGTCCCCTCCCCCCACTGCACCAGACAGCCAGCCCAGCTCTTCCCCCCCACCCACTGCATGCCAAAACCAGTCCAACCTGTCTCTGCCTCCCTAACCGGTTCTGCCTCTCACCCATCCCTTCCTCCCACCCCAAGCCGCACCCCCAGCTACCTACTAACCTCATCCCACCTCCTTGACCTGTCCGTCTTCCCTGGACTGACCTATCCCCTCCCTACCTCCCCACCTACACTCTCTCCACCTATCTTCTTTACTCTCCATCTTCGGTCCGCCTCCCCCTCTCTCCCTATTTATTCCAGTTCCCTCTCCCGATCCCCCTCTCTGATGAAGGGTATAGGCCCGAAACGTCAGCTTTTGTGCTCCTGAGATGCTGCTTGGCCTGCTGTGTTCATCCAGTCTCACATTTTATTATCTTGGAATTCTTCAGCATCTGCAGTTCCCATTATCTCAGTTAAAATATGCCACCAGTCCTACTCAGATCAGGGATCCTGAGAACAAATAGGAACATGAAATTAATAGTGGGAAGACCAAATGGTGAAATGAAGTCTGTTCCATTTTGTCACGGTGGAACTTAACACATTAGATTGAATTTTACCAAAAATTAGGCGCCTAAGTATCAATTTCAGAGAATTTCATGGACATTTTCTCTTTATGAGCTCTAGTGGGTTATCTCACAAAATTCTCCATTGCTATCCAAATGAGAGTATGTAGTGTGTGTAGTAAAATCAGTTGAAAATGTTACTGTTTGTTTAACAACAGGAAAAGTGAAGAATAAAACAACCAAGAAACCTGCATTTGTTTCTGGAAATAAATGGTGACCGATTACCTTTAACCTGTAAAACATGACCAGTAAATGAATGATAACTCATCCAATTTATGTTTATTGGAAATGGGTGTCAGTTAGGTTCTGTCTGGCTTGTTGCACCTAATACTGCAACACTCTATCATGCTAAAGGTGATGTTCCTCCTGCTTAAAAGCATCATTTTTCTTCTCAGAAGACTGATTCTGCTCCCCCACCTCTTCAGAATCCACCACATCTCTCTTTATTTACTTAATTGAGCAGTTCACAACATACACAAACCCCCCGTCCTCTTATCTTTCTTATGATAAGGCTCATCAAACTATTCGGAGCTTTGATATGACTGGTGGCTTATAAAATTTTTGGAAACCTCCCTATTTTCATACTCCTCCATTCCCTTTGAAATAAAGGTCCCATTTCATTTGCCTTCCCTATTACCAGCTGAACTTGGATACTAGTTTATTTTGCAATTCATTCACAAGAACCCCTAAATCCCTCAATTCTGTAGATTTCTGCAGAGTTTCTCTCCATTCAAATAATATTCAGCTCCTCTATTCTTCCTGCCAAAGTGCATGACCTCATATTTTCCTATATTATAGTTCATCTGCAGAGTTTTTGCTAATTCGCTTAATCTGTCTATATTCTTCTGCAAACTCTCTGTGCCATCCTTCCCATTTTCCTTCCCACCTATTTTTGGGTCAACCACATACAATCCATTATACATCATAATACATTTACTTTCTTCATCCAAGCCATTAATATACATTGTAAATAATTGTAGTCCAGCCCTAAACTCTGTGCCCAGTCACAGAAGTTTTAGTATCACCTTGATGGTCAGCAGGATAGGATGGCCTCCCACCCTTCAGTTTGCTGGTAGCATCTCCCCCTCCAAGGATATCCACATGCCCGATCATCATTGAAGGCTAAAGCTGAAGCCTTTGTCGATTTCCAGTTTTTCACAGACCTTGGAGATCCCTGCAACCAAAAACAAAATTAAAGGGAATGCTGGTCACACGTCTGCTCCCACAGGTGATATAATTCATAGATCGTAGAATCCCTACAGTGTGGAAGCAGATGATTTGTCTCATTGAGTCCACGCCAATCCTCCAAAGACTCAGACCAACCCAAATCCAGCCCCCTACTCTATCCCTATAACCCAGTATTTCCCTTGGCTAATCCACCTAAAATAGTTCTTTTCCCATTTTGGCTTAGTTAAAAATACAGAAATGTGAAAATAAATAGTCTTTACATATGGTCAACTTCCAAGAAGCATCATGGCGCATCCCCATTTACTTACAGGATGCTTCTGCACTTCACTGCTGCACGTCATGCTGTGCTGACAACTATCATTGTAATACTGTAGCAAGGACTCTGTGCGCTCAGATATACGCACCCAGCTCATGAACTGGCCAGGCTACGTCTCTGGGCTCTTTGCTGCCGCCAAAGCACTGATTCATTCTGAGCTTGCCTGGATGCTCACAGTATCTCTTCAGGTTTTGCTTTTATACCCTCAACCAGAACTTCTAGGCTCATATTACTTCTGTCTTGCTGCGTCATTTAGTGCAAACACAAAGGCAGGAAGCTTATTGGGGTTGTGAGCAGGCCTTAGTCAAATCAAGGGGGATAATCTTCAATCATGGAGTCCCAGCATGGTAAGTCAAGGGCAGACTCTGAAATCAGTCCAAGGCTTGGACATAGTCAGTCAGCCACTTGGAATATCAGAGTCAGGATGCTCTCTGCCTAAAGAGTAAGGAACCAAATATTGGGCAGCCCACCATGCAAACTGATTCTTTCTGGCCGTTTTCCTGCAGTAATGAGAGATAGACAGGTATTACTGGAGATTAAAGTGTGTGCCATCGTTATTCATTGTGGTTTTGGTTAGAAGGCGTCCTGAGCAAATGAGTTGGCAGCATGAAGGTATACCGGGTTGATGATATAAGTGGCAGGGAGTGGTGACTGCAGCATGAGGAAAGATGCTGCAGGCAACAGTGAAAGTAGTGGAACATGATCCTTGGTAGCAAGTGGTTACAGTAGCAAAGAGAGTGCTAGGGTTAGGTAGCAGAGAGAAGATAATGACACTTATTCTCGTGGAGTGGAGAACATTGCCTTTGTTCTTAGAGTGCAGTGCATTCTTCCAGACAACTGAGACTGCTTTAACCTGAGTGACAGCTTTTGACCAGTCTGGCACGTGCTGACATAATGACCTCCTATGGGAAGAGGAAGTCCCACCTGTGTACCATCCACATCCAGCGGGGCTTCTACATCCAAGACTACAAAGCGGGCTTAGAAATTCCCTTCGCCAGGGAAAATGTAAGAACTATTCATGGCACCTCCAGAGTGACAGTGCTTGTTTGAGTACACAATGAACTTTTAAAGAAAACATGCACGCAAAGGATGCTGGTAATTCAGGCATATCCCAGCAGTGGCCAGTTAAACCAGGAATGGTGCATGGTACGATAGGGCTGCAATTAGATGTGACGGACACCATATGTTAAAGTAGGTAATTAAGTAAGTGTTTGGTATGATACAGTGAGAAAACACACTAGGCCTCAAAGCAAAAAACCCGAAGTACACTTAGACAAAAACACCCAAGATTCAACCCTACGTTTCTTTTTGACCTTGTTAACATTGTTGAGACACAGAAGCACCAAGAATCTTTGATTTTACAGAACACTGCCTGACAATAGTCCTCAGATTCGCCATGCTGTAGTTTGCTAAAAAGTTGTGGGAGCAATGCAACCAGAAACATCTCAAGCCAGCAAACATAAAACATTTCTCTCCTTTCTTTCTGTGTGAGCAAAAAAGACAAACACACACAGAGGCTTACAAGAAAGCATTTTAACTCAAGAAAAGACCTCGATCTACACACCAACTATTGAACAGAAGAGCGACAATCACTCTGCAGACACTAGTGTGCCATCATCGCCAAAATTAAAAGAAATGTGAGAATTAACTGTCCAACTTGTGGACCAGACTTTTGATCTTCAGAATTTTGTTTTCGCCGTCAATATATTTCCATCCGTAATATTGTGTTGAACCATTTGCCATCTGTCTGTCTTATTTGTGATGAGTATATGATTTAAGGCTTTGAAGGGCTGTAGTTCAAGTTGCATTATTATAGATTAGTAAAGCTTTTGTTTTCTCCGCCATTTATTAAAGAATAAGTTTGTTTACAATAGAGTTATTTTCCTAGAAATGACGAAACCTGGTGTGAGTCACTTTTGTACTGAATAGCAGTCAGTCAGACAAATGTTTTTCAGAAAGTATATACACTTATCTAAGCAGTGAACAGTGCTGAGTTCCTCCTTAAACTTTCTTTCTGTGAATTTTGTTTTTCCCCATTCTTATTTCATGTATGCTTTCATTCCAAAGGAGGCAACAGAACTCTCATTTGTTTATATATTTTCATGTATCAGCCTCAACAGTGGGGTATAGATTCTAGATGGCAGCAGTAAAAAACTGCAATATTTGTTCTTGACAGTGAGAAAGTATCATAATCTCTTTGGTTAGATTGACAAGATGTCCAGTGAATATAAAAACAGACATTTGGTAGAACCTCAGCACTTGCGGTAAAGGATCCAAATTAATGTTTCATGCCCAATATCACTTCTCCAGGACTCAGGATTTCCACGTCCCCTGTACCAAACAAGATTGTGCACCTAATTTGAATGACCCTAAGAGAGGATTGGAAAAATTCACGCTTCCAACTAACTTAGAGAAAAGTGTGTTTAACGTTTGAAACCCTTTGTTACCCTTTGAAACTAGTGCTTCATTACTTTTCTCTGTTACTTCTTGTTTTAGCGGAGCATTCATCATTAATTCTATTAGTTCTCTATGCTATTGAGTTTACTCTAATTACAAACAAAAATTGCATTCCTTTTTAGCATTTGTTTCACTTTATTGAAAGAGGCTTCAGTTCACAATTTCAGCAAAATTAATGAAATAAACAGCTATTGCTTTTATATTTCCAACAGTATTCCATCATTTACCTATCATATATGAATAACATTACATCTCAAGTTATCTCTAAAACTAATCACCTATATTCTCATCCTCATTTTATTTCTTGAGTATTTCTAATTCTCATTCATCTTAGCTACCTGTTTGTAATTGAACAAATTTACTTCATAGATTTATATCCTCAACAATATTTTAAAACAGGATCAAATATTTCAAACTGACTAACAAATGAAATCAATAACTGTCTGCCCTAATTTGCAGTTGATTTCTTCATACTTAACCTTAACTCTTTGAGGTATGCAGATTTCTGAAGGGTTTTCGATCATGTGCTATGTAATAGGTTTGCCAGCTAATTTGAATCCCGTGCAATAAAAGGGACAGAGATTCTTCAACATTAGTATGTTGAGGGCACAATTTCAAACTCTGCACGTTGTAAAACTTTGAAGCATTGTGAACTGTGAGGTGGACAGTGCTAAACTTCGAGAGGGCATGGGACAGACTGTTGAAATGGGCAAACAATTGGTAGATCCACAGATGAGAATTCATCGTCCTGATGAGACCAATGGGTATAAGAACACTAATAGCTGAAGCCGATAAGGAAGATTGAAAAGTCAGCTTAAAAGAAATAAAAGGATTCTGAGCTTTATAAATCATGGCATAGACAACCAGTTCCACAAAATAATGTTTTGCGTCATAATGTGGAGAACTGTAGGTAATCATGCATTCGGAGGAATGAGATATAGTCAGCATCACTGCAACACGGGACTATCTTCTCAACCACTCAATGATGTGGACAAAAACAAGTCAGTTAGAAAAAGATAACACAGTGTGGAGCTGGAAGAGCACAGCAGGCCAAGCAGCATCAGAGGACCAGGAACGTTGACATTTCGGGTTGGGACCCTTCTTCAGAACCTTTTGGGACCCTTTGGGACTTTTCTAAAGAATTTATGACCCAAAACATTAACTTTCCTGTTCCTCTAATGCTGCCTGGCCTGCTGTGCTGCTCACTGTGTTATCTCTGACACCAGCATCAGCAGTTCTTACTATCTCGCAGTTTGAAAAATATGTGAGAAAATGAGATTTTTGACATTGAAAGGAAAAGTGCTGCATGGGCACCCTGTATCAAAAGATCCATGCTGAGGCATTCCATGCCACTTTTTGTCAGAGTCCTCCATTTGGGGATTGGGGGATTTTCAGCCAGCAATTTAAATTATCACCTACCTCTACTCAAATCAGATTTGGACTCTGTAATGTCTGGAACTCAAGAATCCGGAGATAATCTGAATAAAAGTAGGTCTGAACTCAGTACATTTGTTTTGAATAGCCTGGGGAGCCCTTTTATACAGCTGAGGTACCTGTGTGGATATGGTCCCTTGACAACTTGGGAGTCGGATGATCCTTTGTGTGTGGGTGGGGGCAGAATTCAGTGGAAGCTTTTGGGATTGTTAACAAAAGAGAATATTGTATGTAAACCATGCCTAATCCACTTGAACCTGTACAACTTGTTGAGAGATGTCAAAACCTGTCAGGACGTGTTGACCTGTATCAAGTTGTAACAAACTGTCAGGAGGTGTCAACTTGTTAACAACTGTCAAGTTGTTATGATTCAGAGTGCTTATCTGAATTGTCTGCATAATAAAGTTTTAAGTAGTGTAACTTTTTATTTCCTGTGTGTGTGGGTACTTGTGGATACTAGACAAGTGGCATGGTTGGCAATTGGAGAAAGGGTGTTGGGTGGAAGTAAGCATTAAGTTGGCAATGGAAGTATGAAAAACCATTGTAGATGGATAGAGGAGCATAGGATAGCATTAGGTGTGAGAACCCTGGCAAATGGGTTGAGGTGCATATGTCTGCATGGGGGATATGAGGAACCATGTGGATGGGTGGACACGGATGGAGAATGAGGAATGTGTGGGGTTGGGGAGGAATAAAGAAAATGAGGGGTGTGAGGGCTAGAGTAATGTTTTACATTGCACGTTAACTTTGGCCACCATTTCTGCTGCAGAGCAGCAGAAGGCTTTTTGTCTGGCCCACTTCAGGAGCTAACAACCTCCATGGCTCCTAGCAGAATTCGCAATCAAGGCTGACTCTCTGTACTAAAAACTGGGAAGTGCACACTGCCATATTTAATGGTCTGTTTATGGAACTAGGATTTCTCCTGCCTCTGTGCATGTAACCTGGGAATGAAAATCTGCACCTTTGTCTCATAGGCCCCAGTAATAGTGTCAAGAATGTCATGTTTTGTAAATGATTATGTAGCAGCCTATTTAATTTCAAGATAAAATTAAGTTAGTAATTTAAAGGGTAACTAATCAGCATGCTGCCTGGATACAAGGCAAACACCATAGATATGGGTTTGGTGGGGGAAAGGTATATAGGAAGCCATTGTAGAATTAGAATGTGAGGCCCTCCTAAAAGATATCACTGAATTTCATGCACAAGGCAGTCTGCCAGGATGTGCAGAAGTGAGGAACAAATACAAACAGTAAATCTCACTTACAAACAATATTTAATAATTCATATTTCTTTCTGATCTACAGCTCACAATCCAGAAAGCAGAAGTGGTTAATTTGAAGACAGAGATAAACAGTCTACTGACTGAAATACAGCGCTTACGTGATGCTTGCAAAGAACATGATAAGAAAATGAGTCAACAGGAGCAGGCTATGCTGAACCTGCAACATGAGCTAAAAATCAGTAACCAACAGGTGAGAGACAAGGTTTTGCATCAGATGGAAGATAAACTCTCTAATTAAATCACAGTGACTACCTTTTTTATCCTGAGGAGTAAATATATGACTTAGAACTGAAGTCAATATTGTATCATGTAATTTCCAGCATGTAACATAGAGTAACACCATAGATCCTGTAGAATTTGAGGCTCATAAAATTGTCATATGATAATTGCAAACAGAAAGATGGAAAGAAAAATGAAATTAATGTAATTAAGGCCTAATTGATCTGGTTTATTTTTAATGACATTCAGATACACCTCAGATTTGTAATAAATCCTTAATTACATTGTTTTTTAATGGGATTGGGTTTCCTACCAAGCAAAAATCAACATGACTCAGGCTACAGATCAGACATGCTCTTATTGAACAGTAGAACAGGCTTGAGGGACTGAAAGGCCCACTCCTGTTCCTCTGTTCTTATGATTTAAAGCATTCAAATGCATAGAATTTTCTTTGTTCTTCTTCATGTGGTTTGAAAACACTTGTCATATTCATTTCTGTCCACCATTGATTTCTATTTTAAGTTTAAGTAACATTGTATTACCACATAGTTGCAGAAATGTGATTCTCAAAAAATCTTACAATGGTCATAGCATAACATGAGACAGTTGGGCCTCCCATCTCCATTCTGGCTGTTTGCAAGGCCAACTCCGTTAGCTAATCGCACTCCCCCAGAATTGCCTTTTGAAGTGACTATCCAATTCCCTTTTGAAAGCCTGGATTGCACTTGCCTCCACATGGCTGTTCAGTACATTACAGATCCTAACCATCCGCTGCATAATATTTTTTTTCCTGAAGTCATCATTACTTCTTTTGCTAGTCACCTTAAATTGTTGTTCCTGGATCTCAACTCGTTCACCAATTCGAACAGCTTCCCTACCTAATCCCATTCACCACTCATGATTTTGAACACCTCATTGAATGTCCTTGATTTTCTCAATCTGCTCATCAATGCTCCTAAGACATTGAAAAATTTCGGTTTTGTATGAACTGAGATGAAATATGACTGTGTTGAAAGCTAAGAAACAAGAAGTACAGACATTCTTGTTCCACTATCAAATATCTCAAAGTGTTTCATGGTCAACGAAATACTTTTTGAAGTATAGTTACGGCTGTAATGTAAGAAACACTGCAGCCAATGCACTGAGAACAAACATCCATAAACGGCAATTTGATAATGACCAGAAAATCTACCTTTGTGATATTGACAAATAATTCTCAGGACACCAGGTATGTCTCACCTCCTCGTCAAAGTACTGTGATCTTTTACATCCACCTCAGAAGGTATTCAGTTTAACAACTCATCCATTGCATCATGTGGAAGCTGCTGGATACCAAGGTGATCCGCAGTGAACACATATGTGCAGCTCAAGCAACTTTGAATCCAAGTTGAGGATCTGCAGTCTGATCTGCAGACATTGTGCAACATCAGGGAAGCAGAAAGTTACCTTAACACTTTGTTCTGGGAGACAGTCACACTCCTTAAGTGAGGTAATTTAATCTTGATCTGTGATTAAGGACAGAAAAGTGTAATTGTAGATGAGAGTTATGGGGTCCCATAAGGAATAGCTGTCAGGGAGCCATAGTCCCTTTAATTGTCCAACAGTTTCAAGCTTCATGGATGGGAGTGCAGATTGCAGGAAGGATGAGTGACCTGACCATAATTCTGAGGTACAAGGAGCCATTCAAGTAGAAGGAGAAAATAGGAATGTAGTAGTGGTAGGGGACATTTTGGTTGGTGGGATAGATGCCGTTTTCTGCAGGCATGAAAATGAGTCCTGAAAGCTGCGTTGACTGCCCGGTGCCACGGTTAAGGACTTCTCCTCGGAGCTGGAGAGGATCTTGAAGCAGAGGGAAAGGATACAGTTGTTTTATGATGATGATATTGATAGGACTGGAAAGGATGTTCTGATGAATAATTTTGAACAATTAAGAGCTAAATTAAACTGTAGACCTCCAAGATGATAATTTCAAGATGTTTGCCTGAGCCATGGACAAATTGGCATGAGGTAAATAAAGTCAAGGAATTAAGTAAAATAAGAAAAAACATTGAATACAGCAAAAATGGTTTTAACAGACACCTTATGAACCAGCACTTTCAATAAACCAGAAAAGAATGATATACCTCAAATACCAGAAAGGTGCAAGTGACAAGATACTTTGCCTGAAAGTTTTATTTAAGGCAAAGATGTATTACTATTCAAGTGAATTATGCTGTAAATAAAGTATAACAATGATGTGTATACCCCCATATTACTTAGTGTGTGTTCTTACATTGATTATGTGGACTCTGTGATCAACTGGTACACTTCATATCATAGAATCGCTACAGTGTGGAAACAGGCTATTTGGCCCAACAAGTCTACATCACCCCTCCAAAGAGAATCCCACCCAGACCCATTCCCCTAATTTCCTATGTCTAACCCACCTAACCTAAACATCTGTGGGCACTAGGGGCAATTTAGCATGGCCAATCCACCTACCCTGCCAATCTTTCGACTGTGGGAGGAAACCAGAGCACCCAGAGGAAACCCACGCAGACACGGGGAGAATGTGCAAACTCCACACAGACAGTCGCCCGAGGCTGGAATCAAACCAGGATTCCTGGCGCTGTGAGGCTGCAGTGCTAACCACTGAGCCACTGTGCCGCCCTAATGATCCTTCCACAGGTCCCATAGGTGCTGGTTAATTAACAGTTTGCTGTATATGTTTTAAAAATTGGTGTGGAGGAATGAGTTTCAGTTTTTGGTGACTGGCTTCAGTAGAAGGGAGCTGTTCTGGTAGACAGGCTTCACTTGAATCATGCTGAGACCATTGTTCCAGCAAATTGAATAACTAGGGCTGTAGAGAGGGCTTTAAACTAATGCGAAGGGTGCAGGGTTCAGTAGTGGAGTAATGTAAGCTTGCAAAAACATTTGGAAACATTGTAGGGTACATATTTTGACGATGACACCCATAGTGGGACAAGAATGGACAAAGAATACAAGCATTACAAAAAAGCAGCAAACAGGGACAAAAGGGATACAAAATGATAAAAAAGGCAAAATTAATGGTTGGTTAGTTGAATGCATGTAATATACTGGACGAAATAGATAAAATAACATCACAAGTAGAGGACCATATTATGATCTTATAGTGATTACAAAGACATGGTTGCCAGGAGGTCAAAGCTGGGAACTAATATGCAGGGATATGTGACCTTCTGAAAGGACAGACCTGAAGGGAAAAGTGGTGGGGTGCTTTTGTATTTACAAGATGGAAGTAGTACACTAGCAAGAAATTATCTTGAATCGGAGGATGCAGATATGTATGGGTGGAAGTAAGTAATAACAAATGGAAGAAGATACTCATGGGAGTAGTCTGTCATCCCCCAAACACTGGTTGTACTGTAGGACAGAGAATAAATCAGGAGATAATGAGGTAATGTAAAAGAGACAATACATTAATCACGGGTGACTTTAAATCAGGTAGGTCAAATTGGCAGAGGTAGCCACAAAGAAGAATTCATTGAGTGCCTTCAGGAGAGTGGTTTGTATGAAATTATACAAAGAGTGGATTGTGTATGGAATGAACTTCCAGAGGAAGTCGTGGATGCAGGCACAGTTACAACATTTAAAAGACATTTGGATAAGTACGTGAATAAGAAATGTTAGGAGGGATATGTTTGATGGGACTAGTTTTGTTAGAGATTATGGTCAGCGTGGAGTGGTTGGACCAAAGGATCTGTTTCTGTTCTGTATGACTCTATGATTATTTCCTGGAACAAAATGTTGTGGATCCAAGCAGGGATCAGACTGTTTAGGATCTGGTAATGCATAATGAGGTATGTTTAATAAATAATCACAGAATAAAAGATCTCAGAGTGAACATTGATCATAACTTGATTGAATTTAAGAGGGAGAAACTTGGGCTGAAAACAATTGCGCTCAACTTAAAGGAGGGTGATTATTGTAGGCATGAAGACAATGTTGACTGGAGTAGACAAGGAAAGGAGTTTAGCAGAAAAAAGCCGATGAACAATGTTAGACGTTGAAAAATAATTCATGACACCTAGCAATGATATATCTCAGTGCAGAAGAAGGATTCAAAGAAGAGGATAACCAACCATGGCTAAACAGGGAATTTAAGGGCAATATCAAATTGGAATAAAAAATACATAATGTGGCAATGATTAGTGCAAATCAGAGGATTGAAAAAGTTTTAAAAGCCAACAAATATAACTACTAAAATAAAAGGGAGAAATTGAAATATGAGAAAAGGCTAGCAAGAAACATGTTAACAAACAGTAAGACCTTCTTTAAATAGATGAAATGGAAGCAAGATACAATAGTGAATATAAAGCCCTTAGAAAATGAGAGTGGGAAAATAATGATGTGGAGCCACAAAATCACAGAAGAGTTGTACAAATATTTTTCATCGATCTTCACAGTAGAGGGTGTGAATTATATTTCAAAAATACTAAATAATCAAGCAGCAAAAGTTCTGGGGCATGGGGAGGAGTGGGGTTTGGTGGTCAAACAAACATAATAACTATAACCAGAGAAAATAGTACCAGAGAAAATAATAAGCAACAAGGCCAATAGGTCCCCTGGCCCTGATAGGAAGTAGCTACAGAGGTAGTGGATGCACTAGTAGCAATCTTCCAAGAATGCTTAGATTCTGAAAGAGCCCCAGTGGATTGTAAAACTGTGAATATAAAACCTTTATACAAAAATGGAGGGAGACAAAGAACAAGTAACTATAGACCAGTTAGCTTAATATCTGTCATCGGGAAAACATTAGAGTCTTTTATAAAGGATATAATAACACAGCATTTATAAATACATAAAATAAAGAAGTAGAGTCAATATGGCTTTATGAAAGGAAACCAAACCGGATAAATCTAATGCATTTCTTTGAGGAGGTAACAAGTAAATAGATAAAGAGGCTCCAGTTGATGGATATTTGGAACCCAAAAGGCATTCAGTAAGATACCACACATTTTGCTACGTAATAAGATGAGCCCATGTTATTGGTAGTAGTACATAAGCATGGATTGAGAGTTAGCTAACTGATAAAAGACAGAAAGTTAGGGAGTGGCAGAGGGGTCAGTGCTAGGGCTACAATTATTCACAAGGTGAATCAAAGACTTGGATGATGAAAGTGAAGGTATTATAGCCAATTTTTGAATGACACAAAAATATGTGGGAAAGCAAGTGGTGAGTATAACCTAAGGAGTCTTCAGAAGAATAGAGACATGTTAAGTGAATGACCAAAATTTGACAGATGAAATACAATGTGGGAAAATGTGAGTTCATGCATTTTGGCTGGAAGAATAGAAGAGCTGAATATTATTTAAATATGGAAAGACTGCAGAAAGCTGCTTTAAAGAGGGATTTGGAATCCTCATACATGAATTACAAAAAACTGAAATCCAAGTTCATTTGGTAAATTGAACATTGACCTTGATTTCAAAGAGAATAGAGTATAAAAATAGGAAACCCTTGCTAAAACTAGACAAGCCTCTAGTCAGAAACTCGTGGAAGACTCTGAACATATTTGATTCCCTTATTTAAGGAAAGATGCGCTGGCATTGGAGAGAATCCAGAGAAAGGTTTTTTTTTAATTGTGGGATGTGGGCATCATTGGCTGGCCAGCATTTATTGTTCATCCCTAGTTGCCCTCAATTAAGGTCCCAGGCAATGAATATTCTGCCAACGAAGGACTGCTAGCTAGTCAGTGGGTGGTTGCTTGTTGTTATAGCTAGATGGAGTATTAGCAGATGGCAACAATGCACCTATTTTTCCAAAATCATCACTTGTTTGATCCTGGGTATGGAGAGATTTTCTTATGACAAGAAATTGAGTAGGTTGGCCTAGAAGCCATTGAATTTGGAAGAATGAGAGGAGAATGAATTGAAACATAAGATTCTTAGGGAGCTTGAGAGTAGACACAGAAAGGTTGTTTCCCCTTATGGGAGAGTCCAGGACCATAGGGAGTAATCTCAAGAGTTGGGGTCACCCATTTAAGACAGAATGAAAAGGAGTTTATTTTTCTGTCAGAAGCTTGTGAATCCGTGGATTAGCACTGAAAGCTGTTGAGGCTGGATAGTTACATATATTGAAGGCAAGATGGACAGATTTCTAAGCAGTAAGTTCAAATCAAGAAATATGAGGAAAAGGAAGGAAAGTAAAATTGAGGATTATCACATCAGCCATGATCTCATTGAATGGTGGAACAGACTCATTGGACCAGCCTCTGCTCCTGAATCTTATGATCTGAAAGACAGCTCCACCTTCACTGCAGCACTTCCACTGCCCTGCATTGGAGTGGTAGATGTGATTTTTGTGCTCCAGTCCTACAGTGTGGCTTATATCTAGAACCTTGTGATTCAGAGACAAGAATGCTAGCAACTGAACCACAGTTGGCTTTGGGTTGGATTATCTAGCTTGAAATATATGCCAAGAATTGGGCAGACTATTACATACCTAATTGAGCACGTTTGATGTTCTCATCATTTGTACAGAAAGTTCCTAGCTCCATTACATTAGGCTGTCCTTCCCACCTGTACTCCTATCATCCAGAGATCACTGCTGAAGATCCTTCTGCCATAATGGTGTACAAAAGATGTCAGTATAAACAATTTTAAAAGGTATACGAAGCAAAAGCTAGTGTTAAGGTATTAGCAATTGAGGAAACTTTCTGCTGAGTTGTGATTCAAGACGCAGTCAAATGCAACTACAGGAGCCACACTCAGTCCCCATTTTATCGAAGTGCATGTGATGCCACTGCCTCATGTAATTGTATTAGTATTGGACCAACAAATGGGTTTATATTCAAATGTTATACATCAACTGAATGCAATCCTGCAATTGCTGGGAGGCAAATGTCATGTGGTACAATTGTTAGACTATTAACCCAGAGACCCAGGTAATCTTGTAGGGACCTGAGTTTGAATCTCACCAAGACAGATGATGGAATTATAATTCAATAAAAATCTGGAATTAAAAATCTAATGATGAGCATGAAACCATCATTGATTGTTGTAAAAATCCATCTGATTCACTAATGCCCTTTAAGGAAGGAAACCGCTGTCCTTACCTAGACTTGCTTACATGTGATTCCAGACACACATGGATGTGGTTGACTCTGAACTTCCCTCTGGGCAGTTAGATGTATGCAATAAATGCTGGCCTAGCCAGTGACATCCACATCCTGTGACTGAATTTTAAAAATACATGATTTACACATTGACCCAGCCCTAAAAGTTGTTGCAGAGCAGCGGACGGGAGGAAGGAAATTAGAGTTTAGAAACAGGGCAACCATGCAAGCAGAGGAGCAAGCAAGATGGCCGGGGATGTAGGATGGCAGATCTCCAAATAGGATAGCCAAGGATGTGAAAAGCTGGCTAGCAAATGAGATGGGTGAATGTTGAGCAGAATTAAACATAGAAATCTCAAGAATGATATGAAGATGAGAAAGAGATGGGAAATATTGTTTGAAGTGCTACTAAAAAGTGGGAAGTGCCACTAGGTAAAATATTGCAGGGGAGGAGGGAAAGAAGGATTTGAGATTAATCAGTAAGACAGGATACTGTGCTGTGTAAGAGCACTCCTTGGGCAAACAATTATCATTGACACCAGATATGCACCTAAGAGCTTCAGATATCATGTTCCAGGCACATATCAATGTTGTTAGCAGCACCAACCTCCTGTTCCATTGCTGTGTCAGGAGGTAGGATTTTTTTTTGAGTTGTTGATACTACCCAATCTCTCTTTTCACTTTCCACTCTATAAAAATTGGCTTTGTAAGACTGCCAGTGGAGTTCCTTCATGTCTTGGATGGCTCCCATTCCTTTGCACACTTGTTGTCAGTGTATTTTCTGAGTGCTGGTCTCTTCCCTGTTTCTTTAAGCACCATGGTTTCCCTAATGCTTTACATATTGAAACCAATAGGTTTCTCTCTGTTACTAACTATGCAGCCGACCATGGCCATTCTCCTGCATTTTAATCAGTTTCTATGTGGGCTTTTTCTCGGAGGGAAAGAGGAGTTTAGAAAAGGACGGCCATGACTTTTTTTTGGAGACCCGAAGGAAGATTGCTGATACTGCTGACACACAAAGGAAACGTTCTAACTTAGGTTGGAAGATCTCATTATTGTCCTGACTGCTGCTTCCCTTAAGAGAGGAAATCTGCCATTCTTTCTTGATCTGGCATTCAAATGACTCCAGAACCAATGTAATGTGATTGACTCTTAACTGCCAAATGAAGTGGCTTAGCAAGCCTTAGTTCAAGACCATTCAGGGATGGACAAAAGATGCTGATCTTGCCAGCCATGCCTACGTACCATGAAAAAAACTTTATAAGTATTAAAATAATACTGTGTTTAAAATTCTGATTATTGTTAAAAATAATTATTTTTCTGTGTTGACTTGCTTTGAAACACAACAGACTAGATAAAGGAGATAGTAGGAACTGCAGATGCTAGAGAATCTGAGATAACAAGGTGCAGAGCTGGATGAACACAGCAGGCCAAGCAGCATCAGAGGAGCAGGAAAGCTGACGTTTCAGGCCTAGACCCTCTCGGCCCAAAACGTCAGCCTTCCTGCTCCTCTGATGCTGCTTGGCCTGCTGTGTTCATCCAGCTCTGCACCTTGTTATCTCAGACTGGGGTAAAATGTTGCTTTGTAGTGACAGATCCCTGATATCAGTTCTCATTCCAAATTTACCAATTGTATCCATCATATTGGTGTGAACCTTACAACTGTTTGCTAAGTAGAACTAAAATGGGTCATTTTAACCCACATTATTATATTCTTTATTGATGGACATTTCCTTTCAACAAATGTCTTGCTGTTTGTCATGAAATCTACAACATAGAACGAAGTATGCTTGTTATATTCCTTCAACAATTATTTCCATTGAAAACAGGAGAATGGATGAGACTGGAAGAGAACGTTGTGGTGTACCTGGTCAGCCCCAATGTTTTCTTCTTCTAGTTCAAACCTTTATATTTTAAATGATCTGTACATCTGGAAATGAGAAACATATTTGTGTGTTTGAAATAAATTAAATTTAGCACAAAAAGGTTCATTTTCAATGTTACAAATTAAAAACACCATTAATGATTCCCTTTCTTCTTCTGACCTTTTGTCTTTTAGCATTACGACAATTAAAATGGTAATAAAGCCAATTCATTTCTGCCATTCATATACAGTGAAAATTATGTGATATTTCAAAATGATTTACATGAACTTTTGTCTCCTATTGAAGCAACCAGCATGACATTAATTTTTAATGATTTCTTTCTGCTTCATTTGGAAAGAGATTGTGGCAATGCATTTTACAGGTATTCAGGCATGCAGACCCTGTACAGATTGATAACCATTATGCCAACAATCTCAGAAAAAAGGGAAAATAGGTTGAGGTTAGTCACTGAAGGTGATGCAGTAATGTATTCATTGCCAGCAAATTACTTGGACATTTGCTTCCTTTCCTGTAGCTTAGAAACAGGTATGTTTAATCATCCAGGGATATTGGAATTCTGATTGACCAACACTCTCCTGGAAAAGTGTTTCTTAATTTTGATTGATGAAGTGATTTATCTTTGACTTTTTTCTACTCTGTATCATGAAAATGATATTAGAATCTAAATGAGATTCAGAATTCCCTGTTTGACAAGCTTGGTTGATGAAAGGGTTCCATGTCAAGGTCTGACACACTAAAATTATATGCAAATACTGTTTGAGCTCCATTCAAAATTAATCAAGGGGCAAAAAAGCAGACTATCATAGGAACATGTTCATATTTCTGGCTCATTTTAAATTGCCAAAGGCTGTTTTCGGATTAGTTAGTTTGAGAAATTGGGATTTGACAAGTATGTGAAAGCTCAGCTTTAATGGATTTTGATGACTAACACTTCCTTAATTTTCTTTATCTTTGCAGATCTTCAGGCTTTTATTTTTGTTCCTCGTGTTGTAATGTTGACAGTTACAATATCTTTTAGTCCACATTATCATTATGTCCTTTTAAAAGAAACATATCTTATCCAAGTGCATCCTTTCTCATCATTTAAAACCCTACTCCATTGCCTTGTGAAATATTAATGATATATTCAACATATTATAACATCAAACATAACAAAGATGAAGGGACTGTATTATCAATATTAATTATGGCCTAATTTAGCACTGTTTTAGAGGTTTCCATATCAATATGACCATATGTAAATATTTTATGTATTATCACATGGAAGATGTGATTTCTGAAATAATATACCATGTTTTGCTAGATATGTATTTCAATTGAATTAACAATACGAACTTGGATAATGGCATCAGTAGTATACACAAATGTGTCAAAGTTAATTGGCAGAGGCTTGCATGAGCGTAAGTTGAATAAACCAGTTGTGACAGGATGTATAGGTCAGATGAAAATTAAATTGAGAAAAAGCTGTGTATCCTTATGGGAGTGAGATGAGATGCTCAAACACAGGTAATGAAAAGTAGCTGATAAAGAGCAATGTCAACTATAAAGAAAGTTGTGACATTCAACCTTAAAATGTCATTATAAATAAATTCTTCTGACTTCAAATATTTGACTAATTTGTTACAAATTGGTTGGAGAAAAAAATTCATGTTAAACATCTTTGGGCAGTTTGTTTGTTCTCATTAAATTTCATGCTGAATTGTAATATGTTACGTTCTTTGATGATTGGTCACACCGCAGAACTTGCTGTTAATTTTAACAAGTAAGGCATCTGGGTACTTTCAGTGCTGAAGAAAATTGCAACACCCAGTTAACATGCATTAAACAATAAGCCATAAACTGCAAAGATTTCTCACAAAATACACAAATGTAAACCATCTTAACTTATTTGAGCTACTTGTCCCTTGTTGTAGTTTTAATGAATTTTCTCCTCTTCCTGGAATATTACACTGCCTTGCACCATTTCCTAAATCAGTTTTCCTCAAAGGTCTGTCAGTACCACTACAGTTGAATATATAAAGAAACAATAGGAGCAACAATAATTTGAACTCAGATAGTAGCTTTATGAAGGAAGAGTATCCATAAATGCCCATGAAGAAATTATCAAATACTTTAAGGACAATCTTAAAAGAGGAAAGAGGAGTACATCTGTTAGGGATATGGATGCATGAATCATGCCAAGCTGGGAGAATGATGTTTTAGTCAGTCCAGGGTGCCCAAAAGGAAGGAGGGATGATCAGCCAAGATGGTCCAACTGTGTTAAACCTAAATAAGGGTAATTACAAAGGAATGAGTGCACAGATAGCCAGAGTGGACTGGGAAAAGACAGCAAAGACAATTGGGAACCATGTCAGACATTTAAGGAGATCAAAGATAATAGGAACTGCAGATTCTGGAGAATCCAAGATAACAAAGTGTGGGGCTGGATGAACACAGCAGGCCAAGCAGCATCTCAGGAGCACAAAAGCTGACATTTCGGGCCTAGACCCTTCATCAGAAAAGGGGAATGGGGAGAGGATTCTGAAATAAAGAGGCAGAGAGGGTGAGATGGACTGAAGATGGATACCACAAAAGAGTTGCAGTGGGAGAGAGATCACCTTTTTCTCCACTTTGACACATTTCTCTACTTCGACGCTGCAACTTAAGAGCTCATGTCACCTTTCATTGCCATGCTGCCACCAGGTCACTTTGCAAGCAGGGACTACCACCCATCCCATAGATTGGCTTGGGAGCATCTCAGAGTGCCTCACTTGCTCTCGTGCCCATTTGGGCATTTTTTATGGGATGCTGCTATATTGGAACACTTTCTGTTAATAGGTAAATAATCTATTATTCTGTTAAATTTTCCAATAGAATTAAAGCTAGACCAATTCTTCTTTCTTTTGATTGTATTTTAATTTTAGAGTAAGAATAAAGTGTGTTTTTGTTTGAAGCCAAGTAGTGTGTCAAATTTAATTACATCTGGAACTCAGCACCTTATACTTGTCTTTAAATAAGAAATGGTTATGACCAAGGCTACTTCCTCGACATATTTGAAGGGGGTTTGGTCTGGTCCAAAACAATCAGCGCTTGCCCTGTCTAGGTGAAAGATATCTCTAATCATACAATTCTACATGTGAGTCTTTGTAACCTTGCAATCTGCATTATGTACCATCTTCACAAATAATTGTGTATTATTCTAATTATTTGTACTGTTTTTAATTTATTCATGGAATGAGGGCATTTTTTTTATACTAGCATTTATTGTCTATATTTCATTGTCCAATGGCCAGCTAAGAGTCATCACATTTCTTAGATCTAGAATTTAATTTAAGCCAGACCAGGTAAGGATTTCCTTCCCTAAAAGGATAGTGATGAACCAGATGGCTTTTATACAATTGATAGTGATTATATGATCGCCATGAGGCAAGCATTTTATTCCAGATGTTTGTTGAATTCAAATTTCACCATCTGACATGGACATTCTGGCTTAATTGGTAAAGTCACCATATTCCCAGAGAAACCCTAGGGCTGCTGTCTCGTAGAGAGAGATGACTGGTGATGAGTTTAACCTGAGGGTCATGACGTCCCAGGCAAGGGGCAAAGTTGAAAGAAAGAACCTTCATGGTAACCACAGCTGGTGTGGGAATTGAACCTATGCTGTTGGCACCTGCAAAGCAAATCAGCTATTAGTTGAGTGACATTACCACAAAGCTATCACCTTTTTTTTAACCTTAGATTAATCAAATCCCTAACTATTTATTTACCCCTTCCCAGAAGAAAATTTCCTTAAAGAATGGACAAAACCAACTTGCTTTGTTTAACATAAAAAAAGGAAAAGCATGAAGAAAAATTAGATGCTGAGATAAATATGAAAGGAAGGAAGTATTATCAGAGGTAACTGAACAATGTTCAAAGAGCTGGTTTTGTTGTGAAAGGACTTCAGGATTCTAGAGCAAGCTTGTGACGATGTCATTAGGCTGCGTAAATAGCACAATGTGGACAAAACCAGACGACACCACACTTTCAAATGAGAGCCTAGAGAACACATGTACACGAACGTGCGTATGCTAAGCTTTTTATTTCTTGATGTCCTTTCCAAATAGGATTAGAGCCTGACATATCCATGATTATTTTGTGTAGCAGTAATTAGAATTACTGTATAATAGTGTGTAGAACTGGATGAACGCAACAGGCCAACCAGCATCGGGGAGCAGGAAAGTTGATATTTTGGGTCTAGACCCTTCTTCAGAAACTAACTATAATAGCACTGTTTTGAAGTCTAAGCCTGAAGATAGTTCATGATTTTGCCTTCTCCTCAACCTTTCTCCCTTTCCGAAGACAGTGAATCATTGGAATTGTTCGTTGGAAGGCAGAAATGTTAGCCTAGATTACGTGCTCTAGTGTCAGACTTGAACTATGACAGCCAAAAAGCTGGTTTTTTTGTCTGTTTCTGAGTTGTAAACACTGATTATGTATCCTCAAATAAAAGTAAAGTACTGTTAATCCTGGGGATCTGAAATGCAAACAGCAAGTGCGAGGAAAAGCCAACAGGTCTAGCAACAGCTTTGAAGAGAGAAACAGAGTTAACATTTTAAGTCAAATATGACTCTTCTCAGAAATGAAATTTTCTTCTCATAATTTTAAACTCCTCTTTATTATCTGTAATAATTAATTGCAAAGAAAAATACATAGTTGTGAGAGATAATAGGAACTGCAGATTCTGGAGAATTCCCAGAACGCCCTTGACCGCGTCTCCCGTATTTCCCGCAACACATCCCTCACACTCCGCCCCCGCCACAACCGCCCTAAGAGGATCCCCCTCGTTCTCACACACCACCCTACCAACCTCCGGATACAACGCATCATCCTCCGACACTTTCGCCATTTACAATCCGACCCCACCACCCAAGACATTTTTCCATCTCCACCCCTGTCTGCTTTCCGGAGAGACCACTCTCTCCGTGACTCCCTTGTTCGCTCCACACTGCCCTCCAACCCCACCACACCCGGCACCTTCCCCTGCAACCGCAGGAAATGCTACACTTGCCCCCACACCTCCTCCCTCACCCCCATCCCAGGCCCCAAGATGACATTACACATTAAGCAGAGGTTCACCTGCACATCTGCCAATGTGGTATACTGCATCCGCCGTACCCGGTACGGCTTCCTCTACATTGGGGAAACCAAGCGGAGGCTTGGGGACCGCTTTGCAGAACACCTCTGCTCAGTTCACAACAAACAACTGCACCTCCCAGTCGCAAACCATTTCCACTCCCCCTCCCATTCTTTGGATGACATGTCCATCATGGGCCTCCTGCACTGCCACAATGATGCCACCCGAAGGTTGCAGGAACAGCAACTCATATTCCGCCTGGGAACCCTGCAGCCTAATGGTATCAATGTGGACTTCACCAGTTTCAAAATCTCCCCTTCCCCTACTGCATCCCTAAACCAGCCCAGTTCGTCCCCTCCCCCCACTGAACCACACAACCAGCCCAGCTCTTCCCCCCCACCCACTGCATCCCAAAACCAGTCCAACCTGTCTCTGCCTCCCTAACCGGTTCTTCCTCTCACCCATCCCTTCCTCCCACCCCAAGCCGCACCCCCATCTACCTACTAACCTCATCCCACCTCCTTGACCTGTCCGTCTTCCCTGGACTGACCTATCCCCTCCCTACCTCCCCATCTATACTCTCTCCACCTATCTTCTTTACTCGCCATCTTCGGTCCGCCTCCCCCTCTCTCCCTATTTATTCCAGTTCCCTCTCCCCATCCCCCTCTCTGATGAAGCGTCCAGGCCCGAAACGTCAGCTTTTGTGCTCCTGAGATGCTGCTTGGCCTGCTGTGTTCATCCAGCCTCACATTTTATTACATAGTTGTGAGACCTGAATATCAAGAATATGTCCAAAGTGGTTAGAACTGTAATTGAAAAGGCATCTTCACCAGTGTATCTTCATCAGCTATGTGGCAGGTCAAAAAAGTGCAGTTGAAATAAATTGTAATCTAAATATGTCTGATTCTATCCTTAGAACCACTGTCAGGAGAAATCCATGGAGCAGCTTCAGAAAGAACTTGAAGTTTACAAACAGGCACATGAATCTGACATCGACCATTTTAGTCATGAAACTGCTCAACTGCAGAAGGAACTTGATTCATCTACAAAGGAATTACAGGAGAAGTTGACCAAACTGCAACAGTACAAGTCCACAGTTGACAGACTGAATTCTGACCTACAGTATGCACATCAGCAACATCAAGAGGTGGTCCAAGAAGTAAGGATTTATTTTCTATATATTTACAGCAAAAGGCTACCTCCTCTTGCATAAAATTTGAAAATGCATGAGATACTCCAGGTCAGCCAGCATCTGTGGAAAGAGAAACAAGTTAAAACTTCATATAAAAATAATCTGGACGAAAATGTAAGCAGCCTGATTAATAAGTTTTGAGATAACACCAAAATTGGCAGAGTTGCAGATAGTGAGGAGGATTGTCAAAGAACACTGCAGATTTTAGCAGAAAAACGGAAGATGGCGTTTAATCCGGACGAACTCGAGGTGATGCATTTTGGAAGATCAACAAATTATAATAAATGGCAGGACCCTTATAGTATTGACTTCCAGAAGGGTCTGGGCAGACAGGTTCACAGATCCCTGAAGGTGAAAGGTAGATAAGGTATGCATGAGGGCATACAGCAGGCTTGCTTTCATCAGCTAGGGAATTGAACTAAAAAGTTGGCAAGTTATGTTACAGCTGATCAAAACTTTGGTTAGGCCACATTTGGAATGTTGTCTGCAGTTCTGGTCACCACACTCCCAGAAGGACGTGGATGTTTTGGAACGTTTATCAGATGTTATCTTGCTCTGGAGGGTTTTGTTATGAGGAGAAGTTGGATAAACTTGGATTGTTTTCACTGGAAAGATGGAAGCTGAGGGGCGACCTGATAGAGGTCTACAAAATTATGAGAGCCAAAGATAGGGTGGATAGTCAGAAGCTTTTTCCCAGGATGGAAAGGTCAACTATTAGAGTGCACTGGGTGAGAGGGGAAAGTTTAGGTGAGTATTTTGGGGAAAATTTTTCACACAGAGGGTGGTAGATGCCTGGAACTCACTATCATCAGAGGTGGTGGAAGTAGGCACATTAGCAATGTTTAAGATATATCTTGATAGACACATGAATGGGAGGTGAACAGAGGAAAAGGAACTGCACATGGCAATAAGTAGTGGGTCTAAAAATGGATTAGGAACCAGCGTGGGCTCGGTGGGGTAAAAGGTTTGTTCCTGTGCTGTATTGAATTGTATTGTGGTGTAATTGTATTCAGGTTGATAGCCTTTCACCAGAACTTGAAAAGAGTTAGAACAGTGAAAAGGCTTAGTGCAGAGAGAGGTAAAGGGAGTAGAGAAGAGAGAACAAAAGGGAAATTTGTGGTGGGAGGAAGGCAGGAGAGACTAAATACAAAAGGATAATGATGCAAGGCAAAAACGCATGGTAATAGGATATGTTTAGAAACAAAAGGTGGGTCTAGAAGAGCTGTAAATGGGAATGGCAGAATTATTCCCATCAACAGTTACTGTCCAAAGTATGGTAGTAATATTGTTACCTGACATTGTTGAACTCTGTATTGAGTCTAGAGGTTATAAAGTTTCTATTCAAAATATGTGACAGTGCTTCTTGCTAATGTTGAGCTAGCAGTATAGGAGGACAAGGAAAGAGAGGCCAGAGTACGAAAGGGATAGATAATTGAAGTAAAAGATAACTGGATGATGTCTTTCATCTTTGTAGGGTACTCCAGACTGCATAGTAATATTGTTACCTGACATTGTTGAACTCTGTATTGAGACTAGAGGTTATAAAGTTTCTATTCAAAATATGTGACAGTGCTTCTTGCTAATGTTGAGCTAGCAGTATAGGAGGACAAGGAAAGAGAGGCCAGAGTACGAAAGGGATAGATAATTGAAATAAAAGATAACTGGATGCTGTCTTTCAGCTTTGCAGGGTACTCCAGACTGTATGCTTTTGGAGTTATTAGAGGTGATTGAAGGAATGTATGCAAGAATAACAACAAGTATTAATTCCAATCTGGCACAAAAATAAGACAGGAGAGGTAGCTCAATGATGGCTATAAAAGAAATTCAGGATAACATCAGATCCAAAGGCGAGGTATATAAAAGTACCCAAAAAAATAGCAAGTCTGAGTGCAGGGAACAATTTAGAATTCAGCAAAAGAGTACAAAAAGAGGGTCAGAAGAGGAAACATAGAGTATCAGAGTAAGTTAAATTGGATGTAAAAACAGTTGAGCTGAGGCCAGACTAGCCATGATCATATTAAATGGCAGAGTGGGCTCAAGGGGCTGAAATGTCTACTCCTGCTCTTAGCTCTGATGTTCCAAAGAGATTAGACAAAATCTGCATGGTTTTATGAAAGGAAAATGACACTTAACTAATCTACCAGAGTTTTTTTGAGGATGTAGCAAGTGAAATAGATAAGGGAGAACCAATGGTTGTGGTTTGGGTAAAAGTAAAGCACATGGGATTGGAGATAATATGATGGATTGAGAATTAATTGACAGACCAGAAACATAGCGTGGGAATAAATGAGTCTTTTTCCAGCTTGCATGCAATAACTACTGGGATGGTAAGGGATCAGTGCTTGGGAACCCAGCTATTCACAATACATATGCAATATTTCCAAGTTTGCTGATGTCTCAAAACTTGGTGGAATTGTGGGCTGTGAGGAGATTACGTGAGACTGCATGATGATCTAGTTGAATTTGTGGGAAAACACATGGCAGATGCAGTATAATGTGGATAAATATGTATATATTTCTGTGTGAAATACAGAAAGGAAGGGTATTATTTAAATGGTGATATATTGGGAAATATGGATGTACACAGAGATCTGGATACCCTTGTATACGAGTTAATGAAAGAAAACAGTCAGGTACAACAAGCAATTGAGAAGGCAGTTGATATATTGATCTTTATTGCAAGAGAATTTGAATTCAGAAGTAAGGATGTCTTACCGCAGTTAAACAAGGCATCGGTGAAACAGCACCTGAGTATTGTGCACAGCTTTAGTTTTCCTACCTAAGAGAGAATATACTCACCATAGGGAAAGTGTGGTGTAGGTTCACTAGGCAGGTGCAGAGAGTTTTGTTCAGCTGGGCCTGTATTCACTAAAATGAAAGGAAATCTAATTGAAACTAACATGGCTAGACTGACTAGATGCTGGGAGGATGTTTCCTATGCACTGCTAGTTGAGGTGGTGGAAGCAGGCACATAGCAATGTTTAAGGATATCTTGATAGATACGTGGTTGAGGAGTCTAGAACCAGGGATCAGCATCTAGATATGGGCCAGGCCATTGAGGACTCAAATTAAGAAGGATTTCTTCACTCAGGGTGTGATCAACCCATGGAATTAACCAGTGCAGAAGGCTATGGAGGCCAGGTCACTGAGTATATTCAAGAAAGAGATTAATAAATTTTTAGATATTAAAGGCATCAATGGTGTGAAGTGAAAGCAGGAAAATGGCGTTGAGATAGAGAATTATGTATCGAAAGGAATGCAGCTTGCAATAAACGCTATTAGCTCCAACCTCATCTTGGTCACCAGGCTTCCCCGCCGCCCTCCTCACCTCCACACTCTGACCCTCCATCTTTCATCTCGCACCACTCCAGCAGCCCATTTCTATTCATCCTGCCATGTAGAGACCACATTGAACTTTGTCTCCAACTGTCCTCATAGACCCATGAACCCTAATATTATGCTTTGATGATGCCTGTCCTGGTCCTCCATTCTTCCCCTGTGGAGGCTAAAGTGCTGGTCACTGTCAGTAACCTCCCCCACTCTTCTATAGGTTGCCATATCCACCAATGCTGTTCTACATACCCACTTGAAAGTTTTCTTATATCACCTTAATTGTCCCCACTCCAATACAAACCTGTGCTTCCCCATGCATTCAAACCTTGAATGCTCCACCCCTTTTGGAATTGAGCCCCTTTTTGTGCCTTGCAACCTCCTCAATTAATTCTAGATATTTATTGAATTCAAATTACACCATCTGCCACGGCAGGATTTGAACCAAGGTCCCCAGAACGTTATCTGGGTCTCTGGGCAACAGCATGGATAATTCACCAAAAGAAACACCAGAAGTAACTTTTAGGGTCAGAAAAAAGTGACATAGGGAAAAGTAAACTTTATAAATTTAGTCACATGTTTCTAAAAGGTTACTAGTATAATTCATAGGTAGCATTTGCCAATCAATTCCTACAATCCTGTTCCCAACACACTGTGACAATCTGACGTCAACAAATGCATATTTTTCAGGTTTTTCAGTGTGAAGGCATTATGCGCAAACAAGAATCGGAAATAGCTCATCTTAAACAGCAGCAGTTTGAGTCTGAGAACCAAATAACCGCAGCCAATCAGAATTGCAAATCACTTGAAGCTATGTTGGATCTTTATAAGCAAAAGTACCAGACTTGTATAAACAAGATCACAGAGCTGGAAAATTCAATGCAAAGCCTGGAGGCAGATTTACAAGATGCAAATAGACAGGTTAGTAGAACAAAATGAAATCTCATTGCTGTTTTAGGAAGCTGCACTGTAGCACATCTATCTGAGACATCTAATCGGTAATTGGGGTCATTTGCCCAGTTTTCAAGCTTTGAGATAAAAGTGGTATTACTTTTGTAGTACCTCTAAAGGTTTGCACTTCAGGCCTGTTACTTTTAGAACCTTTTTGATCTAGCCGGTGGTAGCTTCATTAGGAATAAACCCAAGGTTCGACTGAAGACATTATCATGCTTATTCCACGCAATTATATATGGGAATCAATAACAAGCTGTAGGTGCTGTAATCTCAATTTGTGGACTGCACCCTCACTTAGATTTGTAATTGTGCATATTGTAATGGCTGAAAACACTTGAGTTGCTCACAGGTATGTGTCTGAACTAATGTATTTTCTGATATCCCATTTATCACTACAATAATGCATGTCTGTTAACTTTGTGGAGAAATAGTCATTCCTCCCCACCTAATTCATATCATATTTGTGAGCCTAATAATACTTTTAGACTGATACATAAAACCACTGACTTTGTAACCATATTGAGAATGAGGAAAATTGAACATCAAAATGGATATTCCAAAGAGGAATGCCTTAGTTCAGTTACCAGGCAATTAAAATTCAACCAAGAGGAGGAATATTACTTCTAAAATACCTTTCTTTATCCATTTAATTAGCTGTGCAACCGTGATGAGACTGTCCACAAGCTTCGGAATGACATGCTCACAGTGCAACAGCAGTATGAAACAAAGTGTAGGCAAATGGAACATTGTGAGGACAGTATTGATCAGCTGACCCATCAGTTACAGGCTGCACAGGAAGGTCTATCTGCAAACAGAGAACATGTTACCCAGTGTGAGGAGATTATTTGTAGCCTCCAAGAGCAGGCCACGGTTCATCACAATGAGGTGAGTGTACACATATTTATTCATCCGTAAAAGTTGTGATAGAGATATTTTGCTTCTATTACTTCTTTCTGGAAATCACTTTTTATGGAGAAGCTTTCTGAACTTGTATACCAAACATGTTCAGCAGCAGGATGCACCCATCTTATATCTCTAAAATTTTTCATTTAAAAGAAACCTGGTTACTACAGAGAAGCATATGCCAAGTATAGCTTTAATTTAGGAAATGATATCATTTAGAGAGTTGCACCTGACCCCTGATGGAATAATTACATAATCATTACAAATGCACAATTTCAAAATTTAATCTATGACAAATGGTAACTCTATAAATTGATCAGCAGTTAGGGTTAACCTTCTGGCTCGGAGAAAAAACAGTGGAATTATAACTCAAGAAAAGTAATGATTTTCTCATAATATTATCAAAATGGTTGATCAAAATATATTTGAGTCACAGAGTTATACAGACCCTTCAGTCCAACTTGTTTGCACCGACCAGATATCTTAAGTTAATCTGGCCCCATTTCCCTGCTCTTGGTCGATATCCCTCTAAATATACCCATTCATGTACCCATCCCGATGCTCTTTAAATATTGTAATTGTTCCAGCCTCCACTAGAATGATGGTGTCCTACAGCATGGAGACAGACCCTTCAGCTCAAAGTGGTCCATGGCAACCAAAATGTCCATCCACCCTAACCCCATTTCCCTGCACTTGGCCATATCCTTCTAAATCTTTCCAATCAATGTATTCATCCAAATGCCTTTAAAATGTTGTTAATGTACGCACTTCATCCACTTCCGCTGGCAGTTCATTCCATACGCATACCACCCTCTGTGTAAAAAAGTTGCCCCTCAGCTTCCCATGTATTCTTTCCCCCTTACTTTAAACTGATGCCCTGTAGTCCTCAATGGGCAAAAGACTGAGGGCATTCACCCTCGACATGCCTCTCATGATCTTATACACTTCTATTAGATCCCCTCCTCAGTATTCTATGCTCTAAAGAAAACTGTCCTAGCTTGTCCAATCTCTCCCTGTAACTCAATCTTCCTCTGTTCCATACATGCACCACCATCTCTGCGATAAAATTGCTCCTTAGGTCTCTTTTAAATTTTCCCCTCTCACCTTAAACCCATGCCTTCTAGTTTTGGACTCTCCCACCCTGGGAAAAAGATTTGAGAAAAATGTCCTGAACAGCTGAAAAATGCTGTCCCAACTCCTATACTTAATGCACTGATCAAAGAAGGCAAGCATGCCAAACACCTTCTTCACCATCTTGCCTACCCGCGACTCCACTTTCAAGGAGCTTTGCACTTGCACCCCTAGGTCTCTTTGTTTGGCAACATCCCCCAGGGCCTTACCATTAACTGTGTAAGTCCTCCCCTGGTTTGTCTTATCAAAATGCAATATGTCACATCTATCTAAATTAAACACCATCTGCCAATCCTTGGCTTATTGGCCCATTTGATCATGGTCCCACTGTACTCTGAAACAACTTTCTTCACAATCCAGTACACCACCGATTTTGATGTCATCTGCAAACTTAGGAACTGTACCTTCTGTATTCACTTCCAAATCATTTCTGTAAATGATCAAAAGCAGTGGGCCCAGCACCGATCCTTGTAAGCATCGCTGATCTGAAAAAAAAACCTCTAACGTCACCCTGTCTCCTACCTTCAAGCCAATTTTGTATCCATTTGGCTAATTCCACCTGGATTCCATGTGATCTAACCTTGCTAACCAGTCCCTTTCTGTCGGGGACTGAGCAGCTGCCAATTCTTTGTCAGTCCTGTGACCGCCAGTGGTCTGGGTGTTTCTGCCTTGCCCATCGCACAAGTCAGTGGGAGGTTCTCAGCAGCCTCCAAACCCTCATTGTGCATCCATCAAGCCCAGCAACATTTCAGTATCAGAGCTCGTAGGTTGCCCATGAGGCAGCCTTATTGAAACTTCCTGACGGCACTGGACAATGTTGCCCTCAGGAGTAGAGGATGTGCCCTCTGGGAGGGCTGGGCAGTTCTCTGCTGAGATACCTGGGACACTGGCTGTATCCATAAAACACAAGAGGCAGAAGGTGTGGCAGCTAGTGATTATAATGGTACTCAATACATAACACTGAGCAGTTCGTTAATGTCAGTGCTCCAGTGCACTAATAAGTGGGACTTGATTGGTCACTGGTTTCTCTGCATTCCCACACAAATGGACCTAGTCTTTTCCAGCGAGGGCAAGGATCCTGTCCTTGTATGGAGTGAGGTTACGGAAATCAGGCACCCTTCCAGCTGGATGAAATTGCTGTCTTGTGTTATGGGATGTCTTCTCCTGTATTAACATAAAGGGGTTGTATGAATAAGATGCACGTAGATTGCATGACTGTTAGGACTGGTATATGTTGGGGCAAGATATTAAAATGTTTGGAGGCAGTGAGAAGACAGTGCAGAGGGGCTGCAGGGTTACTGGTGTGGGAGGATGACAAGGGCAACTGAGTGAAGGTGCTGCATAGGAAAAAAACAGATGTCAGATCATCAGCCTTGGTGGGAGGGAGTTGCAGTGCCAGAGATAGACCAAGCATGAGGTGGAGAGAGAAAAGTGTGGCAAATACTCTGTCGAGGTAGGGAACTGCACGCACTGCAACCCGGTCTCCAGCACCCTGACGATAGCAGGTGTTTTTTTTTTAATTATTCATTTATGCGATGAGGGGCATCACTGGCTAGGCAGCATTTATTCCTCATCCGTAATTACCTAGAGGGCAGTTAATAATCGACCACGTTGCTATGATTCTGGAGTGACATGTAGGCCAGACTGGGTAAGGATGGCAGTTTCCTTCCCTAAGTCAACGATGGATTCATGGTCATTGTTAGATTCTTAATTCCAGATATTTATTGATTTCAAACTCCACCATCTGCTGTGGCGGGATTCAAACCCAGATCCCCAGAATGTTAGCTTGGTGTCTGGATTAATAGTCTGGCGATAATACCATTGGGCCATCGCTCCCCTACCCAAATGTCCATCCAGGCAGTCATGATGTTGTATTATTGCCTTCATGCTGGTCTTTCAGGAAGAGGATCTCCCTCCTCTGTGTCATTAACCCTAACCCATCTCTCCTGAGGCTCCAGCAACAAGCAGGGCTGTTACCTGAAGGCGGTACTTCTCTGGCTGAGCAGCAAGTTATCAAACATGGCGCTGATGCAAAGGATGTTGGTTGTAGGGCAAATATTCAATGATTGGTAAGTGGTTTGGGAATGGCATGTAGTAAGGTGAGGTGGAAATTGGACATGAAATTTGACATTGATTTGGGAACGCAGTTAATGTGACAAGTTTTGTAAGACGCAACAAGAAAACTCACTGAGCCTCCCCATAAGAAGCACCCCACCAAACTTGACACGACTTGCATTTAACCAAAAAGTAGTAAGATTCAGCCCATTGAATTTTATTGAATGAAGCCATTTTGGGAAAGATCTACCGATGTGTCATTTATTAAAACTTCATCTGTCTTGGAAAAGAAATATCTTAATTCATCTCGATAAAGCAGCCATAATAGTCAAGGTATCCATAATCAGTCCTCTTTCTGATACATGTAAATCCTATCCCTCAAGATTCTGTCCAATAATCTGCCCACCACCGATGTCAGACTCACCGATCTGTGCTTCACTGCCTTTTCCTTACCATCTTTCTTAAATAGTGGCACCATGTTAGCCAACATCCAGTTTTCTGGCACTGCTATGTGGTGGTAGTATCCCCACCTGTAGGCCAGGAGCTGTGGGTTCACACTCCACCTGCCAGTGAGGTATATGAAAACATTTCCCAACACGTTCATTAAAAAATGTTTGAGGGTCTTATCTCAAGGCTGAAAGGATCTGATTCGATCCCGTCTGCCCTGGATGTGTCTGGCAGCAGAAGAAGAGGAGGCCTGATTCTGGAACAGAGGCAGATCATGTCTGGAGTGAGGAAATTGGCGGAGGGAGTGTGGAAAGCTGGAAGCAGGTCTAGAGTGGAGAATGCGTCTGGAGTTGGTGAAGGGACATGGGCTCCCAGGTCAGGCTCTGGGAGGCAAAGGTGCAGGCAGGGGATGTGAGGATAGTTCCTGAGCGAATGGAGAATTGGATCCAGAGTGGGGGAAAGGGGGTCAGGACCGGGGTGGGGGGGGGTGTGGGTGTGCGGTAGGTGTGGTCAAGTCTGGAACAGGGAAAGGGGTGTTCATGATCAAAACTGGGTAAGAGTGTCAGGTCCGGCGTCTGTAGTATTGGGTCAGGGTCTAGGGGTATCTAAGTAGCCTGGGGGAGGTGTGGTTGGAGGTGTGTGAGGTAAGTATAAAGCCAGGCGAATAGGTACTCAGGAGTTAGACAACGCATTTAATCACCTAACGTCTCCTAAGTAACTATTTACTTGATATGATTGGATCCCTCTGACTTAAATGGAGACATTCAGTAGGTTATGAGATAACAACGTGTGGAGCAGGATGAACACATCAGGCCAAGAAATATCTTAGGCTTTTGTGCTCCTAAGATGCTGCTGGGCCTGCTGTGCTCATCCTGCTTCACACTTTGTTATCTTGGATTCTTCAGCATCTGCAGTTCCCACTATCACTCATTCAGTAGGTTTGTGTCCACTGTTCGTTATATAGGAGTAGTTGGGATCGGGATGACGATGCTCTCCATTTGTTTCCCTTGCCAAAATGGTAAAAGCACCCTAAATTATTGTCTTCGTTAGGATTTGAGACAAACTTCAGAATGGCACTAGATCCAGCACTTGTGCAGATATAATTTGCTCCGCATAATTATTAAAATACAATAATGTTGTGAACTTGTCAGACTGTTTATATAAATTTGTCCACAACACCAGCCTGAAATCAATTCATTTTTGAATAGCTGTCGATTTAAAACCCAGCTTATTAATAAGTTTACTGTTATGTGTGCAATGAAGGTCATGAAATGAGGAGAAGATGAACCTTGTATGACAGAAAAACATTCTGTTGTCTGGCTAGTTAATGTGCGAAACCATGTTAGACTGAGAATTCCATTTTGAAACATCCACAAAATTTCCTTCGGTAGAATTTACGTTTTCAACAGCATCCTGAAGTAGGAATCCTTGGTTTTTCCTCACTAATTCTATTAATTCTTGGCTTGAAAATTCAACTTGCAGAAGGACTTCCTTATTGGGACCCTGAAAGAATAGACTCCTCAGAACATAAATATAAAGCTGCAATCTAAAACAAATGAGAAGGAG
The DNA here is from genome assembly GCF_030684315.1 of Stegostoma tigrinum. Lineage (NCBI taxonomy): Eukaryota > Metazoa > Chordata > Chondrichthyes > Orectolobiformes > Stegostomatidae > Stegostoma > Stegostoma tigrinum. Next base: position 42,769,822 of record NC_081369.1, on the reverse strand, counting down.
ATTCATTGGCAGCTGTAAGAAATTTTGTTCCAATCTGGTATAAATCACACAAAATTATGCACCTACCCACCTCAGTTCTAGCCTCCCTCTTTGGGATGAAAATTCTGACCTTATGCCAGAATCAGCATGACCATACAACACCAAGGTGTAAACCTGCCATTTGACTCATGTAGTCCTGCTACTGAAGTTGAACATTGTTTTGGCTTCAATTCACCCACATACTAGTTCAAAGGCAAGATAAAAATAATCAAATGAGAGTGTCCAGTCTCAGATTTCCACAATGGGCTGAAGTCAGCAGTATCCACATTCACCAGCCATAAAGCTGATGGCAACATTACTGTAGCAATTTTCAGGATCAGGGTCCTAATTGCTTGTAATCAACGTTCGGAGACCCTTCAGAATGATGATCCCACCTAACAGCTGCTGGCCAACCAGAGGCCCAGCAGACATTCAGACCTGACAGTGCCATAAGAGCAGTAGCCACTGCTAATACTAAGGAGGCCTGGGATGAAGAACACCAGTGGACACCTTGGAGGAGAGTTAAGTGGGGCTCCCTTGCTGATATCAGATCCTGATGGTGTGTTTCATCCACAAAAATGCTGTTGGACTCTACCCCTGTAATTGGATGAGATGCTTTATTAATCTTATAAAAGCCTTGATTGGCCCAGAGACAGGAGGGCCTTCTCGCACTTTGCACCTCATTTTTTCTGGCTAATGAAGTGCAAACCCCACCCTTTCTCCCACCACAGTCTTACACCATTTCCCAGCCATTTCCCAGGACTGTGAGCATTAATCTCTACCTGACATTTCTTGTAGTTGCCAATGGGGTTTCCTCCACATTGACGCTGGTCAAATGTTGAACAAAAATTTTCTGGTTTGTTCCCCTCTCAACATTTCTTCATGGGAGCTGAGAACTCAATTTGATAATGTAGGCCTGAAAGGGATCATATGGTTAAAGAAAAATTGATTTTACAGCAGCTTATCTGTGATTTGTTTTGTGTTGAAATGTTGTTATGGGACCCTGCAGGTGAAATACTTTGGATTTTACACTTGAGTTTAACAATGGATTGGATTACTATCAATTTTCATTGCTTAATGGCGTTTAATGTTTCTAAGTTTATAAGTGAACTGAATACCTCAGTTTGTATTTAGTTTGATCATGAAAGTGCATTTGGCTTACAATGAAAAGGAATCCAAGATTAAACTATGCAACTTCATTGTTTCATGTTCTCAAAGCTCAAAGTGTTATTTTAGATATTGGTGAAGATTAAGGTGAATAATTTTTTCATCATACATGTTAGTACAGTACATAACTAACAGTTCTAACAAGACTAGACATGGAAGATGCAGGAAAAATGTTCCCATTGGCAGGGCAGCCCAGAATCAGTGATCACTTTCAAATGATATGTGATAAACCATTTAGGACTGAGGAGAAATTTCAGAGAATCCCTACAGTGCAGAAAGAGACCATTTGGCCTATCAAGTCTGCACCGAACCCCTCCACCCCCACCGCTGCCCCGAAGAGCACCTCACCCTATTCCAATTGCCAATCCATCCAGCCTGCACATCTTTGAACTGTGGGAGGAAACGAGAACACCGGGTAGAAACTCAAGCAGACTCGGGGAAAGCATGCAAACTCCACACAGTCACCCAAGGCTGGAATCAAACCTGGGTCTCTCACCTATAAGGCAGCATGCTAACTACCGAGCCACCATACCACCCTGATTTTCTTCTTCACCCGAAGAGTGGTAAGCCTGGGGAATCCATGACTGCAGTCAAAGCCGAAACATTGTATGATTTCAAGAAGACGTTGAACATAGCACTTGAGGTTAAAAGGACCAAAGGATATGGGACAAAAGCAGGAACAGACAATTGATTTGGATGATAAGCCACAAACATAACGATTAGTAGACCAGCCTCGAAGGGGCATATGGCATACTCCTACTCCTATTTTCTATGTTTCTAAAAAGGAAAGTACGTAACAAGCAAGAAGGATTTAAAGAAAAGAACCAAAGTCATGTTAAAAGAATGCTACATCTGAAGTCTTGTGAGTGAAAACCTTCTTTCTTGCAGCAAAACAGTGAGGATAAGTATGCAAAACTTTGACATAGTAACATCTGCACACAGCTGTTAACGCTATTAAATTCTGGGTCTGCAAGAAGAAAAGTTTGTGTCAAGAATTTCCATGAAGGTGGTGGCCCTTAACCTGAGTGTCTAATGTGTTCCTGCAATTTTGTTATTATTGTGAGGCCTTTACATTTTCAACTTTATGTCTTCATTTTTTAAAATTTACGAATGAAATGACATTAGTTTATTCACTGACATTATATTATTCACTGACATTGAAACAAATATCGATTAGGTAAATTCAAGACAGCCTGAGCATTGTGATCACTGGATACAATAGTATGTAATGCAGCCATGTAGAAAGTCGACAACTTTCAACTAGAGACAGTTCAGATTTGTGCAATAAGAAGGTAGTTAAATATAGATGAAGAGGGGATGCAGCCAACATGCATATTTCATGGAAGAGTAAAATTAGAAGATTCCTAGTTCATTAGAATTCAGACATTTCTCTTTTTTTTTAAGAAAAGCTTTATTATATTTAATTGTGTTAGATGTATGGCCCATTAAGCCCTTGCTTTAGTACCACTGCATTAAAATAAATTAATAAATAAATACAATACAGTTTTGTGTTCTTTCCCAAACCAAAAAAGTTGATAAAATTCAATTAGTTTTTGAAATATTTTGAACAGACTCTACAGGCTTACCACAGTCTATTTAAAAACTTATTGCTTTGAAAATTATGAAGTTTGCTAAATAGTGATGAGTGACAAAATGCGTTTTGAGAGCCTTAGTTAACACCAGTGTCCTGAATTTCTCCTTTCTCCCCATCTTCAAAACCACCTCAAAGATTTCTGCCCAAATCTTCTGTTACTCTTCTAAAGAATTATTCATCTGAGAGCTGCTTGTGGACCTTTATTGTACACAAATTGAATGCTGGAGTTGCCTACAGTTGGCTGTAAAGTGCTGAGGACATGAAAGATGTTATATAAATGCATGTTATTTAGTTCTCTCCCAATTCCTGCCTCAGAATGTACCTCCTCATTGCACAAATGTAAATTGTCTCTAGTTGCAAGTTGTCTACTTTCTGCACGGTACAGCCTTACATACTACTCTGTCTGGTGAACACAATACTCAGGCTGTCTTGAATTTATGTAATCAATATTTGTTTTAATATCAGTGAATAAACTAATCTCATTTCACTTGTTAAATTTTAAATTTGAAACTTAAAGTTGAAGATGTCTCTATGTTGAGATATTTTAAATTGTGTACTTTCAGATTTTAGTCTGTTTTTAAAATGCAAGTCATTGTTACCCGGGCCAGAAATTTCCCATTTTCAATTAACATGGTTCGTCAAGTGAATTCATGAAACCTGAGCTATCATGGCGTAGAGTGACATTTCTCATGGAATTTCTGTTCCTTGCCTCATTAATTATGCAGCCTGACCGTTGGATGCCCTTCTCATGGAATTGCTTGGCAGGATTGGTGGAAATGTTCACCGCAGTCAGGACCTTTCAGCGTTCCTGCCACTGGCACTACATTTAAAAGCCCAGCTGCACATCACTTCAATCTCTGCAAGCCAGGAACTGCCTGTCACACTGTGGTATTCAAACATTATGGCACAAAGGAAGAAAATGCTTGCACCCTGCTTTGCAGACAGGGTTCTGGTGGATGGAGTAGAGAAGAAAAGGGTCATAGCTTTTCCTGCAGATCACCACAGGAGGCCATGCCTCCAGATCAAGCCAACTTGGACCCAGATAACAGACCAGGTCAGTGCTGTGTCCAGAGTCAGAATGGATGCCCAGTCCTATGGGAGAAGATCATTGAACTTTTGTGCTCCACATTCACAGGACCACCATTCGCTCATAACTCTACGGCTACACCATGTATCTTGCCAAGACTTGTGGGCTACTATGCTCTGTACTACATTCCTCATCTCTACTCAAGTTCTGTCATTCAATTCATTCTGATCAAGCCGCTAACCATTCCCACCTTCTGCACTTCCTACCCACTCACTCGGGGCACCTCACCATTCTCTGGCTTGTGCATTACAACTTACTCACTCCTTCCTTTATCCCATTGCAGGAAAATATTGATCCATAACCAATAGGTAATGGCCATCAGTCTCCTTGCTCCACGCAAGAAGATTCTCAAATTAGCCAGCAAAGAAGGCGACTGCTGATGTGGGAAAAGGAAGATCTCAATTTTCAGCCAACCAAGTAAGCTTCATCTACTGTGCAACTCACTCATTAACACCAGTGGTAATTCATTCTGAATTTGCACAAGCTTTATTTTCCCTTAGATAACTAATTTGGTTCTGTTCTATTTGCAGGCACTAGACGCACCCAGTGAGCTTCCACAAAGTGACTAATGTCAGAGACCTCCTACCTCTAAACAGGAAGCTACTGAATGCTCAGAGGATTCACCAGCGAAGCTTTCACTTGCTTACCCCTCCCCAACTTAGAGACTTTCACCTCGTTGACTGCTGTGTCTAGTTTAGACTTGGGAGCACAGTCTGGTGAGCACATTGTTGACACATCTTCACAAGTGCTTAAGAAACAAGTACCAAAGACGTTGGCACTTAGGGAACTGCCAGAGACCTGCACAGCCCTAAACAGAAGACAATCCCATGGATTCTTTCATTAATGACTTTATCAAAGTGAACAGGCAGACATAGAAATAACAGGTAGGTTTATCAGAGGCAACTGGCAAACTATGGTGAAGTTTGGAGGAGTCCATCCACATTATTGTGGCCAATCTGTCTCCAGCATTCCTCCATTTGTCTGTTTCCATGGATAGATGGAGTGTCCAGCACCCTCAGTGACTGCAGGATTTGTGCAAGAGCTTGCATTCTATTGCTGTAACCATTGGTGCTCAACATCAATGGCAAAGGAGGAAGCGGATAATTCGTTCCAGGTGCCTCTTTCTCTCAGGAAGACACTGGGATACCAGCAGTCGGAGGAGCCACGGAATCTTCTCAGGACACTCTATTGGGACCCACTCCTCAATCACCTCCTTGCTTGTGATCCCAATACCTGCAGAAGTTCAAGCTTAAGAGAGTAAGCCTGCATTCAGGCAGGAAACTCTCAACAGACCTGAGCCCTTAGTCCAAATGCACTCAGGGTTGATCGCCTAAGTTTTCTAGGTAAATGGGCCAGGCACAAAGAAGCATCCCTCATCACCTGCTGCAGAAGTTTGAACAGTATTGGGATCAGACAAAATAAAAAAAACTTACTAGGGCATCTAGATGGCGTGGGTGAAACATCACTGAAGAGACCCATTCGCTGTTGAAAATATCTTCACTTGCACTGTTAAATTGTCTGCTGCAGTAATAATTTTTGCTGTTAGACATGGTTAATTCAAAACTAATTGAAATTTGAGCAGCCTAACAGCCTCATAAACATTCCAAAGTTAAAAGAACCATTGCAATTGCCAAACAGTGCTTATCTCTCTCAAGCAATATATAGACATCATAACTGCAATTAGGCTCAGACAGCATGACCCTTGAACCATGCCTTTCAGGACTCTAGCCACAGTGATCTCCTTGTGAAATCCATGAGCAGATAATCCATGGATAATGTGAGAAAGATTGAAAATAAAAGAGCATTGAAGGAACTCCTCAGCCCTCACATGCACCATATGAAACTTCATGGTACATCCTCACAGAGTGTGTCATAGAAACCCTACCGTGTGGAAAGAGGCCATTCAGCTGATTAAATCTGCTCTGACTTTCCAAAGTGCTTCCCATTCAGACACTTAGCCCATCCCTGTAACCCCACATTTACCATGGCTAATCAAGCTAGCCTGCACATCCCTTGACACCACAGGGAAATTTAGCATGGCCAGTTCACCTAACCTGCACATCATTGGATAGTGGGAGGAAACCAGAGCACCTGGTGGAAACCCATGCATACATAGAGAGAACGTGCAAACTCCATACAGACAAGGCTGGAATCGAACCTGATGCTGTAAGGCAGCAGTGCTAATCACTGAGCCACCATGCCACCATTGTGGAAGCTTTCCACTTTCTTATTGATAGAGGTTAAATAGTTCAGGCCAGGACTCATTGGAGTTTAAAAGAATGACTACATCTTAAAGTCTTATGGGGGACAGATTCCAACGACATGTTATTGTGGGTATATTGCAGGCTCCATCTATGACACTCAAATTGATCCCATCTTTCCAGTTCCCTTTATTAAAGCAGTCTGTAAGATCCCTATGACCTTAGAACCTCCCCTTGTTTTTACTGAGCCATTTTATGTTACAAATAACGTGCCCATTTTGTACCCAGAGCCATTGACTTTGGAAATTCCCATGCCCTTGACAGCCAGATACCCTCCCAATTTAAAGACCAGAATGACCTTGACTTGTGAGAACCTACTGCCTTTCAGGAACTTCCAGTCCCCTTCTGCTCTCCCTAGAATTGCCCTCTATCACAGTAAGCATCTTTCAATGATCCAGTACAATATTGCTCGCTTTTCCTGGGACTGACCATGCCCCATCCCAAGTCAGACTTGGCAGGACATCCCCAACTGAGCTTGGTCTAATTCTTGGACTGATAACAAATACAGCACCCCGACTGACCTATCTATAATTCTGGACTGGTTACACTTGACTGACTGCTTCCTTCCACCTTTCAGACAGTGCCATTTGTTTGAGGCACATGCAATGAGTTTGCCACAAAAGCTGCCAGATCAAACTGCAGATTGGGCTTTGCATGGAAATAAGATAGTTGCTGCTCATTGGCAAAGTTCTAGCATCACCTTTTAAAGCTTAAAGTGAAAATCATAAAACATTTTCTTGATGCCGATATTTTTCTTTCAGCATTTACCCAATTTTCTTGCTATTGCTCATGGCACACCAAGAAGGTAATATTACACTCGTAGTTTGACACTCAGATGTTGAAAGCTCCTGAGATAGATTTTGGACAAAGAAACAATGGGAGCAGCAATATTCTGATTAATCACTACAGGATTTTCTGGATTGCCCCAACTTCATTCTTGAAAAATGCATTGACAGTTTCAATTTTTCAATCCAAAGACACAAACCGAGCAAGTTCTGGAAGTTTATTTTTAATGTATCTATAATTTACTTCCAGTATCCTCTGGAACCTTTAGGTCCTGGAGATTTGATCTCATTCTATTCTCCATTACCATTTTTAAACTATATTTCTAGATTGCTAGCCCTGTGACTCATTGTCAGGCTCCATTAAACTGCTGGTACTGTGTCCTATTCTTCCACTGTGCAAGCCAATAGAAAATACCCATAAACAATTCTGCAATTTATTTATTATTCTTTGCCATCTCACCTGCATTCGTTTTTAATGGACTCACATTCCCCTTTACTAATCTCCCTCAATATATTTCTGAAAAGTTTTGCAGTTTTATTTTATTTCACTGGCATGTTTTATTTTATATTACCTTTTTATCTTCTTACTGCTTCAGTAGTATTCGCTTTTGCTTGTTATAGCTCTCTTGGTCTGCTGGGTGTCCACTTTTCCTTGCATTTGGATAGTCTTTTTTAAATCGCTAGGGTCCCTATGCCATTCATTAGTCATGATTGCTTAACCATACGATTACTTTATATTACTATTACTATTTATGTGACTGAATATAGACATTCTGCTTTGTCCAAGTAGACAAAAAAATACTGGAGTAGAGAAGTAATGCTGTGTCTTATAACACAACAAATATTCAAATGTTGGTTTTTCAGGTATATGATTTTTTTTGGTCAGAGTTTTATTTAAACATAAACAACATAAAACCCCAACACACTGATTACTTTTTTCTCCATATATTTACTCAAATTATCCTTAATTATAACCATAACTTGTCCCCTAGTTTTGTTTGTTCTCAAGGTGGAAGGTTCACCACTGTGCCTGCTGAATAGGTTTATATGTAGAGAGGGTTGTGATTCTGAAATGACTGTCTAGTGATGTTTTAGGACAGTACAGCCGCTGTCTGGGTGATTAGTAGTATATTGACCATTGTGCTGCTCACATGTCAGTACTAAAGTAGTATTGAGGTAGTTATGTGCATGAACAAGAGATGGTGGTAAAGATGGTTATTCGATTTTCCAATTTGTAAAAACAATCTGTGTTAAGTAGATTACCAGTAGAGGAAAGATTCATCCATACATCAGCTCCCCAAATTATGCCTGTTTATAAAATCAGACTCTAAAATGTTGACTAGTCCAAAAAGAATAGAATTCCCAGGGTTGTGCAATATTGTAAGGGTTAATCTAGCAAACCTTAATTAGGAGCAAGACTATTTTTTTCTTTTTAAGTGACATAGAATTAAATCTGAAAGGTAAAGTAATAAAAAGCACAATCAAAACCAGGGAATTAAGTTCAGTCAACAGCTAAACCAATGACCCATTAAAAAGCTCATGTGAAATCGGCATTTTGTGTGTTATCTTGGGTTTTTGAATTGATTTTAAAGCAGAAGTTATTTGACTGTTCAATTTGCAAATATGTCATCAAGGTATAAGGCTTGCATTTGTCACACAAAGTCACTTGGATAAAAAAGCAGTATTGATTTGTGTTCCTGTTAGCTGAATGAATGCCTAGAACGTTTCCCTTCATGGTTACTTTCTGTAATAAAAGCGGACTAAAGGAACTCCTGGGGATTTACAGAAGGTGACTATCATGTTTTACATCCCACAAAATACTTACCCTGTGCTTTGTGGCAGCTGAGGTTGATATTTGTATGCTGCTGGGCTCTGTCTGTGGCTGTCATGATCTTTAGCTTGACTTTGATTAAATTTTTCCATCTCCTAGCTTAAAAGTCAATTCTAATGAAATTCTAAAGTAGTGACAAACAAACAGCAAATTTTGGAAAAGAAAATGAGACAATTGAGGTGTGTTGAGAAATAAAAACACAATTAACTGGGGTAATTAACTGCCAGAGTAGACAGTGGTCAATGCTGGCTGCAGTTTTAAAAATTAAAGATTATTAGCAAGTCAGTAGAAAACAAACAACTTTTGAGTTTATCCTGAGTGCATTTGTTAGAGCATGAGAAACTCATTTGAGACTTTCATTCTGTCAGAGATGCAAGTATGTTAAATTTCAAGATAACAAAGTGTGAAGCTGGATGAACGCAGCAGGCCAAGCAGCATCTCAGGAGCACAAAAGCTGACCGGGCCTAGACCCTTCATCACAGAGGGGGATGGGGAGAGGGTTCTGGAATAAATAGGGAAAGAGGGGGAGGCGGACCAAAGATGGATGGAGGAGAAGATAGGTGGAGTGGAGAGTATAGGTGGGGAGGTAGGGAGGGGATAGGTCAGTCCGGGGAGGACGGACAGGTCAAGAAGGCGGGATGCGGTTTGTAGGTGGGAAATGGAGTTGCGGCTTGGGGTGGGAGGAGGGTATAAGTGAGAGGAAGAACAGGTTAGAGAGGCGGGGACGAGCTGGGCTGGTTTTGTGATGCAGTGGGGGGAGGGGATGAGCTGGGCTGATTTTGGGATGCAGTGGGGGAGGGGGAGATTTTGAAGCTTGTGAGGTCCACATTGATACCATTGGGCTGCAGCGTTCCCAAGCGGAATATGAGTTGCTGTCCCTGCAACCTTCGGGAGGCATCATTGTGGCACTGCAGGAGACCCATGATGGACATGTCATCTAAGGAATGGGAGGGGGAGTTAAAATGGTTCGCGACTGGGAGGTGCAGTTGTTTATTGTGAACCGAGCGGAGGTGTTGTCCATAGCTGTCCCCAAGCCTCCGCTTGGTTTCCCCAATGTAGAGGAAGCCACACCAGGTACAGTGGATACAGTATACCACATTGGCAGATGTGCAGGTGAACATCTGCTTAATATGGAAAGTCATCTTGGGGCCTGGGATGGGGGTGAGGGAGGAGGTGTGGGGGCAAGTGTAGCACTTCCTGCGGTTGCAGGCGAAGGTGCCGGGAGTGATGAAGTTAGAGGGGAGTGTGGAGCGGACAAAGGAGTCAACGAGAGAGTAGTCTCTCCAGAAGGCAGACTAAGGTGGAGATGGAAAAATGTGCCGGGAGTGGTGGGGTAACCAAGCTGAGGCTTGGGGACCACTTTGCAGAACATCTCTGCTCTGTTCGCAATAAACAACTGCACCTCCCAGTTGCAAACCATTTTAACTACCCCTCCCATTCCTTAGACGAAATGTCCATCATGGGCCTCCTGCGGTGCCACAATGATGCCACCCGAAGGTTGCAGGAACAGCAACTTATATTCTGCTTGGGAACCCTGCAGCCCAATGGTATCAATTTGGACCTCACAAGCTTCAAAATTGCTCCCTCCCCCACTGCATCCCAAAATCAGCCCAGCTCGTCCCCTCCCCCCACTGCATCCCAAAACCCGCCCAGCTCGTCCCCGCCTCCATAACCTGTTCCTCCTCTCACCTATCCCCTCCTCCCACCTTAAGCCGCACCTCCATTTCCCACCTACCAACCTCATCCCACCTCCTTGACCTGTCCGTCCTCCCCGGACTGACCTATCCCCTCTCCACCTCCCCACCTATACTCTCCTCTCCACCTATCTTCTCCTCCATCCATCTTCGGTCTGCACCCCCCCCCCCCATTTATTTCAGAACCCTCTCCCCATCCCCCTCTGTGATGAAGGGTCTAGGCCCGAAACGTCAGCTTTTGTGCTCCTGAGATGCTGCTTGGCCTGCTGTGTTCATCCAGTTCCACACTTTGTTATTTTGGATTCTCCAACATCTGCAGTTCCTATTATCTCTGATGTTAAATTTCAATTGAGTGTTAAGTCGGATTCTGCCTTTATCTCTGAGAGCACGGGCTTTCAGAGCTACCTGAAGCTCACTAGTATTGCAAAGGGACAACTGCTATTCACAGCTGAGATTGTCACATCGGACAGTATTTACATACTGAGATATGGCAGCTTACCCCCCACAGGTCTTATCAGAATGGCTTTCAGAGTTTTGGAGATGATTTCCCAAGACTTTGGAGGTTATTTCTGTTACCTTAAAGAATTTCAGCTTTGATATCCATTTCCAGCTGTCAGCGTTAACAGCAGCTTGGGAGCCAAATGTAGCCCTTGCTTGGACCTCCAGTAAAGAGCAGGCAGGGCAGAATTAGCCTTCTCAACTGCCTGCCACAGGAGGAGTCACAGGGCTCCAGCTTGCAAGAGGTAATACTCCCAACACACTACACAGGCACAAGGTCAGCCTTCTGACTGAACACCAGTTTGTCAGGAGGCTAAACCTTGCCATCGAGATATTGCTGACATTTACAATCTCCTGGAAGAGGAACTCCTTCCTATTGGGCCAGCTGGGCGTGAATTGTCAGCGACTATCATCGTCATCTCTATTCTCTTCGGGGTTTCACTGCAATCTTTTTAGAATCTGACCACTTACTACCCAAACCTGCAACTTCTATGTCACAAGTTCCAAGTTTGCCAGGGCAGGCAATTGTGTTTGCACCTGATTCGGCCAGTCCGGTTTGAGAGGGCTCTCAGATTTGCTTCCCAAGCTGAATTCCCGCTGGAATAGCCAGTCATGGATTGCTCATGTGACAGTGAAGCTGCCTTTATTTCATCCTGAAGTATTCATCAACTAGGAAGAATTTCACTCCAAAAGGGGATGCAATCACTGAAAGATCATCATGCATATCTCTGGAAGTTACCTTGGAGGTATCATGATGCCGTCATCCCACAACAGCCAAATCTCATCCAGATAAGCTTACCTCCAAGAAAAATCATAAATTGTCACTTGGAGCCTCAAGTCATCTGTAGGAACCCTTCAACTGATGCACAGGAAAAGGACTGCTTGATTCACTTGATCACAAGATTTGCAACTGAGCAAGCCAGAGTGTCATGAAGATGGAAATTCACTTTCTAGACATATCTGGCTTTTTTTCTTACATTCATTCATGGTACAAGGGCATTGCTGACTAAATCAGCATTTATTACACAACCCTATTTGCCCTTGAGAAGGAAATGGTGTTGACTCTGGCAGACATAACATTTAGAATGCCTTTTAAGATGCTGCAGCAAGATTGTCCAGAATGATAGTGGATTGATGCACCTTTAGCAAATTGCGCAGCGACAAGGAGTGACACTACCGTAGAAGAAAAATAATGTGATAAATGCTTTACGTCATCGAGGAACAATTGGAGGTGCTTCCAGCGATGAGTCACAGCACAGCACTCTTTGAGCACTGTCAGAGATGCCCAAGACAGACTCAACCAATTTTTAGTTAATCAGAGGTAAAGTAGTTATCAAACACATTAATTCTGTATCCACTCTAACCTCAACTATTAGCCTAAAGTAGTCAAGCAAGCTATAATTCTCAGAGACACTCATTGCTTTAAATTCTTTCAAACTGTTCTTTGAGAGGTCGCATGGCTGACAGTTGGGAGAATATGGGAGATGAAACTGTTAAACTTAGAAACCAAGTTTACACATTAAACAGAAATTAAACAAGTGTGAAGCTACAACACAATGGATTGAAAAACTGTAAATGTAACACTACTATTCAAGAAAGCAAGGAAACAGAAAGGAGAAAACTATATATATCAGATGATGTAATGTTTGTTCTTGGGGAAGGTAGGGAGAATATAAAGAATCTGGAAGGAATGGAGATATGTTAAGTGAGTGGCTAAAAACTTGACAGATGGTAAGTAATATGGAAAGTGGAAAAATTTGTAGGAAAATAGAAACGGATTATTTTTTACATGCTAAAAAGAGGATGCTTTTTCCTGAAAAAGAAATGGAAGTCGTATTGAAAACGATGGTATGAAAGTTGATATTGACTTTAATCATGAAGGCTGTGACATTGGGTGTGGCTGAGTGATTGAGAAATATTGGTCCCTTGATATTTTGGCATCCAGCTAATATCACAAGTTAGATAAGTAAAGGCAAGGTCTTGAATAAAACTCCCTTTTCCCTGTCCTAATGATTTTCCTCAACACACCCTTGTAAGAGCAGTATATGTGCCACTTTCTCCAATTGTCACTCTCATTAACCTCAACTATCTAAACCATTAGAATCGCCCTGATTTGTTTTGAAATAAGACATCTCTTGTAGCAGCATTACAGCCTATAACTTTGACCCAGTGACCTCAATTGGATTTCTGCATATATATTTGAGACTTAAGGAAGGGTCATCCCATGAATTTCCTCTCTCACTCAGTATCTACAAAGAAGTCTATTTTAGTCATTTCTTTGTTGCATTTCACAGAAGAGAGATTTATTTCATATAAGCAACATTTATTTGGAAAATTTGTTTTTGTAATGTTAAGGAAGGATTCTTTCCCAAACTACATTTCACCTTTAAGGACCAGACCATATCTACTAAGATGTCATTACATAATTGTCCAAGCCCAAGTAACTCAATATTGGCTGCTATCTGTGTCCTACTGCACATACATAGAGTATCCTGAAAAACAATAGAATCTCATTCGTAAGGAAAATATCCCTTCCTGTGAAGTTTGAACACACTGCTGATATGGCTTTCTCTCATTCATGAAATAACCTTCAGGTTAAGCTGTGCTCTTTGACCATTATAAAGCTAATGGAATTGATAGATATCTAGCTATGGAATACTTTTTTTTTCTTGTTTTAGCACCGAAATTAGTTTACATGTTTTTAAAGCAAAATCTCTGCATTTTAAGAGAGGTGTGATATTAAAGCCTTGTTAACATTGCAGTGGAGGTTATTTGAATGGTGCATTTATAAATTGTGTTTGCCCTGGAGGTAACACAAAAAGATTGATTTTTCAACCTTACTTGATTTTGATTTACAGTTTGAGATTACCTGGACACAGCATGGTTTGCTTTATTGCATGCATTGTTAAAGCCTGTGCTTGTCTACCAAATTATTTAATCACTTCAACACCTTTATTCTTAAGAAAACAAGGAGAAATATGAACAAAAATGCCAATTCTCAATAAAAGCTGATTTAGATACAGTAGTCTGAAATAGTTTTAATAGTTTCCAAATCTAATCATGAACTGACCTATAATTTTTCATTTAAGAATTTATAAATGTTCTATCTGAAATTGTATTTTATTTTCCAGAACCATTTTATAATAACTAACAGTTTACCTAATTGAATAAGCACAGCAAACAATTCTAAAAAATCATTTTGCTCTTTAAAATGAAGTACAGGTTAGTTTGATGATGTATACTGTATGCTGTACAATTGAACTTAATTGAAGAACTACAGTGAATGGTACCAAGGGATGGAAATCTGACTTGAACCTAAAACAGACCACAAACAATTGGAGCGATTGGTCTGGCTGCTCACCCATCCTCCCTTGATCCCAAAGGTATATTCAGCATTAGATTCAATTCAATTAAAGTAGCAAGTTGCCCATGTCAAATGATTATGATGATGCAGCTTGTTACCTGCAACCTGATGAAAACTAAACAGCTCCGGATTGAGTCATTGCACAGATACATCCTAGAATTGGGGAAGCTGTTTATAATTGTATTTGGTTTTACATTGTGTTCTTGCAACAGATATACAATCCCAGTTTGCATAGCAAAGCAGGCTTATGGCCTGTTGCAGAGAGGCTGCTTGCCCATTTACAGGTTGACCTGAATATAGCAATTGGACGAGTGGCCATTGAATTTTCCAATTCCTTCCCATTTCTTCAATCATAAACTCTTGGTGCCCATTATTTTAGTTCATGTGAATGGCTGTAATATGAAATTTCACTCTATTTTTCTCATAGAGTACGTATTTAGTCATATAGTCACAGAGTCATACAGCACAGAAACAGACACTTTGGTCTAATTAGTCCATGCTGAACATAATCCCAAACTAAACTAGTCCCATTTGCCTACTCCTGGCTCATATCCTTCCTGACCTTTCCTACTCATAGATCCATCCAATTATCTTTTAACGTTGTAATTGTGCCTGCATCCTCCACTTCACCAGGAAGTGAATTCCACATGCAAACCAGCCTCTGTGTAAAATATTTGCCTCTTATGTCTTTTTAAAATCTCTTTCCTCTCACCTTAATATGTGCCCCCCATCTTAGGGAAAAGACAACTACCATTAACTCTATCTATACCTCACATTATTTTATAAAGTTCTATAATGAATTTATGAATAAATTAATTCATGAAATTTTTCTGTACCAACAGTGTAAGAGATTAATATAGTTCTGTAAAATGCTTCTGCCCAAGCAAAAACACAGGGCTACTTGCATGCCAAACAGCAGAAGCAGGATGCAATAATAAAGACTAAGTGATCCCACAACAAACAGATCAGTTTTAAACTCTGCAGCCCTCCTGCGTCTGGTTTTGACTGGTTACAGAAATTAAACAACAGGAGTAAGAAGTTCCACAAATACCCCCATCCTCAATGATAAGGGAGGTCAGTCCCTCAGTGCAAAAGACAGGACTGAAACATTGACATCCTTCTTCAGAGAATGTACAATCTGTCTCAGCTTCCTCCTGAGGTTCCCAGCATCACAACTGCCAGTCTTCAGCTAATTCAGTTTATTCAACATGATATTGAGAAATGTCTAGAAGATTTTAGATACTGCAAAGACCATGGGCACTAATGACATTCCAGTTAAGTAAAAACTCGAGCCCCACGACTAACCATTCCCTCAAACAATCTGTTCCAGCGCAATTCCAATACTTGCTTCTACCTACCAATGTGGAAATTTGTTATAGTATGTTCTTTGCACAAAAAACACATAAACCCTAACCAAACCAATTATCACTCCATCAATCAACTGTTGATCAGCACCAAAATGATAGAACAGGTCATCGTCAGTGCTATCAAGCAGCACTTACAAAGGAACTTTCAAAGCCACAACTTCTATTATCTAAAAGGTCAAGGGCAGCAAATACATGGGACCACTCCCAACTACAAGTTTCACAACATCTTGAGTTGGCATTATATTGCCTTTTCTTCATTGTCTCTGGGTCAAAATTCAGAAATTTCTTCTTAACAGCACTGTGGATGCATCAATATGGCAAGGACTACAGCAGTTCAAGAAGGCACATCACCACTTTCTCCAACCAAATTGGGGATAAAATCTACTCTGTGTCTCCTGATAAGTTTGCAATATTGTATATTGCATATGCCAAACTTGGCCTCTATCACAACTACATGATAGTCACAAACATAAATGGACTAGTACAGAGTGATGAGATTTTGGTGAATTGTTTTCTTTTTTCCCAAAATCCATCCTGCACATTAGCAACTGTCTAAAAAGAAACATAAAATCATCATTGTCCCTGACTAAAGGGAAAGGGAGGAAAATACTGAAAGAAAATGTACATTTTTTATGTTCATTGGATATAGTCATCATTTGTTGCCCATTTCTAATTGCCCTTAAACTGAATAGCTTGCCGTGTAAGATTTGAACCCATATCCTCATCCTGGGCCTCTAGATTGCTAGTTCCATGACATTATTACAAGACCACCACCTTGAAAGTAATTAAATTGTAATCATATATGGAGTTACACGCCTGGAAAAATGTACTGAGAACAAATTTCTTCCAAGGCATATTTGTGTTCTTATTTTTTTTCATTAGCCATGCATAATTAGAGGCTATACATGTCTTTAATTATATGCCTCAAAGAAGGTAGTGGTGTCGAGGAGATGGCACTGAGTTAGTAATCCGGAAGCCCAGGCTAATATGGTCGAGACGTGCGTTTGAATCCCATCATGGTAGATGGTGAAATTCAAATTCAATAAAAATCTATTCTAATGGTAACCATGCAATCACAGTTGAATCTTATATAAAAATCAAACTGATTTGTTGATATTCTGTAAGGAATGAAATTTGGTAATCTTGTTTGGTGTGGCCTACATAAAACTCCATACCCAAAGCAATGTGATTCACTCTTAATTGCCCTTTGATCAATTATGAATATGCAATAAGTGCTTACCTAACCAGCAATGCCCGTACCCTATGAACAAATTAAAGAAATGTATGTGCACCTTTTTTGAGACTGCACCAACCAGATGCATCGGAGGGATACTGCAAAAGATTTTAGTAAAAATATTAGCAACAAATCAAAATAAATGAAAAAAAGGTACATATAATCGCTTTTTAAGCTACTTTATGCTTCCAATGCCAAATTGCAAGTGTTTTCTCTTTCTTAAATGAAGCTATTTTCATTCCAGGCTACTGAATGGGAAGAGTCGCTTGTAAAACTCCAAACAGATTTTGCTTCCTACAAAGCCACACACAGCCATTCTGATACAGATTACAATCTCCAGACTGCTCAACTTGAACAATTAAAGAAAGTATGAAAATTTATTTATTTTTCTCATCCATTGTAGAGTAAAGCTTGTTTGACATTGTTTTGTACATCATGAGCTCTAAAAGAAGAACTCCTCGTAACTTATAATATGTAAAACAGAATACAAAACCACTCATCTGTTTGAGAAATTGTAATATTAAGTATAACACATTTTGAAAGATTTCAAAACACATGGCAAAATAAAGCCCCATTTACTCTCCAACATGATTTACAGTTAGTCAAGAAAGAGAAATTCTCATTCCCTATGCAATCTGTACTTTGACTTAGTGGCTTTTCACCACTCAGTTCCTGTCCTGTAAGCTGGTAAGTTTTTTTTTCCTTGAGGTAACTTATTCTCTTAACTGCTCTGAGCGAACTACTTTTTCTGAGAAAAGCTATTTTTACATCTGACTTAAGTCAAGTCTCCTATGAACAGTTCTCAAAAGCTTTTTAACTAAATAAAAAAAAACTTGCTCATCCTAGCTTTTGCTAATCTGATGCTGTTTTTTTTCCTCCTGTCATAAATCCCACAGCAAAAACAAACTTGCATTAACTCAAAGAGGCCTTCGAATTATCTGCTGATTGACACTGGTTTTAAAATCTTGGTTCTGAAAAGACTAACCCGGTTAATTATTAAACCCTGTCACAAAAGTTTGAAATCCAAACTCAAAAATGAATTAGTCATTATGTACAAATCACACTCCTTAAATCATAAACTGTTTATCTACAACCTTATTTCAACATTATTACGATCCTTCATTATTACATAGAACATAGAAGAACACAACGCAGAACAGGCCCTTCGGCCCTCCATGTTGCGCCGACCTGTGAACTAATCGAAGCCCATTCCCCTGCACTATCCTATTGTCAAACATATGCTGATCCAAGGGCTGTTTAAATGCCCCTCATGTGGCTGAGTTAACTTCATTGGCAGGCAGGGCATTCCACGCCCTTACCACTCTCTGAGTAAAGAACCTGCCTCTGACATCTGTCTTAAATCCATCACCCCTCAATGTGTAGCTGCACCCCCTTGTACAAGCTGAAGTCATCATCCTCGGAAAAAGACTCTCACTGTGCACCCTATCTAATCCACTGACCATCTTGTATATCTCTATTAAATCCCCCTGAGCCTCCTTCTCTCCAATGAGAAGAGACCCAAGTTCCTCAGCCTTTCTTCATGAGACCTTCGCTCCAGACCAGGCAACATTCTGGTAAATCTCCTCTGCACCTGTTCCAACGATTCCACATCCTTCCTGTAATGGAGCGACCACGCAATATTCCACCTGAGGCCGCACTAGCGTTTTGTAGAGTTGCAGCATGACATCACGTCTCCGCAACTCAATCCCTCTACCAATGAAACCTAAAACACCATCAGACTTCTGAACAGCACTATCAACCTGGGTGGCAATTTTCAGGAATCTATGTAGATGGACACCAAGATCCCTCTGCTCATCTACACTGCCAATAATCTTTCCGTTGACCCGGTGTTCTGCCTTCCTATTATTCCTCCCAAAGTGAATCATCTCACATTTATCCATATTAATCTCCATTTGCCAAATTTCGGGACAATTCTGCAGTTTATCCAAGTCTCCCTGCAACCTGCAACATTCTTCCACACTGTCCACCACTCCACCGACTTTAGTGTCATCTGCAAACTCACAAACCCATCCACCAATTCCTGCATCCAAGTCATTTATACAAATGACAAACAGCAGTGGTCACAAAACAGATCCTTGAGGCACACCACGCGTAACCGGACTCCAGGCTGAATATTTTCCATCAACCACCACTTGTTGCCTTCTTACCGAAAGCCAGTTTCTAATCCAAATGGCTAAATCTCCCTCAATCCCGAGCCTCTGTATTTTCTCCGAGAGCCTACCATGGGGAAACTTATCAAAGACTTTACTGAAGTCCATGTACACCACGCCAACTGCCCGACCCTCATCCACATGTTTGGTCACCTTCTCAAAAAACTCAATGAGGTTTGTGAGACACGACCTGCCCTTGACGAATCCATGCTGACTATCTCCAATCAAGTTGTTGCTTGTTGGATGATTATAAATCCTGTCTCTTATAATCCTTTCCAAAATTTTTCCTGCAACACACCTAAGGCTCACAGGTCTATAATTGCCTGGGTCATTCCTACTACCCCTCTTGAACAAGGGCACAACATTTGCAATCCTCCACTCCTCTGGTACGAAACCTGTAGATAATGAGGACTCCAAGATCAAGGCCAAAGGCTCCACCACCTCCTCCCTAGCATCCCAGACAATCCTCGGAAAAATCCTATCAGGCCCAGGGGCTTTACCTACCGTCACACGTTGTGGAATTGATGACACTTCCTCCTTACTAACCTTAACCCTTTCAATTCTAGTAGCCTCTAACTCAGTCACCTCCTCTACAATATTCTCCTGTCCCTCAGTGAAAACAGATGAGAAACATTAATTTAGCACCTCTCCAATCTCCACAGCGTCCACACACAACTTCCCACTTCTGTCTTTGACTGGCCCTATGCCTACCCAAGTCATCCTCTTATTCCTCACATACCTATCGAAAGCTTTCGGGGTCTCCTTTATTTACCTGCCAGTGTCTGCTCGTGTACCCTCCTTGCTCTTCTTAACTCTCTCTTTAAATCCTTCCTAACGAATCTGTAGCTCTCCATCACCTCATGTGAACCATCTGGTCTCATCGTCACATCAGCCTCCCTCTTCTGCTTAACAAGAGATACAATTTTTTTAGTAAACCACAGTTCCCTTAGCTGATCGCTTCCTCCCTGCCTGACAGGGACGTACCTATCAAGGACACGCAATATCTGCTCCTTAAACCAGCTCCACAATTCAATTGTCCCCATTGCCCTGCATTTTGCTAACCCATTCTATGCCTCCTTAGTCTTGCCTAATCGCACTACAAGGGAGGAATGGAGAAGCCGATAGTGAAGGGGACTATCAGAGGTTACAGCAGAACATAGGTAGACTGGAGAGTTGGGCAGATAAATGGCAGATGGAGTTCAATCCGGGCAAATGCGAGGTGATGCATTTTGGAAGATCAAATTCAAGGACGAACTATACAGTAAATGGAAAAGTCTTGGGGAAAATTGATGAACAGAGAGATCTGGGTGTTCAGGTCCATTGTTCCCTGAAGGTGACAACGCAGGTCAATAGGGTGGTCTCGAAGGCATATGGCATGCTTTCCTTCATTGGATGGGGTATTGAGTACAAGACTTGCCAAGGTCATGTTGCAGTTGTATCGGACTTTGGTTTGGCCACATTTGGACTACTGTGCACAGTTCCAGTCGCCACATTACCAAAAGGATGTGGATGCTTTGGAGAGGGTGCAGAGGAGGTTCACCAGGATGCTGCCTTGTATGGAGGGTGCTCGCCATGAAGAGAGGTTGAGTAGACTAGGATTATTTTCATGAGAAAGATGGAGATTGGGGGGGACCTGATTGAGGTCAACAAAATCATGAGGGTATAGACAGGGTGAACAGCAAAAAGCTTTTTACCCCCAGAGTGGAGGACTCAATTACGAGGGGTCATGAGTTCAAAGTGAGAGGAGCAAAGTTTAAGGGACATATGCATGGAAAGTTCTTTACACAGAGGTTGGTGGGCACCTGGAACGTGTTGCCAGCGGAGGTGGGAGACGCAGACACGTTAGCGTCTTTTAAGATATATTTGGACAGGCACGTGGATGGGCAGGGAGCAAATGGACACAGACCGTGAGAAAATAGGTGACAGGTGAGACAGAGGATCTTGATCGGCGCAGGCTTGGAGGGCTGAAGGACCTGTTCCTGTGCTGTAATTTTCTTAGTTGTTTTGACTGACTAGAGGGAGCGAGGGAGGGAGGAATGGATGGCTGGTGGGAGGGAGCGAGGGAGGGAGGGAGCGAGGACTGACTGGAAGAAGGAATGGATGAATGGAGGGAGCAAGAGGAAGGGGGGGCAAAGGGGCAGGAGGAGGAGGGGGGGCAAGGGGCAGGAGGAGGAGGGGGGCAAGGGGCAGGAGGAGGAGGGGGGCAAAGGGGCAGGAGGAGGAGGGGGGCAAAGGGGCAGGAGGAGGAGGGGGGCAAAGGGGCAGGAGGAGGAGTGGGGGCAAAGGGGCAGGAGGACGAGGGGGCGGGGGGGCAAAGGGGCAGCAGGAGGAGGGGGGCAAAGGGGCAGGAGGAGGGGGGGAACGGAGGAAGGGAGATGAACACAGCAGACAGGCTGACATCAGCTTCCCTGGCCTCTGATGCTGCATGTCCTGCTGTTTCATGCTCATGAACGCCTCGTTACCTCCCATTCTCTTTTGTTTGTGTTTTATCACTCTTCCTCCCTCACTCTGATTCTCTCCCCCTCTCTCACCTCTGCTGGCCCTAATTTCACTCCCTTGTCATGCTCCTTTATTTCCATCTTTCTGTCCCTTTTCTCTCTCCCACCACAAACTCTCTCTCTCTCTCACTCTGGCTTTATTCACAGGGGGAGAGAGTACAAGAGCAAAGGAAACCAAAGCACGCAGCGCCTTCGGCTGAGAGAGAAATGAAGCACTGCCGGAGATTTTCCAAACCCGGACACAGGGGTTGCCTCTCTCTCTCTCTCGACAGTCTCTGTGACTGCCCCATCAAACCCCACACCCATTCCCTTCCCATGGTGTCTCTCCACAAACCCACCTCCGGGTAGAAATGCAAACACAAGTTGCTGAAAATGCTCAGCATCTGTGAAGAAAAAGTACCGAGATAACGTTTTGGATGCGATGACCCTTTCCCTCAGAGCTCCGGCTAGAAATGCTCCAGCCTCTGAGACAGGGTCCCCTTGTAGTCGGAGAGCTGCAGGTCGATCTCGGCTGGTCGCTTGGTGCAGGGCATCAAGAGCTCCCCTCAGCCCCTGGAAGGGGTCTGTTCAGCCCCTAACCTTAATCTCCAGTAACTTTAATGGAAGCCACATAGGTTGGAATATTAACATAAAATAGCAACAAGAATGACATCAAAAAATACGTTAAGTGTTTGTGCTCCAGAATATCTTAGCAGAATTTCAAAAGCAATATACATGTCATTCCTAATGTGCCAGACTTTACAAAGAGCTCTAAATGAAGATCTGCACGTCAATTCCTTTTCAATTATAAAATCTATGTAGCTGAGTGCAATCTAGATTATAAATATTACATGAATCCATCCATTTTGAAGTGTATTCACACTTATGGCACAGGGAAGAAGTAATAGTAGCAAAAGAAAAATCAGCAATATCATTTATCATGGCAGAAGCCCAGTGTAGGTTTTAGACTGAAAGAAATTGCTGCCACTGCTTCTTCTGAGTTATCACAAATAATTTCTTATTTTTAATGGATTCCCAGTCTTTATTTGTTACTGTTCGTGGTGTTTGATATATATTTGCCAGTTGAGGCAGCTCTGGCTGTTGGTGCGATTTCAAACTCACAATCCGAGAGGGCAGAGCTGCGTTGTGCTGCCTCGTCTACACAACACAATATTTAAAATGGGGGGAGTTCAGGGCTTCCATTTCTCTCTATTTAAGGACCTGTTAAGCTCCATGAGAAGCTTGTTAACGGGCTGGGGAGAATAAGAAGGCAATTTTCAATTCATAAATAGCCAAAGCTGAACAGTCTGTATGTTTCAGAGATAGTAGGAACTGCAGATACCCGAGAATCTGAGATAACAAGGTGTAGAACTGGATGAACACAGCAGGCCAAGCAGCATCAGAGGAGCAGGAAGGCTGACATTTCGGGCCTCGACCCTTCTTCAGAAATTTCTGATGAAGGAGCTAGGCCCAAAACGTCAGCCTTCCTGCTCTTCTGATGCTGCTTGGCCTGCTGTGTTCATCCAGCTCTATACCTTGTTATCTCAGTCTGCAATGCACAGACATCAGGTTCAAAACAGGGAAAAGTATAGCTTCTGTTTTGAAGCAGAAAATTGCATGACCTTTTTATAGTTTGCGTAGTGGTTTTCGTTTTGACTGTTTGGCTACTTTTGTTTGTGGTGAGATTGGTGGCCTTCCAAGGCAATGCCCTTCCTCCTCCTAAAGGTAGCAATGGCAGTATCGTGGCTGCAGTCTGTATTTGCTGTTTGTGCTTAGTATCACTAATTGGGTACCAAGCTTGCCTTAACCCAGTCAAGGTATTTACATTTCAAGGTTGTATTGCACAATTTAATGAAAGTCTTACCTTACCCCAATTTTGATTCATTTTTGTTTCTCACTGCTGAAAACTACTTTTTATGCTTCTCTTATGGGTCTTACATATCACCCCCTTCACCTCTATTCTACTAAGTGGATTGTTTCCTTTCTAGGATTGTAATTGGTATTTAGCACCCCTTATAAATGAGAGGCTGAGTTTCAGTCAGAGTTACATGTTATGTAAATGATTGACGTCTAAGAAATAAGTCTAAGTAAGATTACAGAAAATGTTAAGACTTTTCTAAGAGATTCATAATTGAAAATTAGTTGTTTTGCATTTGGTTACTTCTTTACAATTTGAACATTGTTTAAATTTAACAAGATTTATTGCTTTTAAATATAAATGATTATTCCAATTTATGAAAGATATGAATGGGATCTGGGTGTTCATGTGTAGATCCCAGGATTTCAAATCTTTCAAAGTAAGTTGGTGGTTTTACTTTAAGCAAACAATTTATTGTTAGCAACTGAACCACATATCGAGTGGCATGTGACAGTGCCTGCAAATAGTTCTCTACATGATAATCTTAGCATTGCAAATTATTCATTATCCCTTGTTAAGTTTGGTATATTCTTATTGCTTTATCAACTTTGAATATTATGGAATAACATGCCTGTCCAGCTAACTGAATTTTCTGAAGAACAGTGTTTATTTTCACACATTTATATGATGCCATTCTAAACATTTTATGAAACGAGTAAACTCTTTTACTTGTGGAATGGCAAAATTTATCAAAACCCATTAACAGACCTGTGCACAGCATACAGTTCATAAAACAATTTTTTCACTTTCTCTGTCACTGTGGCCATAATTTTTCTGCACCCTTTGAGGATCCCCTTGGAAGCAGGGAGAGGGTGGAGTGCATAAAATTCTTTGGGCACTGTCAAAATAGGGTTTTGACATTATTACACTTGGAACTCATTTAGAAAGAATATCCTGTAATTCTTGTGAAAACAGCGCATGGTGTTGAAAATAAGAATTTTTCTTTCATTCATTCAGAGAATGTGGACTTTATCAGCTGGACCAGCATTTATTACCCAGTCCTAATTGTTGGCACAAATATGAACATTTTCCAAATTTTGCTGCATTTGAACATGGCCTGCTTCAATATCTGAGGAGTAACAAATGTCTGAGCATTCTTCACTGATGAATGCTCATCACCATTTCTGACCTAGTAATGGAGGGACACTAATGTGACAAACTCCCATTGACTTGATCTTTGCTAAAATTCCTTATGCCACATTTGGTCAAGCACTGCTATGATGTCAAATGCAGTCACTCACCTCTTGCCGTTTAGGTGAAAATGGATTGATATTTTACTGGCCCATTCCAATTTGTAGTTATAGACTGGGGTCACACATCATCAGTGCACCCAGCAGTTATGTTAGCATGGCAAAGAGGCAAGGAGTTCAGCAGTTCAGGTCAGTGCTACACTTAGCTATGTTCAAACAAGATAACATGATATGACAGAGAGTGCTGAGTAGTGTAAATGGAGCATTTCACACTAGGAGCTCAGGTGCCATGGTTTTGGATTTGAGCATTTAGTGTCATCTATCTACAGGCAGTTGGTTCCATTGAAAGGAACTGATAGGGTGGTTGAAGGAAGCAGTTGGGAGAGTAGCCCTTAAGACTGGCAGAACACCCACCATGTGCATTGTCCACTCAACACACCTCAGAGAGAATTTTGAGCAGGCCATAATGCTGACAAGAAGCTACAATGTATAGATACAGATCAACAAAGATAGTGAAGAGATATGACCTGACAGCCATTATATCTAATAGGATGAAAGAGGAGGAGACCTGAATATTTTAGGACATTTGATATTTCTTAAAGATAATATAGTAAAAGGTACTGGGCAGCTCTGGTTAGCTTAGATATGTCATTCATATCAGAGAGACAGTTGAACTTAGTTTGAAAGACAAAGCTGTAAAATCAGTTTGCACAGAGATAAGAAATAGGAAAGGCAAGGGTTCATTTGTGGAAGTAGTTTTCGGCCCTCCCAACTATGGAACAGAATATACAAAAATAAGTAAATTGGGCATGTAAAAAAAGAATTGGAATCATTTTGGATGACTTTAATCTGCATGTGGATTAATCAGATTGATCGAGGTAACCTAGAAAATTAGTGCATATAGTGTATTCAGGATAATCATTTAGAGTAATACATTCTAAATCCAACTGAAAGCTACATATTTTAGACCTGATATTGAACAATGAGACACAATTAATCAATATCCTCATTGTAAAGTAGCTTCAAAGTGACAGTGATCATAAATATTATAAAATTTCACAACCAATTTGAAGGGGAGAAGTTTGGGTCTAAGACTACTGTTTTAAACTTGAATGCAGTAATTAAAAACGTGTTTAGGCAGAAGTGAAGCTAGCTAAAGTGAACCATATTAAACAGTATTTCAGGAAATCCTTAACAATGCTCAGCAAAGATTTACCTCAGTGAGAAAGAAGGCCACACCAATTCTGCCTAAATAAGGAAATGGAAAATAGGATCAAATTGATTAAAAACTGTTCAAATCTGAAAAGATTACTGGTAAGTCAATATTAAGAACCAGCAAAGAATGACTCAATAAAGGAAGAAAATTCAGTATGAGAGAAAGCTATCTAAACAAATATAAACAAATGGTAAAACTTCCTGCAAATATGTAAATGGAGAAAGAGTAACTAAAGTATGTGTTAGTCCTCTAGTGAGTGGATCTGAGAATTGATTATAAAAGCAAGGAAATGGAGGAGACATTGAACAACTATTCGCTATAGAAAACTTTGAAAAATTCTCAGATACCTGAAGCTTAATCCTACCAAAATCGGCTAATTGTCATTTTTGTAAACTTTCATGGAGGGTTTTTATCTGTGAGGCCAGTGAGTTTTCTCCTGCTATCATCCCAAACATGCCTCATTAACTATGTACCACATTCATATGGTATCCCACTCATCCATTGTTACTCCAATTCTCTCACTGTCCAGTCAAAAGTACTCATCACTATTGGGACATCATGAGATTCCTGGTACCAGCAACATAGTTAAAAGGCCCTTGTGCGTCAGGCACATGCTGACAGTTTTAACCTGCCCAGCAATGTTTGTGACATTTGCCCCAGATATGGCAGATGAGGAGAAATTAGTCCCGTGCTTTACAAGCAGGCACCTTGAGGTCCTGATCTATGGAGTAATGCAGTGGAGGATCATTCTCTTCTCCAAAGACAAGTAGCGGAGGCCATGGCACCTTGTCAACCTAGTCCAGTGTTGCCATCAGGGTCAGTGTAGTCATCACAGCCTGGAGGAACAGACAACAGTGAAAGAAGAAGGTCATTTACCTTCTCCACTCCACTAGGGTAAGTACCATTATGCTCCTTCTGCTACCCACATTTACTCTATCTCTGCTATTGCACTCAACTTCCCTAAGTCCCATGCTTCACCACTCCCATGATAGCATGTATGCAGTACAGTGTGGGTTCTGCTATAAAATTATAGTTGCGTTCCTGCCCAACAATGCAATGCAGCAGCTGAGGGTTGTCGTCACCATCATCATCATCATCATCACCTTCAGATGGAGTTGTGGCTGCAGAGTGAGGGTGAAAAATAGTTAATCTAGAAGTGGATGAACGTGATTTATTGCCTTCTGACTGTTTCCTCGGATTTGGCTTAAAAAAGGCATCCAGTTTTTGCTGCTTTGCTCTTTTTCTTCTTTCATGAAGAAGCTGTTCATAGGGTGCCAAGTCAGGTATTATTCCATGAACTGCCCTTCTCAGAGCTTCAACTGCTTCTCAGTTTCCCTCAGGATAGAAAACAAAACAAAAGTGGAAAGCTCTCATGGTGCTGGACTTCTTCTTCATCTCCAGCTTCCACTTCCCCGTTAGCGACTAATCGCTGTAGATCAGCTATAGAGAGGTCTTCACAGTGGGATCAAGCAGCTCTTCAACATCCCCACTCTCCATTTCTTCAAATCCAACTTGCTTTGCAAGATAAACACATGTTCTTTGCTTCTCAGGAGCTCCTCTGACAGATCAAAAGTTTTAAAATCTTGGAAAAATCTGGGAAAAGTTTCCACTAAACTGCAAGCAAGCAGTCCTTTCTGAAACCACCCCAGGCCTCTACAGTATGTCAATTGCATTCTTGATGTTAAAGCTCTTTCTAAATTGAAGAACAGTGTCCTTATCCCCCTCAGTGGTTACTGTCAATCTCTTAAATGTGTTTCTTAAATAATAAACTTTAAAATCAGCAAGCTCCTCTTCCAGTGTTATAGCCTTTCTTTTATATTCATCACCCCCAATTTTATCACCAAGGTGCTTCTTGTTCTCATTCTTGCCACTTTGTCCTTGCACTTCTGTGAGTAACATGGCAGAATTTGCATTAAAAACGTAGCACTATACCTCTCACAGAAAGTGCAATGATCATGTGATGCCAACATGGAGACTATTTCAGTGCTAAGATCGCACATGCTCAGGAGAAAGCCTGAAAAACCATCATGTCATTTTGAAGCGTACTCCTCTGCACTCCAGTAGAATCGCATTGTAGCCAACACAAGTTCATGTTTTAGGAATAGCATTCCTTTATTCGTCAGTCACATCATAGCCAATTCGCATTGCCAGAACATGCGTTAGAGCAAAACCCTCTGTATGGAGCCTCACTCTGATTCACCGACCCAATTTCCCTAGACAAATAACCCTGCATGGTGTCTGCATTCCTACTCACTTACTTAGCATACCTCATCACCTATTCCTTCATCTGCACTATTACAAACATTTTGCCAGCCACTTCCTTCTGACTGAATCTCTTCCTTTGTTTCATTCTAGGAGACAATAGCTGACAAGACAAAAAGGGCAAAGACAGGTGGTCAGGCACCTGACATTTGGCTTCTGACCTCCTATGATGAGAGAAACCTGACTGACTGCTTGGAATGGCCAACTAACCATGCCCAAGCCCCTGGATTTATTTCGGCCACTGTCCTTGACCTACGGTGCTGGGATCCACTGCCAGTAGGGTCTGGACTTGAGGACTTCCTTCTTAGATCTTGGTTGATGTACAGGCAGTATGTTTGGCATGTACATAGCTGGCACATGATGCAGATGCGTCATTGACACAGCACGGTTCTAAACAGCAACATGTCTGTCTCCTTAACTATGGAGTGCTGGCAATCATGACAAGCTGCCTGGCCTTGCATCTGCTATCATGGCAAGGCAAGACAGAAGTACTCTCAGTCTGTTAGCTCTGACTGAGGGAGCAAAGTGCAAATGGGCAAAGTAAGCAGAAATGCTGTGGGGCTCAAAGTGAGTGAGTGCTAAAAAGGCAAGTGAGGATCCCTGAGAATCATCCTTGTCCAATCCAGGACTTACACTTAATGGTAAGGTCCTGGGGAATGTTGCTGAAAAAAACGATCTTAGAGTGTGGGTTCATAGTTCCTTAAAAGTGAAATCCCAGGGAGATTGGATCGTGAAGAAGGCATTTGGTATGCTTTCCTTGATAATAAAATGTGAGGCTGGATGAACACAGCAGGCCAAGCAGCATCTCAGGAGCACAAAAGCTGACGTTTCGGGCCTAGACCCTTCATCAGAGAGGGGGATGGGGGGAGGGAACTGGAATAAATAGGGAGAGAGGGGGAGGCGGACCGAAGATGGAGAGTAAAGAAGATAGGTGGAGAGAGTGTAGGTGGGGAGGTAGGGAGGGGATAGGTCAGTCCAGGGAAGACGGACAGGTCAAAGAGGTGGGATGAGGTTAGTAGGTAGCGGGGGGTGCGGCTTGGGGTGGGAGGAAGGGATGGGTGAGAGGAAGAACCGGTTAGGGAGGCAGAGACAGGTTGGACTGGTTTTGGGATGCAGTGGGTGGGGGGGAAGAGCTGGGCTGGTTGTGTGGTGCAGTGGGGGGAGGGGACGAACTGGGCTGGTTGAGGGATGCAGTAGGGGAAGGGGAGATTTTGAAACTGGTGAAGTCCACATTGATACCATTAGGCTGCAGGGTTCCCAGGCGGAATATGAGTTGCTGTTCCTGCAACCTTCGGGTGGCATCATTGTGGCAGTGCAGGAGGCCCATGATGGACATGTCATCCAGAGAATGGGAGGGGGAGTGGAAATGGTTTGCGACTGGGAGGTGCAGTTGTTTTTTGCGAACTGAGCGGAGGTGTTCTGCAAAGCGGTCCCCAAGCCTCCGCTTGGTTTCCCCAATGTAGAGGAAGCCGCACCGGGTACAGTGGATGCAGTATAACACATTGGCAGATGTGCAGGTGAACCTCTGCTTGATGTGGAATGTCATCTTGGGGCCTGGCATGGGGGTGAGGGAGGAGGTGTGGGGACAAGTGTAGCATTTCCTGCGGTTGCAGGGGAAGGTGCCGGGTGTGGTGGGGTTGGAGGGCAGTGTGGAGCGAACAAGGGAGTCACGGAGAGAGTGGTCTCTCCGGAAAGCAGACAGGGGAGGGGATGGAAAAATGTCTTGGGTGGTGGGGTCGGATTGTAAATGGCGGAAGTGTCGGAGGATAATGCGTTGTATCCGGAGGTTGGTAGGGTGGTGTGTGAGAACGAGGGGGATCCTCTTGGGGCGGTTGTGGCGGGGGCGGGATGTGAGGGATGTGTCGCAGGAAATGCGGGAGACGCGGTCAAGGGCGTTCTCGATCACCGTGGGGGGAAAGTTGCGGTCCTTAAAGAACTTGGACATCTGGGATGTGCGGGAGTGGAATGTCTTGTCGTGGGAGCAGATGCGGCGGAGGCGGAGGAATTGGGAATAGGGGATGGAATTTTTGCAGGAGGGTGGGTGGGAGGAGGTGTATTCTAGGTAGCTGTGGGAGTCGGTGGGCTTGAAATGGACATCAGTTACAAGCTGGTTGCCTGAGATGGAGACTGAGATGGTATGCTTTCCTTTATTGGTCAGTGCATTGAGTTTAGGAGTTGGGAGGTCATGTTGCGGCTGTACAGGGCATTGGTTTGGCCACTTATGGAATATTGTGTTCAATTCTGGGCTCAATGCCATAGGAAGAATGTTGTGAAACTTGAAAGGGTTCAGAAAATATTTGCAAGGATGTTGGCAGAATTGGAGGGTTTAAGCTGTAGGGAAAGACTGAATAGACTGTGGCTATTTTCCCTGGAGTGCCGGAGGCTGAGGGGTGACTTCAAGGTGTTTGTAAAATCATGAGGGGCACAGGTAGGGTAAATAGACAAGGTCTTTTCCCTGGGGTGGGTGAGTCCAAAACTAGATGACATAGGCTTAAGTTGAGAGAGGAAGGATTTAAAAGGGACCTAAGGGGCAACTTTTTCACGCAGCAGGTGGTGCATGTCTGGAATAAGCTACCAGAGGAAGTGGTGGAGGCTGGTATGATTGCAGCATTTAAAACGCATCTGGATGGGTAAATGAATAGGAAGAGTTTAGAGGGATATGGGCCAAATGCTGGCAAATGGGACTAGATTTATTCAGAGATAGTAAGAACTTCCGATGTTGGAGTCTGAGATAACACAGTGTGCAACTGGAGGAAGACAGCAGGCCAGGCAGCATCAGAGGAGCAGGAAAGCTGACTTTTTGGTTTGGGACCCTTCTTCAGAAATTTATTCAGGATATCTGATCGGCACGGATGAGTTGGACTGAAGGTTCTGTTTCTGCACTGTATATCTCCACGATTCTATGACCATAAGTGGCTACAGTGATAGTGGATACGTGTTGTATAATCTTTCAAAACTCTGTAGATTTTTTAACTGTTCCTGCATATTGGAAAATAGTTATTGTAATACAACTATTCAAGAGCAAAGGTTAAGAGATAAAAGGAAACTATTTGTCAGTTAGCCAAATTCCGAATTTAGGGAAATTACTTGAGATTATTGCTGGGTTTATAGTGTTCATCTGACATGTGGCCACTCCTAGTGAATTGTAAAAGTGTGTTGCATAATACGCTGGAAGCTGCCTTGACATTGACATAGTCAGGCATTCTAGGGTGTCTGAGCTTTTAATGCCTCTCCACCCACCGTGAAATTGTGTCCTTAGCGACTACTAAAGAGATGATTGTGACTCCGAAAAAGAATCCCAGACCATAAATTTCTTGAAGATAAGAGTTAAATGCTGGTACCTTTCTGGTGGGGAGTTTCCCCATTTACGATCTCCCAGATCATGGTGGCCTGCTTGGTTTTATACACACAAGTGCTACAGAATGGACAGGCCAAGGTCAATTAGGATATGATGGAAAGCAAAGCACTTACAGAGAAACAGGATGATACGGAATCTGCAGCATCTGGAAAATCATGTAGAGGTCACACAGAGGACATAGTGACGTTGGGGCTCGGGAAGTATCCATACATATACATTTCTGATGACTATTCTATGCCATTCTTCCAAATAAAGGTCTGCCTGGAGCCACCACTATTGCAGTTTACCACAAGTGCAAGCAAGTCTCTTAATGGAAGAGACCAGATGCACTGCCAAGAGGGAATTGACAGCAGGCATAGCTGGGTGGATTATCTGGGCCAGAATGGAGTCACCCTTTGGAATCTCCATCATCTTCACACATGCCTCATGCTGAACTTACAGCATTTGCTGCCTTGTGACATTTCCAGAATCACATCATCTGTTTGGGGCTCAACATCAACCTGGTCTGACCTGCTCCTCAGAGTGTCAGTTGCCTCAGTTATCCTAGCCTTTGACATCCAGACAAAATATTGTGAATCTGGTATCCAACACTCGCTCATGCCCATTGTGACATATTACAGTGTTTTCATGTTCAATCAGTTCAGATAATGCTCTTCTGGCAGAAGAGTGGTATGCTCCTTTCTAACAAAAATAAAATGTTCTTCCCTCTGTTTATTTCCTCATCAAAAGCCTCACACAGCATTAATAGAGAATCTCATATTTAAGAACTGTTGTATTCCAGACAAGAAGCAAAGTAAACACTGCACCACCTTTATTGCCACCCTTATTACCCAAGTACCATACTGTCATTAAAAACGTAGGTCACCAGGAACAGCATTCGGCTCGTTCGAAAATCACTTGCTCAATGATATACTTGCAGAGTACTCGTACAAGTCAAGATGTCAACTAGTCCATCAATTTCAAATTAATGCATGCAATGCAATAATGCATCAAATGTATGTACCTGAAAAGCATACATATCATGGCTCTAACATGGCCACCATGTCTATTTTGTGCCTGTTTTTGTTATGAGTATTTGGCCTACATTGAAGTTTTGCCAAATATAACTCAAAACTGTTCCAATTATCATGCATTACACTACAAATTTAATACATCGATCTGAATTATCAATTTCAGCGCTGCTTTTTACACACTATTGAATAGCGAGTTTTGAGAAGATTTGTAGCTCAGGTTGAGGTTCTGGATGTGAGTTTGCTCGCTGAGCTGGAAGGTTCGTTTTCAGACGTTTCGTCACCAGACTAGGTAACATCATCAGTGAGCCTCCGACGAAGCGCTGGTGTTATGTCCCGCTTTCTATTTATCTGGTTAGGTTTCCTTGGGAACCTAAGGAAACCGAACCAGATAAATAGAAAGCGGGACATAACACCAGCGCTTCGTCGGAGGCTCACTGATGATGTTACCTAGTATGGTGACGAAACGTCTGAAAACGAACCTTCCAGCTCAGCAGGCAAACTCACATCCAGAACACTTTTGAATATGCAGCATTCTGAATGTACTAAAATAACAAATCATGGAGTGGTTTATACTTCAAGATTCCTCCAAGATTCAAGACACTTTCAGCTACTGATATGCCAATATATAAGATTCTCAAGCTAAATGCATGCACATAAACTCATGCCTCTCACAGACTGAATTTTAATAACTTAGAAAATGACAGCATAAACTATACACCTGCTAAAATAAATATTTCTGCTCTATTTTTCTGAAATCAGATGTAAAAAGCAAATTGCTTCTTCACTCATTCTAAGTCAAGGGTGTTAAGTAATTGCTTTAATATTTCAATATGTATTGTTCCTTATTGTCATTGATTTACCTCAGATTAATGTATACTAGTGACACTCAATAACTTTGCATTGTATTTCTGAGCTCCAGTCATGTGAAAGCAGAAAAGAGGTGTGGTCTTCATTAAAGTATGTAGCAATATTCTATACTTAACACAAGTATTTCTTTGAAAACCTGTGAAATCTTTAGCATGCTCCATCCAGACATTAATGCTGAATAGGTCAGAGATCAGAAGCTGAACTCCTTTGTCACACAATGTCAGTCATCCAAAGTTCATAGAGGATAACTCCTGCTGACACTGTTCAGCCATTACTTTGTGAGATTTTGTTTTCCTCTTTATTCTGTCTTAGAACATAGGTGTTGCTAGCATTTATTGACCTTAACCTAAGACGATTGCAGACGGCAATTAGAGTTAACCCCGTTGCTTGGGTCTGTAGTCACATGTATGCTAGGCTGGGTTAGGACAGCCGATTTCCTTAGCTACAGGGAATTTATTTAGCAGATGGGTTTAACAACAAACAACATTGGTTTCAAGGTTGACTACCGTGACCAGATTTATATTCCAGATTTATTAATTGAATTTAAATTGCATTAGTTGCTGTGATGAGATTTGAACCCATGTTACCAGAGAATGAACTTGGGACTCTGGATTCCCAGTCCAGAGACATTACCACTATCCCACCATCTCCCCTATAAAGTTAATTTATGTGTCAATTCAACCTTGTATTTTAACACCCCAACTTTCAACTGAGAAAGGGCAAATTATTTAAAGGTTGAGCCTTGTTTCTTAGTCCACTTAAGCTACATCATTTTGCTTTCTGTCCATTTCTGACCACCTTATTTGGTTTGTTAATCAATAATCTACATTTTGTTAGCTTATTTAGTAAGCACTCCATGATTTAATGTGCCCATCTGCCAGACAGTTATCTCTCTGATGAAGGGTCTAGGCCCGAAACGTCAGCTTTTGTGCTCCTGAGATGCTGCTTGGCCTGCTGTGTTCACCCAGCTTCACACTTTGTTGTCTTGGATTCTCCAGCATCTGCAGTTCCCATTATCTCTGATCACAGTTATAACCACCACCTACCAAATTCCCAGAAGTACACTGGCTCTCATTTTGGTAGCCAATGGCTTTCAATTGCCAAACCAGCTGTGTAAAACAGATATTCTTAACGGTTAAAATCCTCAAAAGCAATTACTACAAGCAAAGTTATAGTTGCCACATAGATAAATAACCCGTCTTTCCCTAAGCAAGCTATGCGCCAGTAGGCACTTGTGATAATATGGGTCAGCATGATGTTGACTCCATCATTTCTCTGTAACAATAGTCATGTTATACAATAGTACATAGGATGAAATAAGTACATCCGTACCCTATTACTGTCGTTAATTTGCAATTGTATTTTGTTTCATTTTTTTAATCTGGATGAATTATTGTTTCTGTCCAACATTTATGGGGGCCTTACATGATAATGCTTTAATAGTATGACTGAATAAATCATCTGTTTATTTTAACATTTGTACTTCCAGGATCTCGCACAACTCAATGCTCAGAGTTCTGAGTTTGCACAGGAAATCCATAATTATCAGGGAATGATACACAAGATGAATGCACAGTTAACTACGGTTACAGAACAAAAGAATGATAGGATTCAAGGTAATGTAGTTATTATAAAATGGAAAGGGAAAATATTACAACTGATTGTGTTTTTGTTTTACATACTTTGTTTGCTTTTTTGTTGTACAGAGTGAAAGATATTTGAAAGATTATAAACAGGTTTTAATTCCAAGTGAGTTTTTTAGCAGAAAACCTGTCTAGTGAGTTAATTTTCTGCTGGATGGGGCAGCAGGAGATCAGTTCAATTTTATTCGTTGAGACGTATTTAAATGCTACCAGTTGACTTCCTGTCCAGATTGAGCATCAAGAGGAAGGAGAACAACTCCCACCAAATGCACTTTCACAACACTCAGTTCCACATTGCTTTCCCAGTTTATAGAGGAGATTTCTGAGTCTGAAGCAGGTTTATCTAATGTTTCCCTTGTCACCCAGGAACTTGCATTCTTGTTCCTTCTTTCTCCACAAAGCCACACCTGTGTCTTCATATCAGCCATACATCTGCTTCTGCGAAGCAGTGCATTCAGCTTACCTACGTAGGAATCCCAATTAGGATTGCTTCAGAATTGTTGTGCTTGAACTGAATGCCTATTCTTGTTGTGGAATAAAGAACTGATTTGCTTAAAACAGGCAGGAGGGTCATATATTTGTGCTACAATATAGTTGCAAACCACTGCAGGCTAATATCATAAATGGTCAGAATGTTGATTGATACCTTACCTGTGCATTATTAACTGTTCACTCTGCCACTTTCCATTGATCATGTAACATTAAAATCAGCGTTCTTACTGTGATTTCTATTTTGCCACTTTGCCTAACCTTATTAATCTTTAAAAAATAACGTTTTGGAAACAGAAAATGTTTGAATTACTTAACAGAGCAGGGACAGATTTAATCAGTTCTAGAAATAGATGTTGGGACTTTTCAGGACACAAAATCTCTCCCTGAGGAAATAGTCAGTGATTCATAATTTTCACAGGACTAACCTACTATTTTCTTGGAGGTGATTTGGGTGATAAATTAATCGAAGTGGGCCAGTGGTAGAGGTGGGAGAGTAGCCCAATTTAAACACAGAATGGCAACAATTACTGGTTTCAACAGCTTTGAGCATAAAACAATAAGGCTTCTTCACTTATAACCTTTAATACCTTGTACATATTGACAAGTGGTGCATGTGACCTTCCATTTGTTAATGCCGGATGCAAGAAATCTTCAAAGTATGTTGGAGAAGTTGAGTGAGTCGTCAAACACATGGCAAATGCAGTACAATGTGGCTAAAAGTGAAGTTACACATTTCTGTGTGAAAAAGGCAGAGTATTACTTAAATGGTGATAAATTGTGGATGCACAAAAGGATCTGGGTGTCTTTGTACACCAGTCAATAAAAATAGACCGAGATAATGGGAACTGCAGATGCTGGAGAATCCAAGGTAACAAAGTGTGAAGCTGGATGAACACAGCAGGCCAAGCAGCATCTCAGAAGCACAAAAGCTGACGTTTTGGGCCTAGACCCTTCATTCATCTCTGATGAAGGGTCTAGGCCCGAAACGTCAGCTTTTGTGCTCCTGAGATGCTGCTTGGCCTGCTGTGTTCATCCAGCTTCACACTTTGTTATAATAAAAATAGTCTGTCAGGTACCTATTAAGAAATCAAATGGTTTATTGGCCTTCATTGCAAGATGATTTTGGTTCAGAGGTGGAGAAGTTTTATTGCAGTCATACAGGGTTTGATTAACACCACCTCTGGAGTATTGTGTGCAGGTTTGTCTCACTGCCTAAGAAAGAATATACGTTCCATAGAGAGAGTGCAGTGGACGTTCACCAGGCTGATAGCTAGTATGGCAGGACTGTGTCCCACAAAGAGAGATTAGTTCAATTGGACCTGAACACTCTAAAGTTTAGAAGGATGACAGGGGATTTGTTTGAAACATTTGAAATTCTAACAGAGCTGGAAGGACTAGATGAAAGGAGGATGTTTTCCTTTGTTATGGAGTCTAGAATGAGGTATCAAAATCTCAGGATGCCAGGTTATAGCTATCTATGTTACAGACAGCATCCTTAATCACCCTTTTCTGTTGAGCCCTCTGATTGATCCTTGGCCCCATCCTTGATTACCAGTCCTGTATGTGTCACAATAGTGTGGAACACTACAGCTGATTTATTATTAAATATCACTAAATTCTTTGATAAATTCCAGTAACATTTTGGACTTAAAATCTTTCCTAAAGATGTAGCCCGCTTAGAGAAGGTTGTCCAAAGTCTTCAACTTGATATAGCCTCTGAGTTTCAAAAACACCAAATGGAATCAGCCAAATTGGGACAGCAGATCATTCAACTGGAAAATGACCTACGCCACAGTCAAAAACTATACAACCAACGAGAGCAGGTGAGCAATTAAAGTTGAAAACCTAATACTATCATAGTATCAATATTTTCAAAGCCCTAATTGAACAAATTGAAATAACAGATTTGACATAATTTTTTATCGATGGTAACATTGATGCTGGCTGCATGAAGAAAGTATGGAGATTCACAGCTGTAATTGAAAATGTCTTTGTCCCAGAGACAGAATTTCCACTCTATATCTTAACAACGAAGGGAGTATTCTGTTTATGCTGGTGTATTGTTAACAGTTGAATTTCTGAAATACCAGTTTATTCTGGACTCTACAGCCACTATCAATGTGTGCTGTATTTTTCTGAGAATTACTTTAATCCAACCTCTGCTGGCTAGCAAATTGATTGCTTATCTAATGATGTGGAAAAAGCCATTAGTAATTTAGCATTAACATTGGTCAAAACTGATACTAGCTTGAGGCAAATTTGTGACTAATTTGCAGTCCTAAAGATTTCTCATTTATAATTAACTAGAAATTTAATAAAATGGGTGTTTTTAAGTAAAACAAAATTAACAGATGCTGTGATGATTTTTAATATATACCCTCAGAATACACAATAACCTAACACAGTTAAAATCTTCAACATAGTAATACTTTCATTTCAGAAATCTGACTAAAACATCATAAGGTGCCTGAGACAAGAGAAAAAACTAATATACAGCTGGATGGGCACATTTCAAGTATTACACCTGAATGGTATTCATTGAGTTGAATTATTTTTGCAGTTTAATTATTGCATAGGTATATAGTGGCATTCATTATTAGTTACAAGAACTTTTTCATCCATTTCAAGCAATTATCTTTTGAGGGGTATACTTTTGTTCATTTCAGTGTTGTGTGAAATGTAACCAATTCATGTTTACACCACTTCACAAATCAGGAAGTCTGCAACTTGATTTTAAAAAATGTTAGTGATTTACAAACTGTAAGCCTTGCAATTACTTACGCTGGCTTCTGATTTAAAGTGAAGTCCAGTGTGGGTACACAGCTTTTCCAAGAGCATACGTTTAGTTTTAAGATCACTTTAACACCAGTATTAACTTCAAACCCTATATAGTAAATTACACATAGCGGCTGGTTCATGTTTCAGGGCCTTCAGTTAGATCTGTAATTTCATAACATGGCTGAAAATTTATTTTTAACACTGTTCTGAAGTTGATGTGTTGTTTGAAGCTGTAAAACCACTTTGATTTGTCTGATTTAAGCTTTAATGCAGCTTTTGATGGGCATGATCAACTTCTGATCCAAGTGATTAAGCATAGGTTTTTGGACCACTTAAATAATGCCCTTAGAAGTGAATTTGCATTCTACATACTCTGCATGATTTCCTCCAAAGGCAATACAGAAGAGAGATGACCTCTTGAGGAAATCTGAAACAGATCTGCTTCAGGCTCGTGATAGTATCAAAGGGAAGGTAACAGAAATTGAAAAGCAAGGCACTGTGGTGAAAGGCCTAGAGATGGATCTTCAGAGACTGGAAAAAGAGAAGCAGCAAAAAGAAAATGAAAACATATCCCTTAAGGCCGAGATAGAACAGTTGAACCAGGATCTACAAAACAGCAACAAAAACTGCAGAGAATTTGGTAAGCATGCTCTGGTGGTCTAGTATGTTCCATAGTACATGATTTCCAATGCCTTATTGCTACAACAAGAGCATACCCTTATTTTCCAGTTGATTTTTTTAATGAAAGCAACTGATTATTCATATATAACCTCACGTTCCCTGATGATTTTTCCATATATTTTAACTTGCTCAAGGTTATGCTTGTATGCTTTTCATTATTTTTTCTGTTTCATTGAGGTAACCTCAAATGTGAAAGGTGGTGAGACACCTGGTATCTCACTGCATAGCTAATACTGTAGATTTTGCTGTGAAAATTAGACCACACCTTTCACTGACCACACATATACAGTTAAGCACAAAAATCCAGGAGATGCTATCTAAGAGGGTTCATTCAAATGCAGTGAACAGTGTGAAATTCCAGTACTGGTTGACATTGTACGTAGAGCAGATTAGACTAAGCACAAAAAGTCAAGTCATTGCAATCTACTCAACCTTTTAACAATGTGGGAAGTCTTCAGTATTGCAGAAGTACCTTTCTGGCATCATGAATTAGCCTTAAGAAATGACAAGATTTATTCCATAAGTTTTTAATTTAATCTTTTAACTTTTACTTTCTAGCTCTACATCTTAATTCAGTCTTTCTTTCCCATTCTTTATTTAGTTTTTTCTACCTGAATTGACTATCCTAACTGACCTTCCCTCTTCAGTCTCTGAGCTGCATATACATGATTCTCTGCAACCCACCACATCGCCTCTTCTGCCTAGTCCCAGGTACATTCCTTCTGTCTTCTGATCATCAGCAGTATTATTCAAAATCACCCCTTACTGATAAAACCCAACTCAACCTTTCCATTCCTCAAATGATTTTCCCAGCACTCCTATTCTAATAGAATTCTAGTTTGACTCTTAGTATTCAATTAGCCATGATTTCACAACTGTTGCACTCTCAAACCAGTTCAGCTATGTTCAACAGAATTTGTCTCTTTTCTGGTAAGCTCTAATATATGATATTCAAATCCTAAGTCTTGTTACCTCTTCACCTTGCTCACTTTTGGTCAAACCTTTATTCACTCTTAGTTTGTCTCCACCATTTGCAGTGATTTTACTCCTTTGAACATATGAATATAGATATCAAAAGAATGAGTAGGCCTTTCAGCCCCTCAAGCTGTTTTTTGCCATTCACTAAGGCCATGGCTGACCTAATTGTCATCTCAAATCCACCTTCTCACCTACTATGATAATTAACAAAATCTATCTTCCTTTCCCATAAAAAATTTCAAGGACTCTGCATCCACTCCCTTTTCAGGAAGAGAGTTCCAAAGATCCATAACTCTCTAAATTGAAAAATTTCATCTAATTTCCATTTTAGGTGGGTGACTCCTTATTTTTTAAAATGCGACCCCTAGTACTTAATCATCCTATAAAAGAAAACGTCCTCTCCACATCTAAGCGCCAAGGCTTCTCAGAATTTCAAGTCAACAAACCCCTCTCTAAACTTACAGTCCATATCTTTCTCCTTGGTGAATGCCGATGTGAAACACTCATTAAAGACATCACCCACTTCCACTTGCTCCACTTATAAATTCCCTCTTCAATCCTTGTCTCTACCCTTTCCCTCGTTACCCTCTTGCCCCTAATCTACACATGAAATCCTTTGGGATTTTCCTTAATCCTACTTGCCAAAGATGTTTCCTTTCTTTTTAAGTTCTTCTCTGTTTCCTTTATACTCCTTAAGAGCCTTGTTTGATTTCTGTTTCCTAGATCTTGCATATGCTTTCTTTTCCTTTTTAATTAAACTGGCAACATCTCTCACTATCAAAGGTTCCCAGATCTTACCATTCTTAACTTTCATGCTGGTCTTAAATTCTGGTCAAGTGGCTTTTAAAAGACTCTCACATGTCAGATGTGGATTTGTATTCAAATAGCTGCCCCAATCCAGATTTTCCAATACCTGCTGAGCACTGTTTTTTTTTAGCCTTTTGCCATGTTAGCACTTTTACCCCCGGACAATCTTAGTCTTTTCCAGAACTATCTTAAAACTTATGGAATTAAGATCACTGTTGCTGAAATGCTCCCCCACTGAAACTTTAATCACCTGGTCAACTCATTCCCTAATACAAGGCCTAATATGGCCACTCCCCTAGTTGGACTGTCTGGATGTTGTTTCAAGAAGCCCTCCTGGATGCACCTAACAAATTCTGCTCCATCTAAGCCCCTCGCACTAAGGGTGTCCCACTGAATACTGGGAAGGTTAAAATCACCCACTATGTGACCCGTTTGTGTTTACATCTTTCAGTGATCTCCTTACATATCTGTTCCTCCATCTCCTGCTAGTTATTGGGGTGACTGCTTATATAATGTCATGTTAGTGACAGCACCTTTCTATTCCTGAGTTCTACATATGGCCTTGCTGGATGATCCCTCCAGGATATCCTCTCTTAGTGCAGCAAAAACATACTCCTTACTCAATAATGCAATTCCTCCCCCTTTTGTATCCCTCTCTTTCATGCCCAAAACATCTGACGCTGAATGCCAGTCCCGCCTTACTCTGAACCAAGTTTTTGTAATGGCTATTATATCATAGCCCCATGTGCTAAGCCAGGCTTTAAATCCAACTGCCTTATCTATTATATTCCTTGCTTTATAATGCAACTCATCCTTCTTGTACAGGTCTCACCTGCCCTGGAAGAGATCGTAATGATCCAAACATCTGAATTCCTCCCTCCTACACCAGCCCTTTGGCCATATACTCAACTGTATTATCTTGCTTATTCTGGCCTCACTAGCATGAGGCACAGAGAGTAATTCTGAGATTAGAAACCCCCAAAAGTCCTGCTTTTCAAGTTCCTACTAATTCACTTTGCAGGACCTCATCCTGCTTTCTGCCTATGTCATTAGTGCCAAAATGAACCACAACCTCTGGCTGTTCACCCTTTCCCTTCAGAATACCCTGTGTATGCTCGGTGACATCCCTGGCACCAGGAAGGTAAGACACCATCCTGGAGTTTCACTTGTGGCCACAGAAATGCCTATTGATCTGGCTGCTGCTGCTGCCTTCCCTTGAAAGGCCATGCCTCCCTAAAGTATCGAAAACAGTGTACCTGCCTGAGAGGGAAATGGCTACATGGGACTTCTGCACTGCCTGCCCATGCTTATAGCCTTCCAGGCGGTCATCCAACTCCTTTCTGTCTGTGTAGCCCTTACTGGTGGCATGGTCAGGTTGCTAAATGTGCAATCCATGACATTCTCAGCATCATGGATGCTCCATAGTGAGTCCATCCATATCCCCAGACAGCCCATGCAGCAAATCAGGAGCTGCAGCTGAACACAATTCCCAAATACATTGTCATCATGGACACTGGAAGTGTCCCAGATTTCCCACATATTGCTGGCAGAGACTTCCATGGGACTATGTTCTCCTGCCATTGTGAACCTTATCAACTATATACAATAAACTAGGAACCAATTACACATCCTTACCCGCTACTCACCAAAATCAGCTTTCTTACTCTTGCTTTCTAATCCTTAAAAACTGCAACAACAAAAGTAAGTACTTTATACACTATCTCCCCCTTGACACGACTCACTTAGTCTCTAGACCTGGTTCCTGAGCAGCCAACCCTACGGCATTTTTTGAGTTGAGAAGTCTGCCCCAGAGCTCCAACTCTGGATTAAGTTCCACTCCCACTGCCACCACTCTGACTGTCCTCAATCCCATTCTGACTGACCCCACTCCTCAGGCATTTATCTGGTAGTTCCTGCCGCTGTTTACCCCAGATTCACTCTGCTGTGCTGTGCTCCCACCACTGCCAAATCTGATATTCAATGCCCCGACTAATAAAGGCAGGTATCTCACATGCTTTCTTAACTACCTCAGCTACATGTCCTGCTACCTTCAAGGATCTATTATCATGCACACCAAGATCCTTCTGATGCTCTGTACCTCCTCAGGTCTTACCATTACTAGCCTTGCTAGTATTCCCTGATACACTTTTCAGGATTAAATTCCATTTTTCATTCTTCAGCCCACTTGACCAGACTGTCTATATCATCCTATCATTTAAGGCTTTCCTGTTGCTGCTTATCACACCTCCAATTTCTGTGTCATCTGTGAAATTAGTGATCTTAAACACCTAGATCTATCTGCATCTCAAAGCTCTGTAATCTTTCAATATTTAGCTAATATACATTTTATTCGTCCTGCTGCAATGGATTACTTCACATTTTCCCATTTTATCATCCATTTGGCAGATGTTTATAAACTTAATTAACCTATTCTATGGTTATTATATGTCCTGTTCACAACTTGTGTTACTATCTATCCATCTTCATGCTGTCACAAAATTTGTCAATCGTTACCTCTGTCTGCCCAGGACCAATAGAAACTACAGGGAGTTGTGAGTTGTTGATTGTAGTTGATCACACAAGCCAGCCTTCTATCCGTTGACTTCATCTGTACTTCTCACTGCCTCGGAAAAGCATCTATCATCATCAAAGAACCCTGTCACTCCAGTTATAATCTCTTCCAACCTCTTCCATCAGGCAGAGATACAAAAGCTTAAACATGTACCAACATCTTCAAGAACAGCTTCTTCACTGCTGTTACTAGACTTCGGAATGGACCTCTCAAATTTTGCACCTAATGTTGACCTTGCTTTTGATGCATCTTCTTTACAGCTGTAACTTTGTATTCCTCACTCTGTTTTATCACCCCAAGATCTTTGTATAGTATGATCTACCTGTACTGCAAACACAACTCTTCACTGTTCATTAGGCACGTTATGATAATGATAAATCAAATCAAATCAAAATTCTTTCATCTAAATAAATCACATGAATCACAAGCAGTTGTGTTTCTAACACTAACTGCTGCGGCACATCACTGATAATATCCTTGCCAACTGAAAAAGACCCACTTATGCTACTCTCTTCTTCCTGGCAACCTGCCAATCTTCTATCCATACCAATATACCACCCCTTTCACCATAGGATTTTATTTTTGACAATAACCTTCGATATGGTAAATACCATGGGTGTAGAGTATTCTGTTGAAAACTTGGTGAGTTAGCTACAGCGCATTTTGTCTGTGGTATTGCAGCCACTGTGTGATGGTGGCAGACAGAGTGAAAGTTTAAGGTAGATGAAGTCATACCAATCAAACAGATTGTCATACTTTCGATTGTGTTAAGCCTCATGAGAGTTGTTAAACCCTCATTTGTCCAGAGAAGTAAAGGATATTCCATCATACTTGTAGATGGTAAACAGACTTTGGAGAATCAGGAGTTGAGTTACTCAGTGCAGAATTCCTAGCCTGTGATGTGCTCATGCAGCCACTGTATTTATATAACTGGTCCACCGGTCAAGTTCAATTTCTCGTCAGTAGTAATCCCCAGAATATTGCTGTTTAGGAATCAATGAAGTTAATGACTTTGAATGTTCAGGAGAGGTAGATAGTTTCTTTCTGTTTGGAAATGCTAATGACCTAGTACATAGCTCATGGAAATAGAGGGATCATCCAGTGAGGCCTATTGGTAGAACTCAGCAATCAGAAAGGTGCAATCACTATGATG
This sequence comes from Stegostoma tigrinum, assembly GCF_030684315.1. Lineage (NCBI taxonomy): Eukaryota > Metazoa > Chordata > Chondrichthyes > Orectolobiformes > Stegostomatidae > Stegostoma > Stegostoma tigrinum. The sequence goes on along the minus strand of NC_081369.1, from coordinate 42,725,346 downwards.
GGGTTGTATGAGACGTCCCACAATAGCCAGCCAAACCTGGATGATATCTGTATCTTCCTACATATGGACACAGCTCTCCCCACTCAGTCCTTTGATGTCAAGATCTGTCACTTCATCTCCTGAATTCAGCTTTTTATCTACGTTTGATCTAAGGTTGTAATGAGATGAGGAATCAAGTAACCCTGGTGGAACCCTAACAAAGTGTTGATGAGCAGGTTATTTCTGTTTAAGTGCAGCTTGATAGCACTATTACCAATCTATTTCATCACCTTTACTGATAACTGAGAGTTAACAGTATCATGACCACAAATCATTACCTATGAACAGATCAAACTTCAATTACAAATGTTTCGAGCAAAGGACAAATGACCAAAAGCTGACTACAGAAATAACTTCAGTGGCTGCCTAGAGAGACAAAGAGAGAGACAGAGACAGAAAAAGGGAGACAAATTCCGTGGAATATTGCACCTGATGAGGTGCCAAGGAAGATTTAAAGGAATAGACTTGATTAGACAAAATGCTGGTAAAAAGAGTCAAATGTCCTCCTATATCTGCTGCATCTGGAGTGTGAACTTCTGTTCAGACCAGTCACCAGAGGATTCATCCCCTATTTGCCCATGGATGGGAGCGACCTGCTCCTCGGCAATAACTTGGCAGAATCAAAAGGAATTCCTTCCCCAGTTTTCTCGATTTTTGAAAAACATCTTTAAGTGCTTGAACTAAGGATTCCTTCACTACAGTAGAATATAGCCCATGGTAATAAAATGTGAGGCTGGATGAACACAGCAGGCCAAGCAGCATCTCAGGAGCACAAAAGCTGACGTTTCGGGCCTAGACCCTTCATCAGAGAGGGGGATGGGGAGAGGGAACTGGAATAAATAGGGAGAGAGGGGGAGGCGGACCGAAGATGGAGAGTAAAGAAGATAGGTGGAGAGAGTGTAGGTGGGGAGGTAGGGAGGGGATAGGTCAGTCCAGGGAAGACGGAAAGGTCAAGGAGGTGGGATGAGGTTAGTAGGTAGCTGGGGGTGCGGCTTGGGGTGGGAGGAAGGGATGGGTGAGAGGAAGAACCGGTTAGGGAGGCAGAGACAGGTTGGACTGGTTTTGGGATGCAGTGGGAGGGGGGGAAGGGCTGGGCTGGTTGTGTGGTGCAGTGGGGGGAGGGGACGAACTGGGCTGGTTTTGGGATGCAGTAGGGGAAGGGGAGATTTTGAAACTGGTGAAGTCCACATTGATACCATATGGCTGCAGGGTTCCCAGGCGGAATATGAGTTGCTGTTCCTGCAACCTTCGGGTGGCATCATTGTGGCAGTGCAGGAGGCCCATGATGGACATGTCATCTAGAGAATGGGAGGGGGAGTGGAAATGGTTTGCGACTGGGAGGTGAAGTTGTTTGTTGCGAACTGAGCGGAGGTATTCTGCAAAGCGGTCCCCAAGCCTCCGCTTGGTTTCCCCAATGTAGAGGGAGCCGCACCGGGTACAGTGGATGCAGTATACCACATTGGCAGATGTGCAGGTGAACCTCTGCTTAATGTGGAATGTCATCTTGGGGCCTGGGATGGGGGTGAGGGAGGAGGTGTGGGGACAGGTGTAGCGTTTCCTGCGGTTGCAGGGGAAGGTGCCGGGTGTGGTGGAGTTGGAGGGCAGTGTGGAGCGAACAAGGGAGTCACGGAGAGAGTGGTCTCTCCGGAAAGCTGACAGGGGAGGGGATGGAAAAATGTCTTGGGTGGTGGGGTCGGATTGTAAATGGCGGAAGTGTCGGAGGATAATGCGTTGTATCCGGAGGTTGGTAGGGTGGTGTGTGAGAACAAGGGGGATCCTCTTGGGGCGGTTGTGGCGGGGGCGGGGTGTGAGGGATAGCCCATGGTGTTTTGTTTATTTTGAGAAGTACCTGATTGGTCTCTGTATTTAGGGATCACCTTCCTAAAAGGAGGATATTCCCAGCCCTAATGTTACTCACATTGATGGCTAGTACAATCGCTTGTTTGAAGTTTGAAGTTGAAAACACAAGCTTGTTTCTTAAAAGGGCCTTTAACTTTTCAAACACAATTTGACATTTTTCAGTCCATGCTACCTTTGCTTTTTTCTCTAGTAGGTAAGTCAGTAGCATAGCTACTGTGCTGAAATTTGGAACATGCCCTTGGTAGAACCCACATATTCCCATACACAGGAACATTCATAATAGTCAGTTTTTTTTGTGGGAATATGTAATGGAGCTATTTTGTAATTCAAGACAGTACTTGTCCTTGACCCAATATATGGCCTAGATAGGTCACTAGTGCTGTGAAGACCTTACTCTTTATAGGATTGACTAAGAGGTTAGCCTATAGTATTTTCTGGAACAGAACTTCCCGATCCTGTTAGTGCATTTCCCAAATGTCATTACACACTCAGAGTTTGTGTAGGTGCAATTAAATGTTGCTACCTTGTTCATCAGCCTCTGAGAGGCGTTTGAGTCATTTTAGAGCTCAAATGTCATAACTCAACATTGGTACAACCTGTCTGGAGTTATGAAAATTGAGATTTCATTAGTGGGTGTAATCAAGGGAACCAGCTTGTACCCCTTAAGTAAATATATCCTGGTAATGTAGAACAAAATGATACTGGTTAACCTTGGTCTATACTGACAAGAAGCTGTTAACTTTTGTAGAGATGCTTTTTGCTGCCAGAATGCCAGTTTTTTCGATTGAAGTTTCTTCCTTAAACCACTTAAAAAATTATTCAAATTGACCAGAATTCAAATGTGATTGCTGATGCCGTGTCTGGAACCTAAGACAATCCAGTTAGTACAAAGGCAGCGTAATTGACCAAAGCTAGCAGAATGAATATGTGTGTCACTGTGTCTGCTGTTTTATATTTTATATTTGTTTTTCTCATTCTGTAATGAAATGGAAATGAGCCTCACTAGTCTTGTGGGAGAAGTGTCATGACCACAGGTCAGCAGCAGACAATCAAAACTTTAATTACAGCACTTTTTAAATGCCAAAGTCTAAGGTTGAGTGCAGATGTAAATTCAGTGGCTGCCTGGAGAGAGATCCTGGAATGTCACACCTGACAAGGTGTCAAGGAAGCTTCAAAGGGTTTTAATTAGAGACGGGGAAATGCACTACAAACGGAACTATAATTCCCCGGGAGTTATCCCAAATTATGACTATGATGTGAGGAAGGTCAACAAAGTGTGAGAGAGAATGTTTTGTGCCTTCCCTTTAAAGAATAAAGAAGAAAATGTGCTAAAAGCCAGTTCGGCCTGGTCTTTATGTGCTACAGATGGTGTTCTATTGAGCTAAAGGTCTTGTATGCTAGTCTGGTATGTGCAATAGCTTTGCTGTGAATGTCACACTAGTCACCTCTGCATTGCAAGTAAAAGCTTTACTCTCACTCTCAGTGCTAAAAACCAACTAGCCAGTTGAAAAGAAACAAGGCAGAGCATTTCAAACAAACTGAAAAGCCAAGAATTGCTAAATCGGTTGTTCAACTATCAATGTTCCACTGTACAATCCACGCAAACAACCCAAAGGGGCTGAACCATATACATTCTAACTGTTTTTTGCACTCACTTTACAATTTTTGACATGTACGTGTGTATCTGTGTTCTAGTACTGTTCCTTCTTATATATAATAATTAATACAATTACTTTGTGTAATTCAAGAAAACCTGGTAAAATTCTCTACTTTAAAACATAAATTCATTTGGTCTAGGAGAATGGTAGCCACAATAGAGGTGGTCCCTTTGTAAATTAACCATGGTGTGATGAACCAAAGGGATGGGTGAATATAGCAGAACAGTCAATTCATCCCTGCAGTCAGGGGTGTGACAATTTGTGGTGACCTATCTGGAGCTGTAATATCATGGGAACTTCACCCAGGATCTGATCCTGACAAACTGGGTGCTCATCCAAGAGCCGGTCATGACAACAAAATTTGCGACATTTGACCTGATTGGAATTATCCTAGTTTTGGTGAACAGGATATTGTTATGTTCTCCATTGAGACTTTTTAAAAGAGATTTGAATTCTGCGTTGAATAAATGACAAGACAAAATTTCATTCTTTAATCTTTTATTGAATCAAATTATCTCAAACATGGCTTCCTGAAACCTCGTTTCAATGACAATATTTTTTATTCATTCGTGGGATGTGGGCATCATTGGCTAGGCCTAATTGCCCAGAAAGCAGTTAAGAGTCAGCCTCATTGCTGTGGGTCTGGAGCCACATGAAGTCTAGACCAAGTAAGGATGGCAGTTTCCTTCCCTCAAGGGCATTAGTGAACCAGGTGGGTTTTCTGATAAATGATAATGGATTAATGATCGTCATTTAGATTCTTAATTCCAGACTGAATTTAAATTCCATCATCTGCCATGGCAGGATTTGAACCCGAGTCCCCATTGCCTTGGTCTCTGACTTAATATTCCAGTGAGAATAGCACTAAGCCATTGCCTCCCCCAAAATACATTACCCTACATTGAGGTAGAAATGCTAATTACCTATCTTTGATCCCAACTCGCTGTAATGTTTGAAGTAAATGGATTGTTTACAGCACAAGTGTTGACAGCTCAGTATCTTTAACAACTTTGTGGGACTTTGAGATTCTACTCATTGTAGGCTCAGGAACTACCATTTCCTCTGTGTGCAAATATGTTTTACCTTCTCATTGTAAACTAACGTAAGCCTCCATTGATATCAAACAATCAAATTGCTAAGTTTACCATTAGGCAGACTTCAGCATAGATCACATGACCCTCTTCATTTACTTCAAATTTAAAGCAGCGGTCATAAAATATAATAATCTTTCAAACCTCATAACTGTACCCACAAACAATTTGCGCACTACTGGGTAGATGCATTGTTGCTGTACTAGAATAAGTTGGCTACGAGCAATGGTAGTTTGGAGCACAAGTCTGCAGTTACTCTGCTAAGATGTTTCACAATTATTGTGTTACTACAGCCTAAATATAGAGTTAGGGCCTGACCCTTCATATAAGTAAGGAGGTGAGAAACTCCCTGGAGAAAGTAGTCTTATCCCACTTTGTCTTGGAGAACCTTCCGATGAATTTCTAGTGAAAAATGTACATATCACATGCAATGTTAATATCCTTCTTCGTGATCAATAGTCTTAAAATTTAAAACAATACTTGTTGTCCAATTAGAAAAATCAAACAGATTTGGTAAATACTTTAAGTGAACTTGTTGACTCTGATATTCGATAGCTCTTAAATTAGTTACAACAAAGCAGTGGAAAAAAAACATTTCATGGTCAAAGCTGAAGACAGATACAGTGCTAAGCCAGAGTTAGATTCGTTGCTTTGGGATTGTTAGCCATGTATTTTTATCGATTCAACATCTTCCAACAATCCAGTCTGGAATTGCTGTGAATGGCTATTGTAGAGTAGGGCTGTCTAAATTTTAATCATCATGGAATGCAAAGATACATACCACTGACACACAAGAACTCAGTAGAAATCTATATTTTAAGTAATTTGCATAATAATGTAACAAATTTTAAGATTTTAGTTTGGAATTATCAACCATTGAGACAAAAGTGTTTAAAAATAAGGTCTCTCCGAACATTCCAAGCCCATAAAACAAACCAACAACTAATAAGTATGAACCCAAAAGGAACTGGTTTTCCGGAGCTTAAAGGTTGGGAATTCTTTGAGCTTTCACTGGAATGACTAATTGTTTAATTTTCTACAGAAATTTAAGCACGGTTGTTTAATCAGTGTAATGTGGCAGGATAGAATATTTGCTGCTTGCAAGAGATTGTATACAGGCTCTTTGACATCCTAAAACAGCTTGAATCTGTCACTTGTGCAGGATATAGTATAATGGAATGATCAATGGAATGGCAATAAGTGCTAGATTTGCCAGTGACGTTCACATCTCTTGTATAAATAAATATATATACTTTTACAAGAATACATTGCAACTTTGTAGGCACCTCCCCAAAAGCAAAAAACTTCTTTTGCTGAAAACTGCATGTAGTACAATCCAATCTAAAATTTAACACATTTATACAACGAGTGAAGCTTATTAAAATTTATATTATCGATTATTTGGCGCTCTGTGAATACCATTTATTTGCACAAGCAGCAAAGGTAAAATGAATATGCAATTCTCCATAATTCTTCTAAGTTAAATAAATGTAATACATCTCTGAAAACAAATTGCTGAACATAGGGAAGCATTGAACAAAAATAGCTCAGCATCCTGAATTGTCGACAGCTTGTGTATATTCTGCATTATGACAATCGCAACCCTGTTACTTCAAACCCAAACATCCAAGGCACTTGTTATTCTGCCAAATTTGTCCTCCAAAATTTAAATAATTGGTGTTGACAGCCAGCAGCCATAATCTGGGATGCTGCAGAGGTTCTTGATGCAGAAGAATATCACATAATTGAAATGGCACACTTAATGGCAGAAGATTAACATCTTTGAAAGTAGGGTGGAGGGCATAGCTACGTCTGGAGTGCCCTGAGAGGACTCTGCTCAGGGGCTAGGCAGGTATCTTCTGGCATTGCCGTGGCTCCTTGTGAGGAGGGACACATGGAATATGGACCAGGTTCTCCATGCCCAGTTGCTATTCCTTCAGCCCTGAAGACCAGCAGCTGGGGCAATGGAGTACAAGTGTGCGCGCCTCTCCAGCAGCCCCTGAAGCTGGACCTGGTTCTCCATGTCAGTCAACAACCTGTCCATGGGGGCAGCCCAACAGTTACAACCCCGGGACAACTGGTTCCCCATTGTGTAGGGGAACTCCTGTGCTGCTGGGCAATGAAGGCCGTCATCTCCCATACACCTATCTGCCACTCCTGTGCTCCTCCCTGTGCAGCTGGACAAAGTCCCGGATGTTCAACCCACTGGGTCGTCTTCTGCCAGGACCTGAGGAGGTGCCTGACCTCCAGCTGTCCTAGGAGTGTCAGCAGCTTGGGACATTTCTTCCTCGACCAGCTGCAGAACTGTCACAGTGAGGTGCTCGCCAGCTTCTGCTCCCAAATGTCCTAAGGCTAACATTTACTGCAAGATGTCAGTATCAGAGCTGGCAAGCATCAAGATAGCAGCCTTGCCGAGGCCTTGGTACTCTCATCCTCAGTGGTCAAGGAGGTGGCATTAGCAGATCAGGCTATATCTTCGCAGAGTTGGTGGACATCCTGTTGGTACTAGTAAAACAAAAGAGGGAGACACAGTTGAGGCCAGTTAGAAATGGTGTGTAATGAATGAGACTGACAGTGTGCAATCAGTGGTGCAAAGAAGGGGTATCCTTTTCCTGGAGGATGGGCTGAGGAGGCCACACCACCAGACTCAGGCAGCCTGCTCCAACATTGCCAGTTGGGTCAGTGCAATCTCAAGTTTCTTGCTAGGCAGTGGTGAGTTGCCAATTAATGGGGATTACAGCTTTGTAAATACTTTATTAACAGCACCACTCACCACATTAATTTTCATCTTCACAGTTTTCCAAATGTGTTAGACAAGCTAGCCATTGGGAATTCTCAACATGGAAGTCACTGACTGCAAACAGCCTCCATGTTGGTTACCACCAAAAGCATCTCAAGGCACAATCCTTGGGCACAAGCCACATCCATCCATCTTTGATGGACATTGGCATCTGACATCTGACACAATCCTCATGGCACCTCTCCAATCCACTGACAAGATGCAAAGGAAGTTTAGACTACATTGCAGGTGCACTGGCAATTAATGTTGAAAAGGATCTTTTACACGCAGGGACAAGCATCTAGCTCACAAAATGGACAAAGCTACATCTCAGAGCTATCGCTCACATAGTGCCTACATTCATGTTTGCATCATTCGTACCTTGTCTTGCCATGGTATGCCGTACCACGCCTGTTAGCACTCTGGCACTTCAGTCAGAGCCAATGGTTGTCAGTACATAGACAGATGCTTGTCATGCTCCTCAGTAGGGATCTGTCCAGTGGGTGGAATGTCTTGCTGTATAACACTCAACGGTACAGATACCATCTGCAACATTTGGTAGGTGCCTGTGCAGCAAACACACTGCATGTTCATTCAGTTAAATGGCCATGTCAGAAAATATCAAGAGGAAGCTCCAGTCTGTCAGAGGATCCCTGTAACATCAGCCAAGGGCACAGTCCATGCAGAATCTGGAGATTTGGTCATGATCAATCATCCACTGTGGCTGGTCGTTGTCAGGGCACATGTTTGACAGGAAAGTGAGCAATGATCAGTCCTGTAGGGCCGTCACAAATAGTCAGGGAGCTCCAAACACAGCAGTCAGGGATCTTGTCAGTCATGTCCAGGGGTTATCCATCAGACAGTCATAGATCTGGGGTGAATACGGTCATGAGGGTCCTTGTGCTGAATGTATACGGGGCTGCAGGGAGGGCCTGTCGAGGCAGCTGAGAGGTACCTTTCAAAAGGAATGGGGTTTCAAGGTTACCAGAGCAAAGCAGAGGCCTGTTTAGAAATGGGAACAAGGACAGTGATGAGGGCTGGAAATGCAATGCATGTCAGGGCTAGATGGAACATCATTGGAGCTCATGGTAGGCTACAGGAGGAGGTTTATTGGCTGTGACCAGCGCTGTGTCTTCCATGGGGAGAATTTAGAGTACCAGAGTGTTGAAGTGTAATATTGGGACTCAAGGGCAGGAAGAACAGTTAGAGATGAAGTTTGATGTTGCCTGCTTCAATTGTAAAGGGCACAGCCCACCAGGATGATGTAACAAACTGGTGTCCAGTCTATACTGGAGAGGCCACTCAGACCAGTCCAAGCAACTGAACCTCAAGTTCAGCAGTTCTATACCCTGATCTACCTTTGCAAAGCATGAGCAACATTATAGCTGCACTCCACATCAATCCGGGAATTGCACAATAGCATCATGAGCCATGGACACAGTGTGTATTCATTCTCTCCCATAAACCAACCTTAGAATGCACCAGGATCAATTACACGACAGTGCTCCCAGATGTAGGAGTCGTAGCAGCTGCCAGGGTAGTGGGTACAGTCCTCCAGAAAGTGGTAACAATGACCACAGATCACATGGACATTAATCAAATAGAACATCGAATGATGGGTGACTTGGTGATGGGATACCGGCCTCTGTGCAGCAATTTGACCTTCTTAACTGCCAGGTGGCCAGTGGGGAGATGATGGTCTAGTGGTATAATCACTGGACTGTTAATCCAGAGGCCCAGCTAATGTTCTGGGGACCCAGGTTCAAATCCCGCCACAGCAGATGGTAGAATTTGAATTCAATAAATGTCTGGAACTAAGAGTCTAATGACCATGAATCAATTGTTGGTAGTTGGGGAAAAACCCATCTGGTTCACTAATGTCCTTTAAGGAAGGAAACTGCCATCCTTACCTGGTCTGGCTTACATATGACTCCAGACCCACAGCAATGGGGTTAATTCATAACTGCCCTCTGGGCAATTAGGGATAAGCAATAAATGCTGCTTAGCCAGTGACGCCCTCATCGTGTGAATGTATAAAGACATACTGAATCTGCATGTTAACCTTAAGATAATTGTGAGCTAGGCCTCCTAAGTCCCTTTGTGCTTCAAGTTTCTGAAACCATTTCCCATTTAGAAAATAGTCTACACCTCTATCCTTCCTGCCAAAGTGCACAACCTTCACATTGTATTTCATCTAATATTTCTTTCCCCTCTCTCCGAGACTGCCCAAGATTGTCAACGTTACCTATACCTCCACTATCCTTGTGTCATCTGCAAACTTAACAACAATGCCCTCAGTTCCTTTGTACATATTAAGTTATATCTATTATGTCCTGGATCTCCTCAGTCTTACTGAGTGCTTTTGTTACTACTCACGCAATGGAACAATACAACATTTCATCCAAAGTCCAATAGCAATTAGCAACTGCATCACCACTAGCACATTGGAAGCAATTCTTGTCCAGGGGCCAATGGCCATCTTAATACCCGAGTCCCAAACCAACTGCCACTATTATGCATCTTCCAGTTTGGCTTCCACATCTTCATTCAGACATTGGACCCATTGAATTTGCCATCTGAGCCTCTCTCCTCATCTACCGTAAATGTTCTGGATGTTTTAGGATCTGCTTCCTATTGGGAAGTGGGTATCTCAGCAAATCCTCCATTAGATTATGAGTTACACTCATTGACAGCAATGGGGAGGTCAAATGTTAGTTATCATTAAAAATTTGATTGTTGTTGAGACTAAGGGTGGACACAGAAAGTCAAGTGAAAACTTGGCAGTGGATATTACCACACTGTTATTGAGACTTGCTTGCAGTCATTCTCCACGGTGTGCCATCTGAATTAATTCATGGTGATCACTGAAAATTTCAAGGGTACAGTTTAGGCTGATGCTTAAATCATATGTGACACCTATCCCTATCCCTAAGTAATATAGATAAACATTGTTCTCTGCACCTGGCCGATAGTAGGAAATTCCTATAGGGTATCATTCTTGGGTACCAAGGTCCTTCGATCATTTCATATCTTCCACTGTCCCTATGTTGTGAAGTGTTTTGATTTAATGTTGGTCATGTTCAAATTGACTTAAAATTCTGTTTAAACATTGCTTTGCTCATTATCATTTATAAGTTAATAACATTGTTATGGCTAATAACTGTAATTCATTAATAAATACTGACTGAATCTGTACGCAATTATTCTAGCAATACAATTTTCTTTAAAATAAATGTTATGATTGAATTGTTGACTCGAGCAGTGTAATTCAGTTACCGAAAGTACTCATGTACACTTAATGAAGTTTAGTAATTAGTCTTATTCGGACTACAAACACTGAACAGATTATCAACAATGTGAGCCTGCAGTCAGCTTCACTGGCTACACAATCGGAAAATGAATAAATTGATAATAATTAATTCATCACAAGTAACTCCATACAGATATAATGGGGATGATAGCATTTAAACTACAGTGGATAATTCTGATGCTAGATTTATACATAACAGTTTTACATCTAAAGGGAACCTCATTGCTTTGTGATTTCAGGCATTTGCTGTTCCCCATTCCTTATTGTCCAACTATTCCTTATGCATATTAATTAGTTAACGGTGGAACTTAACTTTCCATACAGCTGATTGCAAGAGACATCTCAAGTTCTTATAGAAGTGGGACCCTCAATCAGTTCCTTCCACAATCATGATTGCCAGATATAGCACCAATACTGTGGCTTTCATGCTCCTGTAAAGAGAGAATGTAATGGACACTAGTTGGCACCATTTAGTCCTTATTATTCTTTGTGCTTCCATTCTCCTTGATCCATATCCAGTGCCTCCACCATCCTGTCCTTTCCCTTATCCATGCATGCAAATGTCGCTGGTCACTAGGACTTGATAAAGTCCTTGTCAGCAAAGTACTAAGCCTGATTTTACATATAGGACCTAACCATTCCCTGATCATCTTCAAAAGTCACATATATAAATATCACTCACATAGTAAATAAATTCATTCATTCCACAGACAAAGATAATAGATAGCACATGCTCTTAAAGCAAACACATAGAAATTAAATCTAATTATGAAACAACAAACTGCCTTAAAACCACCTACAAAACAGACCACAAGGCACCAGCCTGCAAATGCACAGAAGAGGTGATTGCTCAGTCTATGTATTTATCTCTCTCTCTGTCTCTCTCTCTGTCTTTCTCTTTCTCTCTCTCTACCCTCTTTCTCCCTCTCTTTTTCACTCCAGAACAAAACAAAGAAGTTGCAACACAGTGTGTCAGATTTAACAGCAACATTTCATAACCAGTCTTTAGTGAGGATTCTGAACTAGTTGTCCAATGTCCTTTTTCTGAAGCCCATAATCAGTGACAACTAGGTATCAATTCATCTGATGTGCCTCAAGCCATTCTGTTTTTTTTTCTCGTAGGATTGAGTACACCCCTGGAGTTAGGTGCTATTAATAACTTATTCTCTTCTGTTTTATCAAAACCATGGAATCCTACTTTCAATCCAGAAAGTGACATGAAACTGCTGCTCTTGTGTCAGTTCTCCACCCCTAAGGCCAGGCTCTCCAGTTCCTCAGAAGTCAATGAGACTACAAATTCCATTTCTTTCTCTCTCAAACCCTGTTGTCTGTCCTCAGTACAGATCCCTTACCCCATGGAGGTCACAAGCCAAGATGATTCCTCTCCATTGCTATAACTTACTTTTGAGACTGCCAGAGATTCTCGTACATCATGCATGATCTGTTCTGGTCTCACATTCTAACTACAAAACCTGTAGGTGGCCTGATTATTGTGTCTCTCCTCCTCAACTTCCCATACCTCTGCTTTACCTTTTGTCCGCTTCCTGCTTTTCCCCTTGCCTTGACATATGACTTCAAGAGCTCTATTCTCCCAGCCCCTCATTCATTCCTTTCATTCGGTAAAAGATCCTTGGCGCTGTTTTCTACAACAGGCCTATTTCCCTTTTTGATTTACCCAGGAGCTGAGTTATCAATGTTTCCGGTACCCAACTAAGGATAGTGGCTTCTCGTGTATCTTTATATTTTCACTCATCACTATCTTAAGTTTATTATTCTTATTCTATGGCCATATTTTGCTCCTGGCCTCTACCTTGCAGCAATTCTGACCTTTTCCACTGAACAGTTCAGATCTACAACCAAGTGATTCTGGCCTGCCATGCAACAGTTCTGATCTACCCTGGCAGCACTTCATACCACCCTCCAGTTCTCCTTTACCTTGAAAACACTTTGATCATTTGAAGCTTAAGTCTCCAGTCACTGATTCTTTGATATCCATTTAAATTGCCAGTTCTTCACCTGTAAGGAAGACCTTTCCTAACCGCAGCTAGTAAAGTAAAGGTACTTGTCCCTTAATCGGTCACTTCATTGCTACAGTCCTGAAGTGGCTTATCCCATCCTTGTAATCATATTTAAGCATGAGGGCTTGCCCCTGTAGGCAAAAACACTTTGACAGCCAGATATTTTGTTCAAAATGAGATATTTTTCTTAGAAGTAAGCAGTGCAAGGAGAATTCCTACTTTGTCAAGTGATTGTAGGGTTTCTATAGTAGAATGAGCAGATTTCTGTGATGAGCTGTTTCTTTAATTATATTATCCTCCCATTTTATTCCCTGACCTGCTACCTCTTGATTTGATCATTCATGTGATTCTTGTGTATAACTGGCAAGCTCACAGTTTCCCAAAATTTATTCTAAATATCCCATGACCTCCAAATGTCAACTAAACCCTTAAACAGGGTATTTGTGCATCAGTTTTGAGTACAAAAGGGATAACCTGGTCAAGGATTAATGATCCTGAAAAATAGCTCTTTATTGCCAATGATAAATAAGTGGCAATAAAAAAAATTGTAATTAAACCCAGGAAACAGGACCCTCCCTCCACTGCATCCCAAAACCAGCCCAGCTCGTCCCCACCTGCCCAACCTGTTCTTCCTCTCACCTATCCCCTCCTCCCACCTCAAGCCGCACCTCCATTTCCTACCTACTAACCTCATCCCACCCCCTTGACCTGTCCGTCCTCCCCAGACTGACCTATCCCCTCCCTACCACCCCCCCCCCCCCATACTCTCCTCTCCACCTATCTTCTCCTCTAACTATCTTCGGTCCGCCTCCCCCTCTCTCCCTATTTATTTCAGAATCCTCTCCCCATCCCCCTCTCTGATGAAAGGTCAAGGCCCGAAACGTCAGCTTTTGTGCTCCTGAGATGCTGTTTGGCCTGCTGTGTTCATCCAGCCCCACACGTTGTTATCTCTTATTCTGAAACTATGGTTATTTTGTTAAAGCAGACTAATTCTTTTACTTAATCTATCATAAAACTTACTTAGCATGTCTAAGCATGTAACTAACTACTTAGCAGCTCTTGTATCATAATAGTGGTGCCCCTAACTTCGAGCCAGCAGTCCAAGGTTCAAATCCTACCTGTTCCAGAGATGTGTAATAGCATCGCTGAACAGGTTGATTGGAAAATAACTGTAACTAATATCTTCAGCTCAAGTGCAATATTAAAGTTCTTTTGCCAATAAATGTAGTTGATTATATTGAAATTTATAAAGTTTGATAAATAAAAGTGATTTATGGCAATTGCTGTAATTGAGACAATGTTGCAAAGGAAATGACATGAAGAAAATCTGACATTTGGACAGAAATATCTGTATGTTGAGCTAGCAATGTAAAACAGCACCAGTACAATGGTTCAATGCCTATAGTAAAATGCTGGAGATTGAAAGATATTTTGAAGATCTGTTCTCCTTTACCTTATTCAGTTGGTAATTATTTATATAAATAAATTAAGCTGCAAAAATTGATCTGAAAGTATATGGGTTTCCTTCACTTGCTGAAGATACATGCCTTGAACACCTGCCTAATGAAACTACATAAATTGCTTAGTTTTTCACATTTTTTTATTAATTATCTTTATTTGGTGTACTTAACTAAATGCTTTGATGAAAATTTCAAAAACACATTGAGGCTGAAAAATATATGAGAAATTCTCATGATTATTTTGATTATTCACGCTTGTATCTCAAATCTTAGTGTTTTTGTTTTATGGCTGTGACCTGGAGAAGACATGGGACTATTGTTTCTAGACCTTATATATCTGTTATATATTATAGAGATACAGCAGTGCTTAACCTTTTGCCTAGCATCAGAAATGTCCTCTGCTGTATTAGAAATGTAAGAATGCCTCAGGCATTGAATTGATGAACCTTTTTATTTCTTACTATCTGGCTTTACTAACAAGGATGGGATTTTGGAGCTTATTAAAACTACCCATGGGGAGAGGGTCAATCTGAAGCATGCCTTGGAGAATTTTTTTTTAAGTATTAGCAGCTGTGATTTCTCTCTCTTTAATTTTCGGTTTCTTTTTATTAAAGTTAATTTTACTAATTTGGCTACATAGTAAAGCATATGATTATTTTTAAGACACATGCAATGACTGATGGTAAAGATAGGAAAGATTACAAAGAAGAATCAATACCGTACAGGAGAGGTGCTCCATGTTCTCTGTATATTTCAGTTCTATTACAAATTTTGTCCTCCTAACGATTTTTCCCTGTGGGCCACATCTTCTCCCCAGCTATACAAAAGCACTGTTTTATCATTTTGCCCGCAGAAAGAGGAGTGGAAATGGAGTAAATGGGGAATTTTTCAGCTGCTACGTACCTTTTGATTAAATTTTTGATCCATTCGACACAGATTTATGGGCCAAGCAAGTTCAGCAGCCGTCTGTTGTAATGCCTCCTTAGAGAGGAGAGAATGGAACAAGCCTACATTATTATAGTGAAACAGCAGTGACTAACACCCCCTGTTGGTGATTTATTGTGTTCACTAACATGTACAATACAAGTCTGTTTCTGATGATTTTATAGAAATGCTAGCACTTTGAAAATATCTGAAACCTGCTGACCAACACAAAATTTGATGCATGCAGTTAGATAAGCATGGCGAGCAGCATATTTGACACAAAATCAAAAGTATCCATTTTAATAAAAATTAAGAAGTAATCCTTGCTTTCAGAATTTAACAATGGTGTCCATATGCTGCTTCTGCAAGCGTATGTGTAAATTATTTTTCATTGTTCCTTGTTGATGACATGGTGAAATTGTGATTTGCAGTAATCAATAACATGTTAACCAATGTCGAAGAAAGATTGTGTAAGAGTGCTGCATGTTATGTCTTCATTTTAGAATAAATAGTCTACACATTCATTATTTGACTAGGTTGCCCAGTTTTTCAATCATGAGGCATTTTTCACAGCAGCATTCTTGTTTCCTTTTCCAGTTTTATTCAGTTTACAATTCTGGTAAACGATGGTGCACTAATGATATGTACAGGCAACAAAAAAGCTCACATTTACCTAGCATCTCATCACATCTTTAGGATATTTCAAAAGACTACATAATCAATTCAAGACTTCTAAAATACAATCATTGTAGCTATGTAGGTAACCCAGTAGCCAATTTAAATACAACTAGCAAACAAGGTCTCTCAAATTAGTTAACAAAATATATTAATAATGGCTTGAGCATATTCAGTTTAATACTGCTCTTGTTAGGATAATACAATTCTTAATCTGTTTACTCCCTCAATATCATTTTTATAGATTTTTCTCACATCATCAACTTGCACAATACATCTCACAACATATGTTATTCAAGGACAGTGTCAGCAGTGCAAGTTTTGCCACATCAACTCTAGGCTCTTACTGCTTGTGAAATATTTAAACACAAAGTCAGTATACAGCAGCCTGAGTTTTGCAGTCAGTAGTGAAGCACTGACACTTGCTATTCCCGTTGTGGCAGTTCCCTATAAAGTTTTGCAGTCTTTTACTGCATAGACATATCATAAACTGGCATGTGATCTTGGGCAACACACTCTACAATATGCCCTTTGGTTTTGGTAGTAAGGTTCTTTAACCATTCAGAGCCAAAGAGATCTTTTAACTGTAATTATCACTCATCATACATTTAAAAAAAAAACTCACTTACCAATAAAGGACTAAAGCTAGCTTTATCTAATATCTTGATTATGGAACTCATGAGCAACTAGGTTCTGTGGCATAATGTTCATTTCAGTGCTAAGTCCAGTCAAAGGCAAGGACTGCAACAGTGCACCATGTGGAAGAGCAGGGTACCTCTAGTAGCATCATCCAGGTTTCTACATTTAGCACTGCACATACAGGATGTCAGAAGCTCCAAGTAATTTTACCCACTTCCCAAAACAATGAATGTCAATCTCTCCATTATTCTTGGAACAAACAAATACAGAAGTTGCTGGAAAAGCCCAGCAGGTCTGGCAGCATCTGTAAATAGAAATAAGAGTTAATGCTTCAGGTTCTGAGGAAGGGTCACCAGACTTGAAATGTTAACTGATTTCTCTTCACAGATACTGCCAGACCTGCTGGGCTTTTCCAGCAATTTCTGTTTAGGTTTCTGATTTACAGCATCTTGAGTTCTTTCAGTTTTTGTTAGTAACAAGTCCAGCCATTATTTTTAAGAAATCAATGAGTCAAATTTGAAAATTTGTATGACATGTTTCTTTGTGTCACTAAGATCTAGTTACATTCAATATTCACCTAATAGATTCCAACCTAGTATGCCACAGAGATAGAATCTGAAATGAAAACAGAAATTGCTCAAGAAAACTCAACATGTTCAGCAGCATTTGTGAAGGGGGAACCAGATTTTTGTTTAATATGTAACTTCTTTAGAACTCAATTTTTGAGCACTTACTGTTCTTGTTCCAATTTAGTATTTATTGCTTTTACATTGTTCTGTGATTATTTTTGGGCTGAAAAATAGGAAGCAGACTAATATAACGGTCAAAATCTATTTCAGTTGAACATTTAACAGATAAATTTGAATGAAATTTGTGCATTTTAGGTTTTTAGGCAATATAAGCATTAGAAAAGGATATAAAACTTTAGACGCCCTTGAAAAATAAAGAAGTGAAAACAGAAATAGCTGGAAAAACTTGGCCGGTCTGCCAGTACCGACAGAGGGAAATCAGAGTCAATGTTTTAAGTCCAGCAACCCTTCTTCAGAGCTTTTAAACAAATGCTTTAAAAGTAAAGCTCAAGTTTATTTTAATGTTGCATCCAGTGCAGTAATAAATTGAAAAACATTTACTGTAGGAAAATCCTTGAATCATTTATAAAATTATAAACCCAGTATTACTGTGCGATTTATTTTTCACAGCACAGGAGCTGGCACACCATGAGGAGAAACTTTTACTGATGGGGAGAAGTCTGCAAACCGCACAGGATCAGCTCGGTGATCGTGTCACAGAAATTGTCCGGCATGAACAGACAAATCGTAAACTAAAATCAGAGCTTAAAATTCTGAAGGAACAGGAAACTAACAACAAAGGAGAGATCAATGCTTACAGGTGAAATGGTTAATGCATTGTTGATCAGAAAGCAGGTTGCTGCCAAATATGTCCAGTGTTGTATTTCAGCCAAATTAACTTGGACTCGATGTTCCAGTTAAAGAGAACATAACTCAATGGTCTCAGAGATACGTCAGCTTTTGTGCTCCTGAGATGCTGCTTGGCCTGCTGTGTTCATCCAGCCTCACATTTTATTATCTTGGATAACTCAATGGTCTGTCTACTCAGCCTGTATTTCAGAAAAGCATCATTGCTTCAGAACGCTCAGATTTTCTATTCAAGTTTCACATTTTTTAGCTATAAAAATTAATATATTCCATTAAAACATCTCTTAGAAATAGGGAGAACATATATGACTTTAAAATAATGACTGAATTATATATGTGACCATGAGCAAAATATACCAGATGTCTAACTCTGTTTCACTTGAAGCATGCACTTGCTGTTCATTCCCTGTGCAATCAACTGGTATAAAACAAAATCCTGAACTAAGCAATTCTGCAAAATGTCCTGATCTTTTCTTCTGACTTGCATTTTCTAAGATTCCAGATTATCATCCTGAAATTATGCAAGGTTCTCTGGGTTCCCGGTCACTTCATTCCTCAGCATGAAATCAGCAGAAGCCACCAAAAAACAACAATAATAGCTATTTTTAAGTGTTTATTGCAGACCTCTGAGGGGTTTACCAATCTTAGACTTAAAATGAACTTCCAAAACTTCTATCCAGGCTTATTTCCCATGTCTCTAATGGTACGCTGTTAAATAATTCTAACTTGTCATAGAAAATTATAAATTAATTTTGGAGAGAATTTTAATTGAAAGAAACTGCCTTAACTGAGCCAGCTGATGTCGTTGATTGAAATGTCAATTATGAACAATAAACCCAGACATTAAGAATACTTCTTGACAACAGTTGTACTTTCACAACAAATCTAAATTCAGTAATTGACCGATAACTAACCAGATAAAATTTATTTCCTTTCAGACTTGAGATTATTTACTGGAATAGTTTGATGCTTTAAAATGTTGTTGTCTAAGGCAATGATGCTGAAAGGGTTAATGTTCATGTTACATTGGTTCCACCCATTTCAGTGATATCACATGCAGTCTGGAGTTGAAAGAGTTCTACTGTAGCTGTTGGTAAGAGCAATTATATCTGTAGCAGCTTCTTACGGTCCTAGTAATTATGGTGTTGTACTTATTGCTACCATGCAATAAATCATCTTGTTGTCTAAGAATAGTGCCTCTTCTGTAGATACTTTACCATGGTGTATCCTGTACTGCTACACAAGGCAAAGGAGGATTGGTGAGCGCCAAAAATTACCTTAAGCAACCCTTTTACAGTACCACTTACTGGGAGAGATAAAATATTAGGAATTGCCCTCCTGATCACCATAGCTGTAGAGTATAAGATTGACCCCAATCACAGGGAGATGAGATCCCAAAGACACAGAAGAAAAAGAAAAATTTCAAGAAAGTGAGTTTACTATTTTTAGAGCATTACCACTTTAGAAAGACAGTCAGCAGCCGAAACATTTTAGCTGAAACAATTTGGAGAGAGAGTAGCAGCACTGGAAGCAGCAAATTGGCAAGCTCAGCACACCAAAGGCAAAGTTTTATTCTGAAGCTGATTAAGACACACTAGGGCAAGAGGTTAGGCTCGGAAGACGGAAAAGCTTGCCACACTTAGAAAATATGGAGGCCTGAACAAGGAAAATTGCGAAAGGAACAGCTGCAGGCTCCTTGAAATAGATAGAATAATTTATGAAAAGTGGGTCGAAGACCAGAATAGGAAGGCAAGGGAGTGAAAAAGAGAGTTTTCACTTCCTCCCTGCACCCCAATGATATCAATGTGGACTTCACCAGCTTCAAAATCTCCCCTTCCCCCACCGCATCCCTAAACCAGCCCAGCTCTTCCCCTCCACCCACTGCATCCCAAAACCAGTCCAACCTGTCTCTGCCTCCCTAACCTGTTCTTCCTCTCACCCATCCCTTCCTCCCACCCCAAGCCGCACCTACATCTCCTACCTACCAACCTCATCCCGCCTCCTTGACCTGTCCTTCTTCCCTGGACTGACCTATCCCCTCCCTACCTCCCCACCTACACTCTCCTCTCCACCTATCTTCTTTTCTCTCCATCTTCGGTCTGCCTGCCCCCTCTCCCTATTTATTCCAGAACCCTCACCCCGTCCCCCTCTCTGATGAAGGGTCTGGGCCCAAAACGTCAGCTTTTGTGCTCCTGAGATGCTGCTGGGCCTGCTGTGTTCATCCAGCCTCACATTTTATTATCTTGGATTCTCCAGCATCTGAAGTTCCCATTATCACTTTTCACTTCCATTGTCTATCATTAACATTTGGCGCCACTAGGCAAGATCTTGCAAAAAAAGACAGTGAAAAGGACAGAAAAGAAATTTAAACCAAAGTTATAGAATCTGAACAGTCTCAGAATTTAATTGAACTGATGTAAGCTATTTTGAAAAAGTCAGAAAAGGGCAGGAAAAGATAAAATTTGAAAGGGTTAAGTCTCAGTTCTTAAGCTGTGATTTTGGTAGAAAAAATTATAAGGGTTGCAGCCAGAGTGTTTAATTTAAACATTCGTGCTGAGAAAAGTGCTAGAGTTCTAGACCATGAAAAGTGGAATGTTGTCCATTTTACCTAGACGAAAAGGAAAAATATTCTATCTTGCCTCAGAATGTATGAAACCAATAGAACCTTTGGATAACCGCTAACTTCAATTGTTGAAAAAGAGAGGAAAATACTCAAAAATACAGGAAAACCCAATAAGCAGTACAGAGATAAACTGTTTAAGGGACAGTTTTAAAATCCTTAAAAGTAATAAATAACAGAATAACTAATAATTCGAATTAAAGCTGTATGAAAGAATTCAAGTAGTATTGCGGAAACAGAGTTAAAATGATTGGCAAATAAAACAAAGAGCACCATTACTGTGTTGCAGAACCTAACAAGCTCTACAGTCATTCAGTTTAATGCAGCAATGGTGAGTACAGTAGATTTAAAACAAAATTGAAATGATAAAAAATTAAAAGACCTTTACAATATTAAGATGAACCAATACTTTAAGAAAAAAATAGAGAAATATATAATGCTTCCTAGCAGATTCAAGATCAAAGAAGAACCATACAGAGCACAGATTGGCCATCATGGAAATGGTAATTTTTAAGATGTAGTGGTGCCTGAAAATTGGACAGTAAAACAGTGTCTGATGTGGATGATATTACTAACAGGCAACATCAACCAGAAAACAGATGCTGTGGAAGCACAGACTAGCACTGCAGGACGAGCCTCCCTTCAGCATTACACCCTTCCCAGTCATGCATTGAAAGGTTGCATTCGGAACACTTAATGCACAGGAATAGACACCTAGCTTACAGACCTAGATCACTAACTTCATGTCTGTCTGTTTGGTCATAAAATTGCTGCCTTGCTGTTCCAATTAGCTTAGTCACACAACCAGGCAGCTTGCCTTGCTGCGAAACAATGCTCAGTCTAGGAGCCACACATCTTGCTGTACATCAGTGTGCTATGTCAATCTCATGCCTATAATATGTGTGACAAATAAAATGCATGTGCAGCAGGCAGCCTGGATCTGACTCCAAGGGATGTCATCTGGAATAAAGTTCATGGAGGCACTTGTCAGTCAGTTGGTCCAGGGACAGCCTCCAATACCGTGCAGTGGCATTAGCCATGGTCAGGCATCTGGTCGGGGCTGTCTTGGTCAGGGGGTTCATGTCACTCCTGTCCAGGGAGTAGGCCACAATCAGCCCATGAGATTCTTCGAAGAAAGCAAGATGATCCATTGCATGATAGCAATAAGTACAACTAAATTTGGCCCACCATAATTATTAAGATCATAAAGAACTGCTACAGATAAAGGCCGAGGGGGAAAAGAGGGTGACACTGTGCCTGACTACTTTAGTCTTCAGGACTGGGGATGTATGGTCTAGGCAAGGGCACAGTGCAGCTGTGATGGGGAGCAGGGCTTCAAAGGGAACAATACAGTAGAGCATGACTGGGAAGGGTGTAATACTGAAGGGAGGCTCGTCCATGGTCACAAGCTCCCTGGTTTCATGGGAAGGAAGACCAGGTCAATGCATATGCACTTCATATCAGAGTCTAGGTTGGAAGAGTAGGCTAGTGTAGGCGAAAATGAATGGTTGGGTAGTGGCATGAGAGATGTGTAAATCCTATGGGATGGATGGGATCGGCTACTAGGAAAAGGATGTGGATATTTGGTGGGGGAAGGGTCGCTCACTGACATGGTCAGACTGATGCTGAAAGCCACTGGTAGAGGAATGCTCACTGTCCCTTCCTATCTAGCTGGAATTCAAAAATGTATAATGGGAAGAAAATGGCTGCATGAGAATAGAGTGGGCAGGGTGTAATGACTGAATCTCTGAGGGAGGAGACTGCAACAGTTAACCATAGACTGGACTTTTAAAGGGGAATAATATTGGTCACAGGCCCATGAAAAGTTTACCTCCAGGCACAAATGCTGTCTACTCCCTGCCCATTCTACGGCATCGCTCATCTCTGTACATGGCACCTCACTGGCACTACCATCACTGGACAGATCTTTGAAAGTTACACCTTCCACAGACAGAGCCAAGCATAAGGAATGTTGAACCAGGAGGGACAAAAGTGTCAGCAACACCCAATGCCATGTGTTTCCATTGTTTTCCCCCTGTTTGCAGATAGTGCAATGGGCTATCAGCACAGACCTCCATCTAGGCTTCATATGTAACCATGAATTGTTGCCGGCTGGTATGGAAATGCATTGATCACCGACACTGAGAGACTCGAAGAAGACACATGAAATTTAAAGTCACCATTATTTATGTACACAGTTCCAGTTAAGAAAAGGTCTTCTTCACCCACGCCACAAAAGTGCCCTCAATACTTTTCCTTCTTTATCTCACTCCCATTACAATTTAGTGTCTTCCTTGGTTCTAAAGAAGGGTTTGAGGGAATATACTCCAATCCCAGATGTACTTGTGAGTAAACAAGCCAGAAATACTTAGAGTCTTCTGCCAGAACTAAATTGACCCTCCTTGACATGAACTTCCAAGGATCAGAGGCAGGCTGAGTGCTGGTGGAGGATTCAGCCACCTTTGCAGAATCCCAGGTGAAAACTGCCAAGGGTCCTGTATGTGGTTCCACCTTTAGCTTTGTAGTCCTGGAACTGCCCTGCCTCCATATGTGGACAGGGCACTCGGATTGGTGTCAAAGTTCCTCGCTTCCTGACCAGGTTGTGAATCAGTGGCTGGGGTGATGGAGTGCAGGTTAGTGCACTTTTCCAGCAGCTCCTGATGATGCTGTCCTGGCTTTCATGGCAGATACCTTCGCTTGTTGATATACCTCCACTGGACAAGACACGTGAGGTATTCCCTGATGAACTAGCTAATCCAGATGAGACAAAAGAGACGGGCTGGTTTACATTAATGGGTATCTGTTGATTTTGTCCTTGACACAGAAACAAATGTTACTATCCAATTAGGCCTGCTCCTGTGGCTGAAAAAGTAAAAGCTGCAGCTTGCTTTGATAACACTACAGAGCTCAGTTGCAACTGACAGAAGCGTAAGAATGCTGTAGTTACACTATAATGTAACATACCCAAGAGAGTTAAAAATGTGAACATCGTTCACATTCAACCAACTTTATTTTTGAGCTTGCGTGCCTGTCTCAACCTCACCTGCATCAGAAGATTTGGAGAGGATTGATAAACCATCCAGAGATCCTCTTGCCCAGAAGCAAACAGCTGTTTGCGTACTAGTTGAGAATAAAGAAACCAATGTTGACTGACCAGTCAAGGGGCAATCAGGAGAAGAATTTCATTCTGGACTCACAGTAGAACATAAACAAATGAAACAATCCAGTAAGATGTTGGCATATTACCAACATGGAGGAAGTCACAGACTTCATGGAATTGAAGGCAATGTTTTTCTTCCAGAAAACGGAACAGTCGACACCAATGACAGAGGTTGTCTTGAGTGAGCAGAAATCTTTCAGTAATGTGACTGAGTGTCTGAAAACGTTTACATCAACCAAAAAGGGCAAGTGGAGAAGTCCAGCTTGATCAAAAACTTGAGTGAGATGATTTGCATTTTACATTGTCCACAGATTCAGGCATGGCCAAAAAGAAGAAATTGCCTGATCTAATCATCCAGGATTCTGTAGCAAGTACCTACTCCAGTCTAAAGGCTATTGCCTGCCCTGGCTCACGAATTAGGATGTTACAATGAGGAAAGTGTCTTCTTTTCACAGAGCAGATTTCTTCCAATGGTGGGCATTCATGAGATTTTAGGTCCCCCAGATATTGTGATTGTACAGCTACTTGAATTAGCAGAAAAGTGTTCTTCTGCAAAGAAAATTCAGAAAACTAAATGATAAGGGAATGAACCAAAATGTCTAAAAGGAATGACAACCTCTGCAAAGGATGCTCAAGGATATAAGATTCTCCAGTGGAGAAATGATTCACAGATCAAAACAGAAGTTAACAGTTCTCATTCAAAAAATCCACCATTCTTCCAAGTCCACAGCAAGTGTATTCTGAGAGAAGTGAGAGATGTACAGACTGCCTGCATGAATTTACAGGTTTTTGGAGAGATGAGATAGTCGTAAATGTAAAGTAGGATGAAATCTTTCCAACCCATGACAACTCGGACATTGATGATACAATGGGAAAATAAGGCAAGATTAGCAGAAGTGATATCTAAATGTCAAGTGGAAATTGTCTGATTCGACGACAATGTTGAATGGCGAGGCAAGAAACTTGCTAGTAAGCAGTGACAAGACTATTTGCTCCCATTTGCATGCATTGGCATTTACTATGACCTAATTCCAACTCTTTGATATATTGCTTCTCATTCTCCCACACACCAGATAGAAACACAATGGTGACAAGTTTTGACACGAAAAATAGGGCAGATACTTAGTGACTCCACTTTGCTATTTGCTTCTCTAGACCTCCACCTCGCACAGCAATGTCTTGTGGTGTGTTCTATGAGCAGTGACCACCCCCAAAGTTCGTGGACTTTGGCACTGGACACATAACAATTTTAAAACACAAAGGTGTGGTACGTTTCTGAACAAAATTAGAGTACAGTTAGACATTTAAATGCTAAATCCTGTAGCACATGGGCAACTATCATTTTGATACTGTTGTCAACACACTTTGTGTATGAGAACAGGCACACAACTCACGATTGGGCAGAATTAGTGGGAACTGCAGATGCTGGAGAATCTGAGATAACAAGGTGTAGAGCTGGATGAACACAGCAGGCCAAGCAGCATCAGAGGAATAGGAAGGCTAACGTTTCGGGTCTAGACCCTTCTTCAGAGGGTCTAGGCCCAAAACGTCAGCCTTCCTGCTCCTCTGATGCTGCTTGACCTGCTGTGTTCATCCAGCTCTACACCTTGTTATCTCATGATTTGGCAGGGTGCATTTCAGAGCGCCTCGTTTTCTCTCTTAGCACTCATTCGCTTTGCACCTGCTTGGAAGTTCTGAGCATCTTTTCCTTGCTATGCCTTGCTTTTTCATGCTTTTTCTCCTCAGCCAGGCCTTAAAATTCATTCAAATCTAAACCCTAAAGGTATTTGAATGCAGGCCCTGGTAATTAACAACCTTTGTTTCTCATGTTCTTAGTAGCACTGAAATCAATTTTGTTTGAGCAACTGTTGTCAACTGGTTAACCTCCGTATAACAATTAAATGAAAGTGGGTTATAGCTAAAATTGCATCCAGGTGGCCAGTTGCTGAAAATGTGCTGATCAGCCACTTGATGCTCCTGTTGGGAGACCCCTGTCTACTTTCAGGACCAGGCCTCATTTCATTTCAAGACAATGTATGTATTACTGGTATCACCAGTTGGTTAGTTGCAACTATTGTTTTCTACTAAACCCCACCCTCAACCACCCCCTCATTAACCACCACTGCCAATAATGTCAGTGTGAATTTCTAGCCCAGAGCAATGTTACTGCATTCTTAACAAAAGGCGAACAAAATGTGACTTAATGAGAGTGGTCGGGTTAATCCAGGTGTAAATTTCAGATTTTAGCACTACGGGTATCATTCATTTTTTTTATAATTGGCTTTAAGTGCGTAGTTTTATAATCCAATGTTTATTTTGTTTTACTTGTATGAATACACAACAGCTAACCTCTTAAACTATTTCTTTTAAACTTTTATTAGCTTTTCTGTAAATTCTGTACCTAACTCTTCCATTTGACTGTAGCAAAATGAACCCTTGTCGTTAATGTCGATAGTTTGGAATATTTGAGCCATAAAATAATAAGTATTTGTTTCAGGGAATTGTTAAAAAAAACAATCTGACATCATTGCTGTAATCTTTTCCTATCGTCATTTAGGAAGATGACTGCCTGCACAGTAAGTGAACAAAAGTGTTAACTACATGATATGCCAATAGGTATTAGATAGGATTAGTAATTAAGTGATGGAATGAAGAACAAACTAGGTATTTTGTCAAACCTGAAATGATTCCTTAAGTGGCTTCTACCGCAAACCTGGCAAACATAATTGCTAGTGTATTGATTGGGCTTTATGCTGGTCTGGTGGCATGGAAAGATGCTGGCAGTCAGCAATATTGATTAACCATTATAGGAGTTATGTCTATGATGTCTGTTTGTTGTTGGAACTTTACTCAGTGAGAAATATTTCCTTTGACAGGGTGAACAAGTGAATATAGTGCAGCACAAAAAAATGGCTCATGATTTCATGCATTATTACAGATAGGCTATTTTATCCATTGTATTATATTGAACATCTCAGTAGGAATATATTTGTAACATGAAATTACATTAGAATTACCCCAAGATTTTCAGATCAATGTTTCTCATCATTATAGACAGTAGGCTGAAATATATTAGCTGTTCTTTGCAATAGACTGTTTTATACAAAGCTAAGGTATGAAACAAGACTACTATCCTACACCACCAAATGATAGGGAGTATACTGTGGTGAATTGGCCTTTCAAGTAATTTTCAAGTAAGTACTTTTCAACATTACAATAGAGCCAGGGCTGCTATTGTAAAACAATTCCCTCTGGACAAACTTTCAGCTCTGGGCTCCAACTATATTCGGTGACCAGACCCATCTCCAAGTCGAAGAAACAGTTGAGGACTGGAGACATTCCTTCTATGGGTTGGAGGTGAGCAGCAACAAGATATGGCAACCAAGGGCAGCTTGGAGAAGCCTGAAGAAGTTCTCCTGGTACTTCTGATTCCACAAAAAAGAAAACAAAAAGAAACACTTTAAATTGAGGTTTTGTTTTCAGAATTACCCTCATCAGTCAGCCACAAACAAAGGTTTTGCTATTATAATATCATCTGAATATTTCTTGAAGGCATTTGCTTGATGGTAGTTACATAGTAACACAGCATCCAAATGCTTGTAAATTTGCCAAAGACACCCAGAAAGTGAAATTAGAAGTCTGACATGAAAACAACTTTTAAATGTGTTTGGATAATTACTTCTAGCAATTGTGGAAAATGCCTTAGACTTTGTTATAAAGTGACAACGTTGTTACAGCATGTCAGGATGCTTTCCATTATATTGTATCTGTGTCAGTTCTCTAAAAGAGCAATTCATTTATAGCCATTCTTCCACATTCTCCCTGTAACTTGAACATTTTTTTTTCCTCTTTTAGATTATATTGCAATTCCCTCTTGAAATCCTCCATTGATCCTGTCTTCACCATAGACATAGTCTTTACATTCCAGAATGCAACTAGTCGCTATGGGAAATTAAATCTCGTAATGTTGCTATGGCTTGCTTTGCCAATTACCTTAAACCTATTTGTTCTCGATTCTTCCCCGAATGAGAAC
Source organism: Stegostoma tigrinum (assembly GCF_030684315.1). Lineage (NCBI taxonomy): Eukaryota > Metazoa > Chordata > Chondrichthyes > Orectolobiformes > Stegostomatidae > Stegostoma > Stegostoma tigrinum. Next base: position 42,697,644 of record NC_081369.1, on the reverse strand, counting down.
ATTTCCTCCATATCTATTCTGTCCAGGCCCTTCATGATTTTGAATACCTCAATCAAATTTCCTCTGAACATTCTCTCTTTCAAGGAAAGAGGCCTAAATTCTATAATCAACTTAGTTCTTGGCTGTGTGCCCCACCTGACATCTGTCATAAGTATACTTTGCCTTCTTCATCATAATCCCTGTCTCTTTCCATAGCCAGGGAACCCTGGATTCTTCTGCCCTTCCTTCTCTTTATATGACAATATATTTGTCGACCTGAACTGTCTTCTTTAAATACAGTCCATTGTTCAGTTAACATTTTTTCTGTCAATCTTTGATTCACAGATCCATTCTAATCAATTGAAGTTGCCTTTCTCCTAGTTAATTATTCTTATGCTGGATTTTTTTCGTCCTTTTCCATAATCAACCAAAATCTTGTGATCCCATGATCACGGTCCTCAAAATGCAGTCAAGCATTGTGGCAACAACATCCTTAAATGGACTCCTTATTTTTCATTCATATACATAGAGTACAGATTGAAGAACTCAAAGCTGAAAATGCTCAGAATAAACAGAGTTACGAAACTGCAGCCGCGGAAGCACTCAAGTACCAGCAATCAATTTGCAAGATGGAAATGGAAGTCAACACCAGCAAAGAGCAGATTAAAATGCTACAAGCGCAGGTGGGTGAATAATGAGTTGAATTTTGCGGATTCTGTGGAGTCAAAATTAGATTTGGATGTGGTTAGGAATATAGCAGGGAAACTGCCTTCGGATATCTCACCAACAGTGAGCTTCCCAAAACTGTACCAACTGCATGCTATTTACCCAGTGCTGGTTGCTATGAGAATTGGTAGACCAGTCTATCCTGGCAGGCAGACAGGCAATGAATTAAGGCCCCAATCAAGTGCTGTGCTTCCCAGCCACTGCAACTGTCCTGGCATTGCGTAGGATCCTACTGCAAACTTGCAGAGGTGCCTGGTCACCTAGGAGTCAGCGGATGGAGGTGATGTGATTTATCAGCTACATTAGGGTTCCACAGTGTGTACAGGGGCTCATGTGTGTCTACAGACACTCCCCTGAAAGATCAAGACTCATTTCCAAGCCCAAAGTACCTTGTCAGCTTCCGATCACTGAAGTAGGAGTCTTTGATAATGCTTCAATTTTGCAGCACTCCTTAAGTCACCTTCTCCAGTAGCACTCACCTCACCTAGTGGTGTTACATTTTGGATATTTTGCCAGGGCCCTTACATTCTGGTTATCATTTCCATAGCTTACCTCTATCTTTTGATTAATGAACTGGCAGGTATTCCATTAGATGACCACCTCAAATGAAATAGCTTCAGTGAACTTCCTGAGCCCCCTAGTTAGTACCACCCTGATGGTGAGGCTTTGGGTACCATTGCTTGGATCATATGCCTTTCTCAGTCATTGTTCATTTAAGGGTGGAAGTCAGGTTCCAAAGACATGAAGAGGACAATGAGGGCACTATTGAAGCAGAAAAGCAAAATCAGAGGCTGTCCAAAATGGAGATGCCTTAGAAGCCTGTTACAAAGTTAAAATTGAAGATAGTCAGCAGTATGGAGTAGAACACACTCCTGAATTGGTTTGGGCTATAGCCATGGCTTATTCATAATGTGATTTATTTGTTGGACCAGTGAGGAGGGGGCAGAGTTTAATGTATTTAAATTTGTTGACGATGCAAAAATAGGTGGGAGTACATGTTATGACGATGATATAAGAAATCTGCAAGGGGGTATTGATCGATTGAGTGAGAGGCCAAACACTTGGCAAATGGAAACCGAAAGAACTGCAGATGCTGTAAATCAGGAACAAAAGCAGAAGTTGCTGGAAAAGCTCAGCAGGTCGGTCTGACAGCATCTGTGAAGAAAATATCAGAGTTACTGTTTCGGGTCCGATGACCCTTCCTCAGAATGGACCCAAAACTTTAACTCTGATTTTTTTCTTCACAAATGCTGCCAGACCTGCTGAGCTTTTCCAGCAAGTTCTGCTTTTGTCTTTGGCAAATGGAGTTTAATGTGAAAAAGAGCAGAGTTGTGAGGTTGCACTGTTTAGGAATAAGAATCAAAGGCAGATTATTAGTTAAATGGACAGCAATAAATTCAAAAAAGTTCACCACAGAAGAATCTGGATGTTCTTGTGCCTGAAATATAAAAGTTAGCATGCAATGCAGGAAATAGTTAAGAAGACAATTAGAACTTTGTCCTTTGTTGCTTGGGGTGAAGCTTGAAAACAGGGAAGTCACAATTGTACAAGGTGTTAGTGAGGCTGCACCTCCAGCAGTTTTAGTCCCTATATTTAAAAAATAAGTATACTGGTATTGGAAGCTGTTCAAAAGACATTCAGGAGGCTGATTACTGGAATGAAGGTGTTGACTTATCAAAAAAAGTTAAATAGTTTAGGCATTTACTTATGTGAAGTTAGAGTAATCAGAAGTGATTTTATTGAAACATCGAAACTGAGGGGGCTTGTCAAGGTAAATGTTGAGAAGATGCTTCCACTAGTGGGGAGTCCCGGAGCAGTGCGAGGGGAAAGGAGTCCCGGAGAAGAGCAAGGGGAAGGGAGTCCTGGTGAAGAGCAAGGGGAAGTGTATCCTGGTGCAGCACATGGGGAAGTGAGTCACGGTGCAGCGCGAGGGTAAGTGAGTCCCAGTGCAGCATGAGTTACAGAAAAAGGGAAGTCATTTCGAACTGAGAGGTGAAAGAATTTCTTCTCCCTCAACGGTGGTGAATGTCTAGAATTCCCTACCCAAAGAGTTGCAGAGGCTAGATCACTGAAAGTATTTAAGGAGGACGTAGATAGATTTTTGAAACATCAAGGAGTTGATGGCTGTGCTGAGCTGGCGCCAAGGACAAGTTAAGGACTGGGACAGATCAGCCATGATCTTGTTGAAGGGTGAGCCTGGGTTTGGGGCCAAATGACCTACTCTTGCTCCTATTTCTTATGCTCTTATATTCATTAATGATTTGGTCCAGGGTAAAGAAGGTTTCACTTTATTTACAATTTTGCTTGCTTTAAGATCCACCAAAAAGAAGGTGAGAGCAACAGACTTCGAGAAGAATTAAAATTGGAACAAATGAGACAAGAGGAATTACAAAAGCAGTCTCAGAAACTGAAAGAACAAGTAGGAGAGCTCAAGAAAGAAACTGATGAATTGAATGCCAAGTTTAAAGAAACTACCCAGTTGGTAAGTGGGTAGTATTAAAATGCGTGCATATTTTTTGACCATAGCATATAAATACAAATAGTCAGATACTTAGTGACGAGGATTTCATAAAAGATCATTTGACCATTTACAAATTATGAACAGATCATTTTTTGAGAAATTTCACCATACTCATTTCATTAGCTCAGAACAACACAGTAAGTTCCAATCGAACGAAAGGCATTGTCTCCCATGATTTGTACTCCCCTGAAAGTTATTATTGGATCTCCATTAGAATAGAGATTTCTGAACAATCTGACAAGATTGTCAGAGTGTGAGGAGGGCACTGGCACTTAAGAAAGTGATTTGGATGTATTTGATATACGGCTGCAACTAGGAATGTTTGCAATTCAGTGCAAGATGATCACAAATGCTGTTTGTCTGTAGGAGACAATACACTGTCAACGAAAGTATTGTGATTATTAGAGTTCATATTCAATGGCAGTGGTTACCAGACTTAAGCTGGAGTACAGAGATCCAAACAAATATTTGAGAAGTTGATATTTTTCCTGATATAGGGATAGAGTCGTCATTAATGGAACAAAGCAAATCAGCTGTTGAAAAGAAAAGACTAAATTGTTTGAAAACTGCTGGTAAAATGCCAGAAGCAGAAAATTCCCTGTATGTGGTTTTCTCATTCATTCTTGGAAGGTTTGCATTGCTAACAAAGTCAATATTTAGTGCCCTTCGCTAACTGTCCTTCAGCATGAAGAGGTAAGTTCCTCCTTGAACTGCTGGAATGATGTGGCGTAGGTACACACAGTGCTGTTAGGAAGGGAATTCCAGGATTTTAACCAACAACAGTGAAGGAACAACGATATAGTTAAAAATCAGGATTTGTGCTTGGATGAGAACTTGATAAACAAGTGATCGTCTTCACATTTATATGTGACATTTGACTTTCTGGGTGATAAGAGGTCATGGGTTTGGAGGTCTAGTTCTGATGAAAAGTCACCAAACTCAAAACAGTAATTATGTTTCCTCCCCACAGATGCTGCCAGACCTGATGAGTTTCCACAGAAATTTCTGTTTTGTTTTGGAAATGCTGTCTAAGCAGCTTTAGCCAGTTGCTGTTTGTATTTAATAGATGGTACACATTGCTACCAATGGCACTGAAAATGATCAGAGTGAATGTTTAAGACAGTGGATGGGATGCTGAACTGAAGGCTGCTTTATCTTTAGAGATTGAGGTTCTTGAGTGTTGCTACTGCAGCATTCATCCAGGCAAATAAAAAAATTGTGCTATCTCACTCCTGACTTGTGGTTTGTAATGGTGGACAGATTTTTGGGTGACTGGGGATGAATTGTTTGTCACAAAATAAGTCACTGAAGAGTAACATGAAGGTGCAGCAAGTCGCTAATAGAAAGTTAACCTTTATTACAAGAGGAATTGAATACAGGAATATTGAAGTCTTGCTTCAACTACTAGGAGCTTGGTTAGATAATACCTGGAGTGCTGAATTTTCCCTGTCTTGGGAAAGGTGTTTTGGCCATAAAGTGAGTGCAATGAAGATTCACTAGACTTGTTCCCAGAATGGCAGACTGTCCAATGAAGAGAGATTGGGCAAACCGGGTCTGTATTCTCTCGAATTTCAAAGACTAAGAGGTGATCTCATTGAAATTTACCTCTCCCACAGGGATGAGGAAGCTCAGTCTTTGAGTATATTTGAAGTTATGGGTAAAAGGCACTGAAATGGTGAAGGAACCTAGATCATATTGAATGGCAGAGCAGGCTGAATAGGCTGAATGGCCTACTGTTGTTCCTAAAATTTCCAGCCCTGGGTTTTCTGTATAGCCACAATGTGTAGTGCCATTTGTCACTGGTCAGTGTTAACATCTGGGATATTCATAGTGGATGATAATACTGTTAAATGCCATGGGTACTGTTAAGTGCATTGGGTAGATGGCTAGATTCTGTTGTTGGAGATAAGCATTGCCTGGCATTTATCTAGCATGAATGTCACTTGCCACTCACCAGCCCAAGTCTGAGTGTTGTCCAAGTCTTTCTGCACGTTGGAGCAGACCTCTACAGTGTCTGAGTAGTTGCAGATTGTGCTGAACAATGTACAATCATTAGCAAACATCTCCATTTCTGACCTTGTGGTGGAAGAAAGGTCATTGATAAAGCAGTTGAGCATTGTTGACCTAGGACACTACTCTGAGGAACTCCTCCAATAATTTACTGGGACTGAGGTGAATGGCTTTGAACAACCACAACCATCTTCCTTTGTGCTAGGTATGACTCTAACTAGTGAAAATATTTTCCTTTTTCCATTGATACTCAGTGATCTCAATTTTACCTGGGCTTCCTGATGCCACCCCTTAGCCCATATGTTGCCTTGATGGAAAAAGCAATCACTTTCACCTCACCTCTTTAAATCAGCTGTTTTGCCCATGTTCAGATCTACAATGGGGCCAGGAGTTGAACAGCCCTGGCAGAACTCCGGAGCATTGATGAGCAGGTTATTTCTGAACAAGTGCTACATTCTAGCACTTCCAACATTCAGAGAAGAATCACAGAAGTGTTACGGCATGAAAGGAGGCCATATGGTCCATTGTGTCCTCACCAGCTCTCTAAATGCACTTCTGAACTTAGAACCATTCTCCTCCACTTTCCCCCAAACCCTTGCATATTGTATGGTTATTTAAATAGAAACAATACCCTCATGAAGGCATCAATTGGTCTTGCCTCCCCCATACTTCTGAACCTGATCCACTTTTGTGTAAAGGTTTCCTTTTCACCTCTCATTTGCTTGATCTTAACCCTCTCAGTTCTCTTCTTAGTCTTCTTCTGTCTAAGGAAAACAATCCCAACCTCTCTAATCCATCTTCATAACTGAAGTTTCCCATTCGTAGAACAAATCTTGAAAATCTCTTCTCTGCTCTCTCTAATACATTTACATTCTTCCTGTAATGTGGTGCCCAGAACTATACACAATACTGTAGCTGAAGTCTAACAAGTGTCTTATATATTACAGTTCCATTCTTACCTCAACGAAGTCGACCCTCTGCGGAATGATTTTTCTTCCTCTGGATTGACCACTGACATTCTCCACCATCAACCTAAAACTCACAATACACTGATCATTGTTTCCTAACTGTTCTCCCACTTGCAATGGGGTAACTTTCCACCTTGGAAGGTAGATGCCAGTATCGAAATTAATTTGTGTTAGAAGCTGCTACTCCAGCTCTTGTTGCAGTATCTGTGCCTCACTCACAATCGGGATGATTGCAATACATTGTTGTGATTTTTAATGCAGAAGGGGTTTATTTTTACCAATAATGCCTATTTTATTGGACTTAACTATCTTCTAACAAATTTGATTGATTCTGATTTGATTTGATTTATTATTGTCACATGTACCTAAGTACAGTGAAAGGTTTTGATTTGCATGCTTTACAGGGATATCATAACATACAAGGACATACAGATCATTGGTTGATTGAACAGAGCGAGGCATAGGAAGTTACAGCTGCAAGGAAGGTCTAGAAAAAGCATAATCAGCATTAAATTTGAAATTTGAGAAGTCCATTCAGGAGTCTAATAACAGGGGGGAAGAAATTGTTCGTGAACCTGTTGGTACATGCATTTAAGCTTTTGTATCTTATGCATGATGGAGGAGGTCGGAAGAGATTATAACTGGGGTGGGAAGGGTCTTTAATAATGTTGACTACCGTTCCTCGGCAACGAGAAATGTAGATGGAGTCAATGGATAGGAAGTTGGCTTGCGCAATGGACTGGCTTATGTGCACAGCTTTTGGTTCACAACTTTTCCAATCTGCAAGACCATAAGAGGTGGGAGGAGAAAAGGGCTGTACCGTGGGTTTGGAAGAAGGAAGATGCTATGAAAGGAATGGTAGAGAGAAGGAGGTGACAGAAGAAAGTGGAGTGGAGGAGCTACAAAAGAGGCACGTGGACAAGGAGCCTGCAAGGTTGGTATATGGAGAAAAGGGTCTACAAGAGGATAGTGAGGGGTAGAAAAAGAAGATGCAGGAAACTTGGTGGGGGGGAGGGAGTTGAGTTTTAAAACTGTCAACAGATGATACATAGCTAACTGAGATTCAAGAAAACTTTAAATCACGGAGGTAACACATTTCTTGCAAATTAATGTGGCATCTCTAGTTTAAGCCTGTATAAGTTCAGAAGTTGCTACACTTGGAAAATAATGAACTATATCTTGCAGAGAAAACTATATATCTTTTTTATGTGAATCTGGGATTGAGATTTGACTCTTAACTGATCTCTGAAATGGACTAGCAAGTCTTTCAGTCATATCAATTGCTATGAAGTCTCAACAAAGAAATGAAACCAGTCGGACCACCAGGCATTGACCGAGACACCATAAACAACAATGGCACAAACAGCCCTGTTGATCTTGCAAAGTCTTCCTTACTAACATCTGGGTCTCGTGCCAAAATTGGGAGAGCTGCCCCACAGGCTAGTCCAGTAACAGCCTGACACAGAGTCATACTCACAGAATCATGCCTGACAGACAACATCCCAGACATTACCATCACCACCCCTGGATATGGCCTGTCCCACTGACAGAACAGACCCAGCAGATGTAGCAGCACTGTAGAATACAGGAGGGAGGGAATTGCCCTTCGAGTCCTCAACATTGACACTAAACCACATGAAATATCATGGCATCAAGGCAAGGAAACCTCCTGCTCCTTACCATGTACGTCCTCCCTCAGCTGATGAATTGGTATTCTTCCATGTTGAACCACATTTAGAAGAAGCAATGAGGGTGGCAAAGGCATGAAATATACTCTGGCTGTGGGATTTCAATGTCCACCACTGGGAGTAGCTTGGCAACGGCACTACTGATCGAGCTGACTGGGACCTAAAGGTTGTAGCTGCTAGACTGGGTCTGTGGCAGGTCGTGAGAGAACCAACCAGTGAGAAAAGCATACTTGACCTCATCCTCACCAGTCTGCTTGCTACAGGTGCATCTGTCCTTGACAGTATCAGTAAGAGTGACCACTGCATAGTCCTTTTGGAGACAAAGTCCTGCTTTCACATTAAGAATACCTTCCATTGAGTTGTGTGGCTGTATCACCACACTAAATGGAACAGACTTTAAACAGATCTAGCAACTCAAGATGGGCATCCATGTAGCGCTGTGGGCTGTCAACTGCAGCAGAATCATACTGCAACAAATCTCCAACCTGATAGCCTCGTACATTCCCCATTCAGCAATGACAGTTGAGATAGGGAATCAACCCTCATTAAATGGAGAGTGCTGAAAGGCATGTCAGAAGCAGCATCAGGCATACCTAAACTAAAGTATCAACCTAGTGAAGCTATCAAACAAGGCTACTTACATGCCAAACAGCATAAGCAGCAAGTGATAGGTAGAAGTAAGTGATCCCACAACCAATGAATCAAATCTACATTCTGCAGTCCTGCCACATCCAGTCACAAATGGCAGCAGACAATTAAATTTTTAACTAGAGAGAAGGCTCCACAAATATCCCTATCCTAAGTAATGGAAGGGCCCAGCACAAGAGAGCAAAGGATAGGGTAGAAGCATTCGCAACCATTTTCATCCCTAGCTGCTGAGTGGATAATCCGCCTCGGCATCTTCCAATGGTACCCAGAATCACAGATGCTAGTCTTCACCCAACTCAATTCACTCCACGTGACATCAAGAAACAATTGGAGGCGCTGGATACTGCAAAGGCTATGGGCCCCGACAACATTCTGACAATAGTACTGAAAACTTCGACCGTAAGATGTAGGAACAGAATTATGCCATTCAACCTATCTAGTCTGCATTGCTAATTAATATGGCTAATACATTTCTTGCGCTCCAGAACTTGCTCCACTTCTAGCCAAGCTGTTTCAGTACAGGTACTGCACTAGCATTTGCCTGATAATATGGAAAATTGCCCATGTATGTACCGCACATAAAAAGCAAAACAAATCCAACCCAGCCAATTGCCTCTCCAATCAGTCTACACTTGGTCATCAGAAAAGTAATGGAAGGTGCTATCCGGCAGTACCTGCTGAACACTAATCTGCTCACTGATACTCATTTTGGGTTCGCCAGTGCCACTTAGCTTCTGACCTCATTACAGCCTTGGTTCAAACATAGACAAAAGACTTGAGTTGGACCTGTGCAGTAACATTTGAATGGAACAGTTTTTGGCATGAAACATCCAAGGATGTGAGCAAGGAAATAGTAATACTGCTATGAAGTGTGTCCTGCTGCAGAATGGGCATGGATGGTAATTGCTAAAACACTGCACAGTGGCATATTTTGTGGTTCACATAATAACGTGCACTACCTACTTAGTGCAAAATAATACTGGGCTCACTTGATCTTGTGAGATACCTGAATATTTTCCTTACTTAGATCCATGTCTTTAATTTGAGTGAGACAGGACTGATACTCAATTTACTTGTTCCCATTGTACTATGCTTGTAAAAGGCTCCATCTGCTTTCTTGGATAACAAGGTGTAGAGCTGGATGAACACAGCAGGCCAAGCAGCATCAGAGGAGCAGGAAGGCTGACGTTTCGGGCGTAGACCCTTCTTCAGAAAATCTACTTTCTTGTTTCACTATTATGTCTACAAATACATCAGTGAATAATGCTGCTTTTCTGGGCCTCTGCTTACTTCTGATTGCACAGGCATTTCTTCCTCTTAAAAAGACCCACCTGATTAAATAGTTGCTGGAAGTCTTCAAATCCCTAATGAAGTACAAATGTCAGATGCAAAAACATAATACACGCAAGGATCTTATTCTAAATATTTAAATAGGCCTGATCCTGAAAAATTTGGTGAGAATAGACCGCTTCCAACTATCAAGTTGGACACAACTATCAAGTCAATTCCTTTCTATCGTCTCCCCTCACATTCAATGAATTTCCCAGAAAATTCATAATTATAAATATTTGCATTAACAGTTGTGATGAGGTAACACCTATCTATCAAGAGATTTCTTTGCATCAATTATTTTGATTTTGGTATCTGTTTAGAATTACCATAGATGTTAGTGTGCACTGTGTTCCCTCAACCACGAACATATGTTTCAGCAGGTTGCTAAAGGTTAAACAAATAGATGTAAAAATCAGTAATAAAAACCTTTGGCCTTCAAACATATGCCTCCCTTGAGATAGGCTTACATTTAACTGAAATAATGAATACCTTCCTCTGTAGAATAGATCTGAATATATTTTAGAATGCTAATGAAATGAGACAATTTAACTCCCCAGCATTTTTAAAATGGCATTCATATATATTTGGCTAAGTTTATCCAGAACTATTTAATATTCTGCAAATAATGAATACATTATCTTTTGATGCAATGCCGTACGCATGTAATTATACTCTTGTTATCCTTGTCAATCTAAATGCACAATTTCTGATAGTCTGTTTAAAAGCCTCACAACAGCACTATTACATGAGCCAAGAATGATCATAAGTTGTGATGCAGTACTTCACACTTGCGCTTTTTGCAATTTGTGTTAACCTACAACATAACGAAAAGTCGAAGTTGCAAGGATTTTAGTATTTGAGCATCTTGAATAAAATGAGAGCTGACATTTGTTTTTGTTATGTACCTGGATGCCTAATTGTTACACAAAAACTGAATAGAGTTGGGTCTTGCCTCTTGCAAAAGGTGATCTCTGATTGGATTACTTTCTTCCCCATCCAAAATAATAGGTTTGTATTGACTATAATATTATCACGTATGTTCCATTATTATTCTGAAAATTTACCTTCATGCAGCAAACTTTACATTTCAAATTCACATAACTGTGTTATCTCTAGTTGTAGCATGTCAGTTCTTGTATGTAAGCTAAACTAGTTCTGATTTTAAAATTAAATAATACATAAGAGATAGAACATGTTTTAAGATGATTCAACAGCCAATTCCCTCCATTTGTTTATCTTACAAAATCTAACTTATTCCCTTTGTACAGTTATAGTAGTAAAAACTTTACGTAAGCTTTTAGAAAAGTAGATAGATATTCGTCCTTTGGGGCCAAAATTTGGCAGGTGGAGTTTAACATGGATCATTATGAGGCTATCCATTATTATCTAAGTTAAGAGAATCTTCAAAATGCTTCAGTGCTGAGGAATCCTGATTTCCTTGTGTATGAATCATAGAAAGCTTGTAGGCAGGTAAAGCAGGTAGCAAGGAAGGCAAATGAAATTTGAGATCGAGCAGTTTAGGCCTATACTCACTGCAGCGAGAAAGAATGAGAAGAGATCTAATTCAGGTATATATGATGCTTAAGTTGATTGACAAAATAGACTTAAAGCAGATGTTTTCTCTTGTGGGCCAATCTAGAATGAGAGGTCATAGTTTTAGGCTAAGTGGTGGCAGATTTAAAAGAGAGTTGAGGAGGAATTTCTTCTCTCAAAGCCCAGAGTGCGGCAGACTCTGGGACACTGAATTAATTTAAGGAGGAAATAGATTTTTAATTAGTGACAGGCTAAAGGGTTATGTAGAACAAGCAAGAAAGTGGAGTTGAGGCTGAAATTAGATCAGCAATGATAATTTTAAACCATGGAACAGACTCAAGGGGTGGAATTACCTACTGCTGCTCCTAGTTCTTATGTTCTATGGAGGTGCAAAGTAGTAGCGAATATTCAATGTGAATTTTGATCTCACTGCAATGTATTGACCACAGTTTATGCATCCATTCACCCCTTAGCTAGAATCAGATAGGATAGAGCAGGTTTGGGGGTTGGAGTGAGCAGGGAGAGGGGTGTGCCTCTGCCTTCCTACACTTTCCCATTGTTTGCCAGTGACAGAGGAGGTGGGGAGCAGTTTGCCTGCCTTGGATCAATTGAGATCCATAAATAGCCAATTCATGGCTACTTGAGGACTTCTACCAGCCCCATTAGCATTTTACCAGCAGCACACTGACACCTGTGGAGGTGGCAGCCTCCCTATAGGCTTGGTGGGGAGAGGGGAGTGCAGATCCATCCTCTTCTTGCTCTATAGTTCAGCAAGGTCTGTTACAGCTAAGACTCCTGTTCTAAACATCATGATCAACAGCCTCCTACCAATCCCTGATTAACGTCAACAATCGTGGACCCTACTTACATTTACTACAGGTCTTGTACATTATCACTGGTCCAGGGTGTGGTACAATCCCAACACTGGTCACCCTTCCTAATAGAGGTGGAACATCAAGACTGTTAAGTGATAGAAGCTGATGTATCTACGTATATCTTTGTCTTCAGGCCAAATCAATAGCTACTGAATGGGCTGATGGATGGAAGTTTGCCCCCAACTTTTCAGCTACTGAGTGGTTCCACCTCCTTGTAAATTCCCAGGCACTGAGTCCATATAGCTTGTCCAGGTGGAAATTTATAGGACATGCAAATGAGAGTCATTAAAAATTCAAACTTGCCATAATTGTGACTTTATATTTAATGATAGAATTAATTGCTTCTTAAGTACTTTTGACTGTTAGAATGTTGAAAAATATGTATGTAGGTTTGTTTGCTTATTGGTAATAAATTGTTATAATAGCAAATACAGTCTGAGAAGAAATAGAATATCACATATTCATACATAGCATAAAATTTTACTTTCTAGCTGAAGGAGAAGGAGGATCATATTTTAAGTCTGGAAGATCATTTAACCCAGTTCCAGAAAAAGCACAAAGCTTTACTTAACGAATACAGAAACTGTGAATCAGAGTTACAGGTGGCACAAACAAATCTATCAACAGCTCTGAAACAGAACAAGTATTACACTGAAGCGGTAAGATTGGCATTATTGTTCTATCTCATCTTTAGTGTTTTATATTACTGAAACATACAAAAATGAATTCCTCACAGGTACATTGCAAAAGTTGAAGATATCCCTTTCAGATTTAAAAATACTACTGAACAAAACAAATGGCAGTGTCAGACAATTTCAAAATAACAAATTGTCAATCTTTCTTTAGTATTTATTTTGCAAATTTGCCTTCATAAAAATGCAAAGCGTACTTGTTGGGAATAGAACATATTCTGTTTCAGCCATCTGATGTCAGTGTTCAGTATTCCTAATTAAGATGCGTAGTTACATGCAAATTAAATTTCCTTCTACTCTTTCCCAACAATCTACTTCATTTGCAGAAATATAATATACCCATACTACATTTTAACAAGTTAACTTGAGAGCAAGATATTAGCTTGACATGATAAATCAATTTCTTTTTATAGTCCTCCAAAGTTATCTGTTGGATCCAAGATCGCTGACTTAAAATCCCAAGTTTACTTGTTTGGTTTTGGTATTTAATTAACTTAATTCCTGTTCCAGCTTTAGAGATTTATTTTCTCCTGCTTTTCTCTTTCTTATGTAACATCTTGTGGGCCCATAATTTCTGTTGAGTTTTAATCACACTGGTGTTTATGTTCCAATAGAAGTTGCAGATTGTGGAGGCTTTGAATGGGAACTTATTCATGCAAGATTTCATCATACCTTTGCTGGTTAAACAGCAAGAGACAAAATTGGTTATGTTTGTCTGAAAATCATTACTCCACCAGTGAGGTGGAAATGTTAATGAAATTAAAATAAATTAGGTTTTTTTTCTGTCTAAGTGCTAGAGAGAAGAATCTCAGATAAAACTAACACTCTGGATTTTACTATAATCGCAAAGCTATGAGCAAGAAATTTTGTCATCAGCATATATGCAGTTAAATGCAGGTTATTGTGAGTAGTACAGTGCGCCTCCACAGATTGTGGTATTTACCAAATAAATATGCACAGATTCCACCGTCAACCTTAGATGAATAATGCTTTTGTTTTATTCGAAGAATTGCTGAAACAATTAGAGCTTTTTCATTCAGGAGTAACTGAGTTTTCAATGGTTTTGAGAATAATGTTCCCTCTAACTTCTGTTTGCTGTGTGCAACCAGTTTGTTGCACTTCATGGTCCCTTTAAGACTGACATGCAATTACGCACATTAAAGGATGTGTTTCTTGTGTGAGACCTGTCTGTTCTGGCATACGTATTCCCAGCCAAATAACAAGTTACCAGTGCAGCTAAGAAAGAATGATAGAATGTGACCATTTTTGCTGAACAATGTTTGTGGCTCTAGAAAATTACTTCCTCTAGCTTTTTGGGTTGGTCTTATGTATATTTTCTTCAATCCTATGCATATGTACCAATTTTTATTTTGTTTTCTGTACAATGATTAAACTGGAATTTATATTTCCCATGTTGCGATTCCTCCTTTCCATTCTGTGTCTCGATGAAAATTTTCCTGTCTGATTGATTAGAAATACTCCCTGCTCACTTGCTGTTCTCACAATGGTCACAGATCCCTGAAGAGAGAATCATGTTCAAATAGATATCAGTTGACTAGAGGCGTATTAATGTCTATGGCCATCTGCAAAAGCCACTCCTTTATCAATCACATAAAATATGAGTCATTTATCTCAAAATCATAAAAAAGGCAAAATCGTCATGGGGCTTCGCTCTCATTATAGAGACATGACTAGTGGTGGTTTAACCTGTGGGCCATCGCACCTTGGGTGAGGGGAGAAAGTTGAGAAAGAGGATCCTTCATGATCATCTCAACCAGTGCAGGAATTGAGCCCAGATTGTTCTTGTTATTCTGCATCACAAACCAGCTGTCCAGCCTAAACCAACCCTTTATTTTACAGCCAGTCTTTCAGTGAAATATATGGCAATACTATGACAAATGTTTTGTATTTAGAATAATTATGTCTAATATTAATTAAAGTAATATAGTAATAGAAACATGAGGTTTGGAGTTTGTACACAGAGCAATGGCCCTGTATTTTACAACAACCTAGAATGCAAACTACAATATAGAATGTTCAAATTTCTGCAATGATGAATGATTCCTGCCAATTTATTCTTCACATGACAACTTGATCCAACCATATTACAATTTAAGTATCAAATGATGTGTTTCAATTTAAATATAGATAAATATCCAACTAAGATAGTATCAATACTAAAATGGACATTAAATGTAAGTCAACACTAATATTTCTTGTATTGTGACTCAACTTGTTTTGATAAGCCAGAGATTGATGGGAATAAAACTGTTCCACAGGTATGACAAGGCAGCCCTTCAATTTTCACCTTATTTTCTTAGCCTACAATGTCCAGTATTTCATCCCCTCTAAGGAGGCAGAACAATAAGGTGTATAAACAATAAGATTACTGGTTAAAATTGAATTCCTTTCAATATATGATATTTTCAACATGAGGGAGAAAAAAAAATTATCACAATTTCAGACAATCCAAAGCTAACTTGTGGTCCAAATCTTTGTTCCCTAACTGGTGTAGGAAGCTGATTTTTAATGCAGTCTTTTAGACTTGCGTTTTTGCAAAATAGCTTTAGACTGTTTGTCTAAGCAAAAACAACTTTGGTGTCACTTTCAAACTTTACTTGTTTCAATTTCTGAAGTTGTAATTATGTTATGCTACAGGCATCTCAACAAGAAGCTAAATTTACCAAGCTTCAGTCAGAGCTGAATACAGTCCAGGAGCAGGCAAGAAAAACTAACCATGAACTGAAATCAGCAGACCAACTCATCCGTGAACTCAAACGAGAGCTAACAGCTTGTCATGGTACCCAAAAAGAAAGCATGGAGCAGGTTTGCCATAAATTCAAGCCTTTCTTTCTTTGCTTGCATATCACCTTGAAATCAGTGGCTTATTTCTGCAATCTGATTGTGTCACTATTTTAGGAATTGGATTGTATTGCTCGAGGTATATACTGCATTAATATAATAGCATAGCAGTCAGCCCTTACAGCCTGAACCATATGTTCATAGCTTTCACGCGTGTTCTACTAAATCTCGCCAAAGATAGATCAATCAAACGCTTGGTGAGCAGAATCTGTTCAGAATTGTTGTTGTGCTTTAATTCATGGTAAGGTAAATCTAAAGAACAGCAATCACAATCATAGAAAAGCAAAATACTGCAGATGCTGAAATAGTGAAACAATAACAGAAACTGCTGAAGAAACTCAATGGGTCTGGCAGTATCTGTGGAGCTAGAAGCAGATTTACTGCTTTCAGTCCAGTTTGACTCATTTGGAACACATAATCGATTCCTTTAAATCAAACAGGAGAGCTTGCTTTTATCCCGTGAAACAAAAAAAAGAATATGCCATTTTTCTTTACATCGATAAACCATCTTTACTAACTGAACCAGGATAACTGCTCACTTTTAATGGCCTGCGAAAAAACATTAATTTTAAATCTAGGTCTCAAAAACTGTTTTAAAATAAAGTAAACATGGCTACAGAAATACAGACAAGTTAATCATTCCCTTCAGACACACAGAAAACCCACATGTTACTAACTCAAAAGACAAACGCCCATATATTATACACCTGAGCTTAAACATACTCAGATTTATGTGACCTCTTTAGAGTTTTACCCCAACATATCTAGCCTGGGACTAACATTGATTCTTTATTCTAAGGTAATTTCAGTGCGATTGGGCAAAAACATGGCAGATGCAGTATGTGGACAGATGTGATGTTTTCCACTTTAGTAGCAAAAACAGGCAGAAGGATTATTATATGAGTGGGTGTAGGCTGAGAGAGGGAAAGTGCAATGAGTCATAAATATCTTCGTATACCAGTCACTGAAGGTAAACATGTAGACGCAGCAGGAGGTAATGAAGGCAAATGGTATGTTATGGGATTATTGTACAGGAGCAGAGATATCTTGCTGCAATTATACAGGGCCGTGGTGACACCACACTTCTGTATATTTTACTTTTTACGTGATGAATGATGTTCTTGCTATAGAGGGAATGCAGGAGGGTTAACTAGACTGATTTCCAGACGGATGGGTGTGGAGAAGTTGAATTGATTAGGATTCTTTTCGGAGATAGTAGGAAACCTTTGAAGAGCAGGTGTGCATGCTGGAATGGATAGAGATAGAGGAAGCTGATGTGCTGAAAATTTTGTCAAACATTAAGATTGACAAGTCGCCAGGCCCGGACCAGATTTGTCCTCGGCTGCTTTGGGAAGCGAGAAATGCAATTGCTTCGCCACTTGCGAAGATCTTTGCATCCTCGCTCTCCACTGGAGTCGTACCTGAGGACTGGAGAGAGGCAAATGTAATTCCTCTCTTCAAGAAAGGAAATAGGGAAATCCCCGGCAATTATAGACCGGTAAGTCTCACGTCTGTCGTCTGCAAGGTGTTAGAAAGGATTCTGAGGGATAAGATTTATGACCATCTGGAAGAGCATGGCTTGATCAAATACAGTCAACACGGCTTTGTGAGGGGTAGGTCATGCCTTACAAACCTTATCGAGTTTTTTGAGGATGTGACTAGAAAGGTTGATGAGGGTCGAGCTGTGGATGTGGTGTATATGGACTTCAGTAAGGCATTTGATAAGGTTCCCCATGGTAGGCTCATTCAGAAGGTCAGGAGGAATGGGATACAGGGGAACTTAGCTGCTTGGATACAGAATTGGCTGGCCAACAGAAGACAGCGAGTGGTAGTAGAAGGAAAATATTCTGCCTGGAAGTCAGTGGTGATTGGGGTTCCACAGGGCTCTGTCCTTGGGCCTCTACTGTTTGTAATTTTTATTAATGACTTGGATGAGGGGATTGAAGGATGGGTCAGCAAGTTTGCAGACGACACAAAGGTCGGAGGTGTCGTTGACAGTGTAGAGGGCTGTTGTAGGCTGCAGCGGGACATTGACAGGATGCAGAGATGGGCTGAGAGGTGGCAGATGGAGTTCAACCTGGATAAATGTGAGGTGATGCATTTTGGAAGGTTGAATTTGAAAGCTGAGTACAGGATTAAGGATAGGATTCTTGGCAGCGTGGAGGAACAGAGGGATCTTGGTGTGCAGATACATAGATCCCTTAAAATGGCCACCCAAGTGGACAGGGTTGTTAAGAAAGCATATGGTGTTTTGGCTTTCATTAACAGGGGGATTGAGTTTAAGAGTCGTGAGATCTTGTTGCAGCTCTATAAAACTTTGGTTATACCGCACTTGGAATACTGCGTCCAGTTCTGGGCGCCCTGTTATAGGAAAGATGTGGATGCTTTGGAGAGGGTTCAGAGGAGGTTTACCAGGATGCTGCCTGGACTGGAGGGCTTATCTTATGAAGAGAGGTTGACTGAGCTCGGTCTCTTTTCATTGGAGAAAAGGAGGAGGAGAGGGGACCTAATTGAGGTATACAAGATAATGAGAGGCATAGATAGAGTTGATAGCCAGAGACTATTTCCCAGGGCAGAAATGGCTAGCACGAGGGGGTCATAGTTTTAAGCTGGTTGGTGGAAAGTATAGAGGGGATGTCAGAGGCAGGTTCTTTACGCAGAGAGTTGTGAGAGCATGGAATGCGTTGCCAGCAGCAGTTGTGGAAGCAAGGTCATTGGGGTCATTTAAGAGACTGCTGGACATGTATATGGTCACAGAAATTTGAGGGTGCATACATGAGGATCAATGGTCGGCACAACATTGTGGGCTGAAGGGCCTGTTCTGTGCTGTACTGTTCTATGTTCTATGTTCTATAGTAGGAACTGCAAATGCTGGAGAATCTGAGATAACAAGGTGTTGAGCTGGATGATCACAGCAGGTCAAGCAGCATCAGAGGAGCAGGAAAGCTGACTTTTTGGGCCTAGACCCTGGGATTCAGAAGAATAACGAGACAAAATCGTATAGAAACCTGTTAAATTCTAACATGATTAGAAAGATTAGATGCAGGAAAGATATTCCCCTTGGCGGTCCAGAAAAAGGGAAAGTGGTTACTGTTTAAGGATATGGGATAAACCGCTTAGGTCAGAAATGAGAAGAAATTTCACCAAAAAATTGATGAGCCTGTGGAATTCACTATCATAGGAGGCAATCAAGGCCAAAACATTGTATGATTTCAAAAGGAGTTGGATTTAGCAGTTGGGGCTAAGGGGATCAAAAGAAATGGGGGAAAAGTGGAGTTAAATGATCAACCATGATCATGATGAATGGCAGAGCAGGTTGGAGAGCTCAATGTCCTGTACCTGCGCCTCTTTTCTATATTTCTGTGTGTAATCTAGTTTCCGTATCCTTCCTTTCTCGGGATTACTGGCCAACACAGCCATTTACATCCAAGGACTTCACAGTACTGTTTTAAATATGAAGTAAACTTAAAAAGAAACCTTCCAAGGGTGTTTCTCCTAATCCTGAAAATAAAACAAGTTTTGGAAACCTCTAATGAACCTTGAGGCTCCGCTATGTGAAATAGGGTTGTGAAATAGTTTGAGATAAAAATCTATTAGTGGTGCACTTAAAGCTAGGCCTCAAAAATTGTTTTAACATAAATCACCATGGCTACAGAGGTAATTGCTAGTTAATTATTAATTTCAGACACAGACAAAACACACTTTGCGAGTAAAATCCAAAAAAAAACAAATTTTCAATTAATGATATCTAAAATTTATATAAATCACACATTGTCTATCACCTGGGGACAAATTTCTAATAAGGTTTGGTGGACTACAGTATCATTAGCATCTCGGTGAGCTGTTGAAAATTCTATGGGATGCCTGACACAAAGGAAAATAGTCATGGTTATTGGAGGCCAATCATCACAGCTGCCACTGTCAAAGCAGGAATCAGGTAAATTCAGATAATGATTGCTTTTACCCTTCAAAGACCCAGACAGCATCGCATTATTGGATCTACCTTCTTACTCCCATTCCTTAGTAAAATAGGCTGAAGAGTATTCTCCAAACCTTGCTGTCACATTCTAATTAATGAAACCAAAGATTCTAATTAATGAAACATTCAAAGTAAGGGGATTGTTTCATTCCTCCATTCTCACACAAGCACTCCAGAAATTAAGGAAGACAGGATAAGAGAAGAGTTTAGAGTTTTACCAAAATTCAGAGGTATCAGATATCAATTCACGTGAGAGACAATCTCTCAGAAACCATATCTAACAATAGTTACCCTACTGAGCTAGACCCACTAGCTTTTCTGAAAAAGAGTCTTACTAGGCTCAAAACAATAACTCCATTTGTCTCCAGAGCTGCTGAGTTTCCCTAGCTTCCTCTTTTCCTTCTTGCAAGGCAAAGTGTAAGCTTCTTTCTAGCTAGCAACTTGGTGACATAGATGGAAAAATTTCAGGCAGAATCAACTAAGCCTGCTGTTCCTGTGGAGGAAACACTGTACCTGACTTAGAGACCCGAAACTGTGAACTAAACCAATCGGAAAGCTCAGGTTTCAGTCATGTGACATAGTTGAGCATTTCGGATGCTAAGAGCTCATCTTGCTGGGCTAAACAAAGTAACCTTGCCTCTCATATTAGATTTTCCATTGCAAGTCAATGTGGTAACTATAAAAGCATTAACACTCGGTTTAACAAAACAGATTTAGAGGTTTCCTTTATCAAGAGCTGGCTAGAAGCAGACAGCTTGTCTCCAAACCCTTTGTTTCAGAGATCATAGGAACTGCAGATGCTGGAGAATCTGAGATAGCAAAGTGTGGAGCTGGATGAACAAAGCAGGCCAAGCAGCATCTCAGGAGCACAAAAGCTGACGTTTCGGGCCTAGACCCTTCATCAGAGAGGGGGATGGGGAGCGGGACCTGGAATAAATAGGGAGAGAGGGGGAGGCGGACCGAAGATGGAGAGAAAAGAAGATAGGTAGAGAGGAGAGTATAGGTGAGGAGGTAGGGAGGGGATAGGTCAGTCCAGGGAAGATGGTCAGGTCAAGGAGGCGGGATGAGGTGGTAGGTAGGAAATGGAGGTGCGGCTTGAGGTGGGAGGAAGGGATGGGTGAGAGGAAGAACAGGTTAGGGAAGCAGAGACAGGCTGGGCTGGTTTTGGGATGCAGTGGGGGGAGGGGACGAGCTGGGCTGGTTTTGTGATGCAGTGGGGGGAGGGGAAGAACTGGTCTGGTTTTGGGATGCAGTGTGGGAAGGGGAGATTTTGAAGCTTGTGAAGTCCACATTGATATCATTGGGCTGCAGGGTTCCCAAGCGGAATATGAGTTGCTGTTCCTGCAACCTTTGGGTGGCATCATTGTGGCACTGCAGGAGGTCCGTGATGGACATGTCGTCTGAGGAATGGGAGGGGGAGTTGAAATGTTTCGCGACTGGAAGGTGCAGTTGTTTGTTGCGAACCGAGCGGAGGCGTTCTGCAAAGCGGTCACCAAGCCTCCACTTGGTTTCCCTAATGTAGAGGAAGCCACACCGGGTGCAATGGATACAATATACCACATATACCAATGTGTCTTCTTCTTTATTCATTCATGGCATGTGGGCATTGCTGTCTAGACCCAGGCCAGCATTTATTGCCCACCCATAATTGCCCAGCATGTATTTAAGAATTAACCATACGTTATGGATCCAGAGTCACATGGAGGCCAAATCATGTAAGAATTTCCTTTCATAAAGGGTCATTAGTGAATCAGTTGGGTTTTTCCCCTAACAACTGCCAACACTTTCATCATCAAATTCCTGATTTGTTATTGAATTTGTTCTTCAAATTTCAACATTTGTGGTGGATTTGAACCGAGGTCAAATAATATCACAAGGCTATTGCCTCCCACTGCTGAACTTTGTCTCTGTGAATAGTGTAATCAATTACTAAATGTTCATTAATTTTCACGAGTAAGGCTTCCAGTCCTCATCTGTTAAAAGCATTGAAAACCAGTCATGACATTTGCGCACTTTGCACCAGATTTTGCTTTATGCAGCCTCTCGCAGTTTGAGACAATGTTGCCCCATTGCCCTATCTCTCAATTCCATCAGACTTAAATCACTGAGAATATCAAATATTATAAATGCCTGGATTTTATGTTTGCTATTCAGCCGATTTGGAGCTGGGGATTGCTCAGAAAATTGAGCCAGCAGCATACCTACCCACCCTAGTGCCTGCCCTTGGCCTAGTTGAATACGCCTCTTCTTCATTCTGAAGACCTGTCAGATCTGCTGTGTTCTTCCAACACTTTGTGTTTTTATTATAGTTGAAAAGGAATGTGGTAAATGAGACTACCCCATAATGCAATGTCCTAGGCATACTCTGCAGTAACATGACATTTCTGGCTCTGTAATCTTGTGGGTTTTACAAATAAGCAGTACAACTATTAATTGTGCTTTCCATTACAGCTAAGTGAGAAGAGCCGAGAGATAGCCAGCCTGAGAAATGATGTTGCACGAAGTCAACAGAGAAATATGCAGTTAGCAGAGGAAAGTGCAACATATGAGGAAAGGATGAGAAGACTGCATGATGAACTGAAAAAAATGCAGTCACTGAATCGACGAGCAGAAGAGGAAGTAAGAGTTTTATCTAATGTTACAAATATGTATGTTACCTTCAGTTTATAACTGCAATCTGGTAATGCTCTCGCTCTCACCATGTTGCTCCATATCCTCCTCTCTGCTGGTATATTTAGTCCTTGCTAGTGTGCAATTCACAGCCATAGCTATACTCTAATAGTTGGTCTAAGTTACCAATTACACTGTATATGAACAGTCTGTTTTTACACACACACAATTTCAGATAAGTGCAACCCTCTCCTCAAACTCTAAGGTCTGTAAGAAGGGTAGAAGACATTTTTAATACATAATTTGAACTTGTGCCCAGTTGTAGAGTTAAAATTGTGTTTCATTTTACCAAATAGTGACCCTTCATGAGTTTAAAATGACTTTGATTTATGGCAGTTATTAAAGCAGATAGGAACGGAAGCTAGGAGGAGAAATCAAAGGGGCTGCAAGAATACAGGTGGGTCAAGTGAATGGGCAAGGAAGTAGCAGATAGAGGATTCTGTAGGGAAATGCAAGGTTATTTCGTTCGCCAGCATAATAGAAAGACAATTTTTTTGAAAATTCTTAGTGTTACTTTTGAGAGAAATTTTGGTATACTTTTACAAGGAACACAGAATGTTGACATACAGGTACAGCAAGCACTGTAGAAGGCAAATAGCATATGGACATTTATTGCAAGGAGGGATGAGTGCAAGAATAAGGAAGGCTTGCCACAACTGTGCATTATTTTATTGAGCCCAGACCCAGAGTACTGTCAGTATTTTTGATCTCCACATTTAAAAAAGCTTGTTCTTCCAGTGGACCTGTAAAGCAGATATTTGCTGCATTGGTTCCTGGTAGGCTGCTCTGTCATGATAGTCTGAATAAATTGAGTCTATAAGGCTGAATTTTTATCTTCAGTTTGGACAGTGTCAGTTAGGCCATTTCCTGACTTTGTAAAGTCAGCCCCAATCATCTGTAATTTTCATTTCAGAGGATCTGCAACATGTTATAGTTAGGACAGTCACCTCATAATGCAGAATTATGCTGGAAATGAAGATGGTCAAATTCCAATACAAAAAGATTAGAGGCATGTATCCATTCACTGGGACATCAGCCCATTTCTCCACATAGTTATTAGGCATTCTAGCCATCAATCCTCTGACCTACTGACGTGCCCCTTCTTCATATCTCTCATGGTCTCATCATACCCTCTCAAATCCCATGAGGGTCTGAACCTACAACTATGTAGTCTATATATAAGAAGAAATAAAGCCGGATGTTTGAAAAGTTCGCGGACTCATTCATTATTTCTTAGGAACCCAACAACTGTCAATCAAATATAACTATTGAAGATCCCTTTGAACAAACATTCTATCAGCTTAATTGCTTGTTAATATGCAAACTAAGCAACAGAAATTCAAAAACTTATTCATAAAACTCAATCAAATCACAGAAGACAGTAATGAGATGCATAGCCAGAGTTGAGCAAGAGATCCCAATGAAAACTGTATTTTCTTCCACATTTTTATGTTTAAATTCTGTTTATTTTGAAAACTGAAAACCTTGCTGGACTCATGAAATGGCCAAGGTTGGCCACGTACTTGTATTTCACATTCCAGCTAAAGCTGATGCAATGATCCTGGAGATGAAACACCTGTTTCCAGCCAAGCCTGGATAAAAGAAAGATCAAGACCTTTTTTGCAAAAGTGAGGGTTAGCATTTTTATGGTTACCTCACTACCTCATGATTTAAATTATAGTAGAGGGTATAAAGCAACAATTAGCTTAACCTTTTCATTAGCCCACCAGAATGGATCCTTGGCATCTGAAATACTGGTCTTTGACACATCAGTGGTATTAGACCAGGTTGAATTTCTTAAATATACAATTCTGGGATTTTACGTCTAATACTGCTTAACCCATAGAGGAAAAGCAGGAATCTCTGGTGAGTTGGCAATCTGCCTTGGACCCTCCATCTCTGTCTCCACATTGTTGGCTGGAAAGAAGCTTGCATTTCTTCGACAGGAAGGAAAAGCTACTGGGTCCAACTTACCGAGGGAACTATTATTGGACACTGACCTTGAAAATGTTGCAACTCACAAGAACTGATTTCAATATCTCTAGATTTACCAAAGCTTTAGTTTATACCCTAACTCCTCTCTTGTCTTCTTAAAATTTTTCGTTTGCGAGTGTTTATGCATAACTAAACACTTTCCATGTGTTTTAAATGTATTGCTAATAAACTATATCCTTGATTTGACCTTAAATAATTTTGGTGGGTTTATTTCAAAAATTTAAATCCATAAATCAGGATGTGTGAATACCCTTCAGACTACCACAGTGAGGGCTGGGAGTAAAAAGGGAGAGGAGTACCTTGCTTTGACGGTTTAAGAGTAGAAAAACAGTCATATTTTAAACTCACCCCCCTTCCCCAATTTCCCTTTTGTCTGTGTCAGTCCCTTCACAGCTGTGCTAACTGTACCTGTTGAGCTAATTCCATGTGTGAAGTTTGAAGGTCATCCATCTATTCATAATAAGATTATTGTACATACCAAAATAAACATGGTCACGTAATTCAATACAGTTGACACTAATTTTTTTTCTTGATCATCAATTCACAACCCGCCATATTTCCTCTCCTGGAGAAAGTAATGTCCTTCAGGAGTAGGCATATAATTTTAAAATGCTGTCTGGAGTTTTGAGACATATGAAGTGATCTAATTTAAGTGTATACGTTTCTGAAGGAGCTTGACAGGGTAGACATTGAGTGTCTATTTCTCCTTTCCTAACGAATATGGAACGGGTACATAGTGGGAAGATTAGAATAATTTAGGATTAAGATAAGAAGAAATTTCTTCACACAGAGAATTTTGAATCTCCGGAATTATCTATTCCAAAGCATTGTGAATGTTCCATCAATGAATATATCTGAAGCTGACAAATATTTGATCCCTCAGGGAATCAAGGGATATGGGATAAGGTAGAAAATCAACCACAATCATTTTGAATGACAGAGCACATTGAAGGGACTATATCGCCTATTCCTGCTCCTATTTCTAATGCTTTTGTAATCTAGAATGATCAAAAGAAATCTACTTATTGCTGTAATATAATTTTTTGCTTTTATCTGGAAAAGAAAGTTAGTGGTGGAAGTAAAACACCAGCTAGTCATACTTCCAAAGCACTTGGATAAAATAGAGTTTGGAGTTCTCTGAGCACTATTTTCAGCATGTTGACGAACATGCTCCTGCACAATCCCTAAGTGTACAATTTAATTGATTTTTTTGTTACACTAAGTACTGAATTGCAGCATTATTGTTTGTTTTTAAATTATTTTCCCAGTTATTCAAGTTGATTTGAAAACTTTCTCTATATGGCAATTTATTTCTAATCAGTTGCCATTTATTTCATGATAACTGTGAGAATACCATGGCCTTAAGACAAGTATTTTGTAATTTTTTGAGGAGAGGTTTTAAGACAGGTGATGAACTGTCTATTTCAGTCCAATAAACTAAATTCTTTGCGAGACCTTGGGCTTTTTTATTTGAGTTAGAACAATAGAAGCAGCTGAATGGGTTAGGGTCAAGCTCCCCAGAGCCAGGATTTTTAGGTTTAGTTTTTCAGTAGCAGTTGCTGGACTCTTGAAGCTGTCGCATATCTCTTCATGTACTATCTGTGTCAGAGTTTTCTCTTGTCGACTTTCCTCCTGGATGGAGAATTGCATGTGAGACAATCTACTTTACTGTATTTGCCTTTGCCAAGGGTGTGTTTGTAGGATGTTACTATATTAGAACAGTTCTATTATTCTGTTAAGTTTTCCAATAGTTATGTTACTCCAATCTCTTCTTTCTTTTGTTGTATTTTAATGAGAGTGTATGAATAAACTGTGTTTTGCTTCAAGACTGTTAGTTTGACTAATCAAATTGCATATGAAGCACAATGCCTGGCACTTGCCTACAAAATGAGAAGAAGTTACTGTCTAGGCTATCCTCTTAATATACGTTGAGGGGCGTTAGTCTGGCCCATAACACAAGGAATTGCAAGGTTTACCCTACTTTAACTCATCTTTTCATAGTGCACACCCATCACAGATCTTTAACAACAAGACCTGATTCATTAACCCAGTCGGATGTGAAACAAGATCACACATTGTAATTTTTCTATAATACTGTACAAATGTAATTGTGCTGTGAGTCATCTGAGATATTAGCAGTTGAAGAACATAGTGCAGGTGGAATACATGAAGAAATAATTAATTCTTTAGAATGCAATGAATTCTGCTAAGGTCATCCTCAATACTGATTAAACGTGAGACTGTGATGAAATTATTTTTTATAGACCCTGTGACATAGAGATTGCTTAAGGATTAACCTGGATATGGCACTAATACAACAGCAGCCAATTTTAATGTAATCTCACCTCCACATACTCACATTTTGGGCACATTTAATCAGCAAAAGCTTAATTAAAAATGCTTTTCAAATCAAAGTTATATTAGTTTCTGCATTAAGCCATCTCCCATTGATTTTCCTGTGCATTTTAGATATAAAGGTTATCTGCTGCACTTCAATCTTTATGAAGAAGTGGCATTAGCTTGGGCTGTTCGGAATAAACATATTAATGGTTTTCTGCAGATGATTCTGCATTATTTTGTAAGCTACTTGAATGGAACATAAAGTTTGTGTTTAATTCAACATTTGATTTAGCTGTTGCCAACACTTCTAGTGTGTTGGCATCAAAGGTTTATCTATTTGCACCCATGCTTCTTGTTACTCTATCACTCCTACTGCCGTTGGCAGCTACGCAGAAGGTAATACTAGGTATTAAAAAGTGAGGGTAAAAGTGAGAATTACTCCAGTCAAGTGACATGTGCCTAGTGACAGCTATAATCTTGGCTAAGAATTTAGTGGAGACTTTTTCAATTTTTCAAATCCATCATGGTTCCTTCTCATCATTTCTCTTGAAACAACTCCACCATAAGAACATACGAACTAGGAGCAGGAATAGGCAATTCAGACCCTCAAGTCTGCTCAACCATTTAATACAATCAAAACTGATCTCATTTTGGGCTCAGCTCTAATTTACTGCCTGCTTTCCATAACTCTTCAACCCATAACTATTTAAAAATCTGTACATCTCCTCCATAAATTTTAATCAGTAAGGAAATCGAAAGTTACAGAGGAAATTGTTTACAATTTGCATAGATGATTTGGAGTTGGGGACTAAGTGTGGTGTGTCAAAATTTGCAGATGACACTAAGGTGAGTGGTAGGGCAAAGTGTGCAGAAGACACTGAAAGTCTGCAGAGGGACATAGATAGTCTAAGTGAGTGGGCAAAGGTCTGGCAGATGGAGTACAATGTTGATAAGTGTGAGGTCATCTATTTTGGTAGTAACAGCAAACTGGACTATGTTTTAAATGGTAAAAAAATTCCAGCACACTGCTGTGCAGAGGGACTTGGGTGACCTTGTGCATGAATCACTAAAAGTAGGATTGCAGGTGCAGCATTTGATTAAAAAGACAAATGGAGTTTTGTCTGCCATTGCTCGAGGGATGGAGTTTAAAAACGGGGAGGCTATGCTGCAGCTGTATAGGATCCTGGTGAGGTCACACTGCAGCACTGTGTGCAGCTTTGGCCTCCTTACTTGAGAAGAGATATACTAGCTCTGGAGGGGGTGCAGAGGAGATTCACTCGGTTGATTCCAGAGTTAAGAGGATTGAATTATGAGGAGAGACTAAGTAGACTGGGCTTATACTCATTGGAATTCAGAAGAATGAGGGGAGATCTTATAGAAACATATAAGATTATGAAGAGAATAGATAAGGTGGAGGCAGGGCCGTTGTTTCCACTAGCAGGTGAAACTAAGACGAGACGGCATCACCTCAGAATAAAGGGAAGCAGATGTAAGACTGAAGTCAGGAGGAACTCAAGTGCACTTGAGATTATCAGAGCATGTGGAGTAGGGCTGAATGGTCTGCTTCTCCTCCTCTGGCTTATATGGAGGAACAGGTGGCAGCTCAATTCCACCAGACCTTTGTCGGAAAGTGAGGAATTTCTCATAAATTGTAACCACCACCCCTCCACCTCACCCTATATCACTTTCAGAACTTTGTGCACCAACATACCTTAGCCCAATAATTAGGAGAAAGCTGAACAACTTGGTGGTGCAACACATTACATTCTGACAGACAATCTTTCATAATGGTGCAATATCGAATCATAGAATTTTGTAGTACAGAAGGAGGCCATTTAACCCATCATGTCTCTACCAGTTCCTGAAAGAGCTACCCAGCTAGTCCCATTCTCCAGCCCTAGCTCCATATCCATCTAACTTCATCACTTTCAAATATGTACCCATCTCGTATGGAATCCACCTCCACCAGACTCCCTGGCAGCGAATTCCAAATCCTACCAAATCTCTGAGTAAAGATCCAAACATCTCACATCTAATTCTCTCACTGACAATCTTGCTATTGTAATAGTAAACAAAATGTTGTTTAACCATGTAGTTAATAGCCAACCATGTGAGTTCTCTGAGGAAAGAAGTCAAGCAAAGATGCTCTCCACCAAGAGAAAAGATCCAGTCTTTGGCATATTTCTTGGTAAAAGAAAAGTAACTGGAGAGAAAAGAATCATTTTACTTGGTCAGGAAACGGTAAGTTATATATGGACATCTTAGAGGTGTGTTGTCATTAGAAGTGGGTTACACTTCTCCCAGGGCGTGTGAGTTGTGTTAAAAAGCAGTTTCACATGCATGTTGTGGTGTGGAGCGATAGGTATTAATGGTAGAAGCCCCAGCTGTCTTCACATGGCTGACCAGAAATCGCTCCCATTTTTACCACTTGCTGTTGACCTTTTGTTGGACTGATACTCAGCTCCTTAGCCACATTATGAACGCATCTTCCCTGGCTATCAAGTCCTAGGATAAGACTCAAACTCAGAGCTTCTGGCTCACAGGCAGGATGGTACCTACTGCACCAAAAGGCCATCTCAATTCCTTGGAGATAAGACGATAAAAATGTACAGAATTGATTTTTAAAACTGGATAAAACTGCAAAATGAACATGAAATTCAGGAGTCTTTGTGGTGTGATTGTGAAAATTGGTCATTAAGTAGACTAGGTTGCAACATACCAATGTATATCTTAGAGGTATGTTATATAATTAAAAGTGTGTTACAGTTCTCTCAGGAAGTGTGAGTTGTGGTGGTAAAATACACTTTCATTTTTTCCAGGCTCACATTTGTGAGAATCGATTGATGGAACTAAGCAACCAGATGATAATGTCACAGGGGAAATCCCATGAAACTATGAAGGAACTTACCAGTAAGGAAGAAGAGTTACTGATATTGAAGGTAGAACTGGTCTCCCTTCGAGAAAAATACCACTCTAAAACTGAAGAGGTAATGCTTACTTCCAAATCATTTAATAAATATTACGTGCCAAATGTTACTTAATTTAAAACTAAGGGCCAGGTTTTGCCCACCAGTGTGGGTAATTCAAATCAGAAAGTTTCCCAACTTGCTGTAGAAAGTGCTCCAACACAAATAGTTTTCATGAGTGTCAGAGGAGGTTTGTGGAGTGGCTTCAGGGTCAGTGACCCTAAAAGCAGAGTGTGGGCGGCCAGAAGAGCAGACAAGTGAGTAGGTGAATTGATTAGAAATGCCACCTCCATTTTCTGGACTTTGCCCCAGGTGTTTTAAAAGCTGTGAAACCCCCTCACCTTGCACACTCCATGACACATCTGTACAGCTTCCAGGCCAATTCAATGCTCACCCATGCATACAACCCACCCATACCCTCTCTGCCAACTCATGCTCCCACCTACCCCCTTGATGCCTCATAATCCCATGCCAGTTGAATAGCAGTTCATGTCCTCCACATCTCCCGACCCTCATTTCCTCAAAACCACATCTGTAAACTCTCACTCTGTCCACCATGGAAATAGTGAATATATTGGCATGGATAAGTAATTGGCTAATGCACAGAAAATAGAGTAAAAATAAACAGTGCATATAGGTTTGGCTGGCTGAGACTAATGGTGTGCCCCAGCTATGCATAATCTACATCAATGATTTGAATGTCAGAATTGAATATAATATTTGCCTGTTTGGAGATGACATAAAACTGGATATGAGTATGAGTTGTGAAGATTATACAAAGACATATCAAAGGTATTTGCAGAGGCTAAGCCTGCAGTAAAAAAAATGACAAATTGGAATACAATGAGGAGAATTGTGAGGTTATTGCTTTCACAGGAAAAGCAGAAATACAGAATATTCTTAAAAGGTGCATGTCTGGGAAGTGTTGGGCTTCATCGAAGATTAACATGCAGGTATAACAAGCAATTAAGAAGGCAATGATTTGTTGGTCTTCTTACAAGAGAATTTGAGCGTAGGTGTCAAAATATCTTACAGCAACTGCATAGAAACACGGTGAAATTGTATTTGAAGTATTGTGTACAGTTTTGGTCACCTTACCTGCAGAATGGGCCTATGTTCTCTGGAGTTTTAGAAGAATGAACATACAAACATACAAATTGGAAGAAGTTCAGCCTCTCACATCTGCTCCACCATTTAATAAGATCATGACTGAAATGTTTGTTTTTCGAATTCCACATTCCTATAAACCCAGATAGTGTTTGATTCCCTTCCCTAGCAAGAATCTATCTACCTAGACTTAAGAATGTTCAATGACTTCACTTCTCACGACCTTTACAGGTAGAGTCCCAATGTCACAGACCTTGCAGGATAAAAAATTCCTTATGTCTGGCTAAGAGCAACCCTTAATTTTTAAGTAGTTCCTCCTCGTTCCTGACTTATCCACATGTGGAAATGCCTTTTTCACATCCATCTAGTCAAGACCTTTCAGGACCATATATATTTCAATCAAATCACCCATCACTCTTCTAAATGCAAGTGGGAATAAACAATCTGTCCAACTTCCTCATAAAACAACTCAGTCATTCTAGGTGTAAACCTAGTAAGCTTGCTGTATGCTGTTCTCCAAGTGCGGTTTCCCCAGTGCCCTGTATAACTGAAGCATTCCATCTTTACTTTTATGCTCATTTCTTCACATATTAACTTGTAGCCTTCTTAATTACTTACTTTACTTTCATGCTTCTGGTGACTCATGCACTAGAACACCTAGATCTCTCTGCACCGCAGAATTCCATGCTCATTCTCCATTAAAGTATTGCTTTTTTTTGTTCTTCCTACCAATGTAAACAGCTGCACATTTTCTCAAATTATACTCCATCTGCCAGATTTTCACTCACGCACTCAAACTACCTGCATCCCTATGGAACCTCCTTGTGTCCTCTTCACAACATACTTTACTACCTAACACATTTTGTTCACTCTACATAGCCCAGCTTTCATGTCCTCAAAACTGCCCTTATGTAGGTTTGAAATACTAATCTCAGACCCACTCCTCCCTTTCAAATTGGACATAAAAATCTCTCATAGTATGGTCACAGTACTTTGGACTGTCTTTACTCCGAGGAGTTTAGTTAATCGTGCCATATTACACAGTTCCAAGTCGATTATAACCTATTGTCTGGTCACTTCCTATGAACTCCTCATCCAGGGTATTACACCAATCTGATTTTTTTCAGATTGGCTATTTACACAAACCCTTACATAAAGCAGCATTTACCAGGCAATCAGTTTACCAGACCCATATTACGTTTCTCTTGTTTGTCACTTTTTTTCCAAACCAAGTCATATTGGCTCCAAGCATCTCCAAATAGGTTAAGAAAAGCAAAACTATTTCTCCACGTCAACTTCACTGAACTCCCACATTAACCAAACTTCCAAGCTCTCTCCTCTGTGTCATCTGCATTCAGTGAATGAAAGATGACCTCATTCAAACATACAGAATTCTGGCAGGCAGATGGGATTAGAATGGCATTAGGGTCAACACAGACATCATGGGGGTGAAGGAGCTGTTCCTGTGCAGTACTGTTCTCTGTTTTTACAGGGATTGAAAGGGAATATGGAGGGATGATACTTCCCTTGCCTGGCGAGTCTTGAACTAGGGGACACAGTCTTAGAATAAGAGATAAACCATCTAGGACTGAGATTTTCACTCAGTCAAAATGCTCAGACAGCCAGTGCAGACACTATGAACAAATTCTGTGATTGTGTGAGGTGGAAAAAAATCTTCTCTGAGACTGTTGTGAATTTTGGAATTCTCTTTCCCAGAAGTCTTTAGAGGCTGTTATTGACTGTGTTTAAGATTGAGATTGATACATTTTCAAATGATGGCCGAGTGGTATTATTACTGGACTGTTAGTCCAGATACACAGATAATGGTCTGGGGAGCTGAGTTCAAATCCCACCAGGGCAGATGGTGGAATTTGAATTCAATCAAAAATATCTGGAATTAAGAATCTGGTAATGACCATGAATCCATTGTCGATTGTTAGAAAAACCCATCTGGTTCACTAATGTCCTTTAGAGAGGGAAGCTGCCATCCTTACCTGGTCTGGCCTCCATGTGACTCCAGACTCACAGCTATGTGGTTGACTCTTCAGTGTCCTCTGGGCAGTACGGATGGGCAATAAATGCCAGCCTAGCCAGAGGACCCTCATACATACATAACATTAATGAATGAATAAATAAAATTAAATACATCAGAGGATTGTTGGGGTAAACACTGAAAAAGCTGGAGAAGTTCAGCAGGTCCAGCAGCATCTGTGGTGAGTTTCTGTCTCCACAGGCACTGCCAGACCTGATACGTTTCTTCCGCATTTTCTGCATTTGTTTCAGATCTCCAGCATCCACAGATTTTTGTTTTTATTCCAGGTATAGGTGGTAATTGCAGGGAAATGGTGATGAAGTGAAAGATAAGCATGATCTTATTGAATTGTCAGATGGGTTCAGAGGACTGAATGGCCTACGACTGCACCTATCTCTTAAGTTCTTGTATTCTTAGCCAATGATTTCTGACTAATTTTGAAAGTGGAACCTTCATAGAACAGCATGTTTTAAGCTAATTTTAAGGAAAACATTATTATCCATTTTTTTTTCTCTAAATTGAGATCATCTTCACAAAAGAAGCAGCACAAAGGCTTTAAAGGGTAAATTTTCCAAGGCAATAAATTGCCAGCAGGAGCATACTAAATTTACCTTAATGGTGTTTGGCCTTTTTAGTCAATTGAATTAATCTCTTTAAGGCCTGTATAGGAGACGATCAGATTTGCATGTGGCAGTTTTTGCTGTTTCTTAAAAATTTATTTACACCTTCTTCAAATTAAATTGAGTTCATTCCATACTTCAATCATATGTATAAGGGCAGAGATCAAAATATGACAGGATGCAAAGTGAAAAGAATGGATGAATACAAGAAAGGTGCATATCTGGTTTAACTACGTAATTGTACTTCCTGTAAGTAAGTGGAAGATGATAGGAAATAATTTGCCCTTAGACTGTATTATATTTGAAAAGCACTATTCTAGAAATGAAGATGACTGTTCCTAGGTAAGTAATATTTCTGCTTACCCATAGTTAAACAGGCACCTGTCTAAATTAAAGACTTTTTCTTAAAACATAATTGCTACTTTCTGTCTTAATTAAATACAATTTCAACTGGATTAAACAGCTTCCTTTAAACACATATCATTGATCAGTACCTGCCTTAAGGAGCCACAAAGATACCGCATAATGTAGTTTTCACTATAAAAAATATAGGTTACAACTGAATCTAATTTCGCTGTATGAACATTTCTATTAAAACAAGACACTGCATTCCTTTACTAGCTGCCCCTTCTTTGACACTCCCAGAGAGATGCGCATCAACTGGACAAGAAGTGAATTTGAAATGTTGTCAGCCATGACAGCTGTTGTATAGCATTCCATCCGCAATGGCTAAAATTGCGATATTCATTACACCACCCCTTGTCCACAGAGCCAGGCTTTAAATTGATGTTGAAAAGTGTGTTAGTCAGTGCTTCAACTGTGTATTACAAATCATGTCGCCAGAGAGTGATTTTTTTTTCTACTTTAGTTCTATCGTGTTCTGTGTTAGTGTCGGTTCTTGATATTGGAATGTTTAGATGGGTAATTAAGTGTAATAGAAAATTTAGACTGAAGTGCTTCTATTTCAGAAAGGGTCTTCTGTTAATAAATGACTACAGAAATGTTGTTTGACTTCATTTGAACAGGATGCTTTTTTTGTGAAAGCAGACTGTTTTGTTCTTCAATATGGATTTTATAAGCAGCTCTGAATCCAACATGTGAATTTTTGGGCAGAGATGAAAAAATGCAGTAAGTGAAATAGGAATTAAACTGCCACTAATTATTAGAGTTTACGAAAGAATTTCTAAATTACACACAGCAACTTGGCAGTGAGAAGTATTCTGCAAGTATGATAACAATATACTGTACTACTTTAATTCTGAATCCCAGTATAAGTTAGCTATTAATCTGATCTGTTTACTGATATAGATCATTAACTTTACCATTCATGGAATTTAGATGTTTTTGATTTGGTCAGTAATTTAGTTGTCTCAAAGTATAAAAAGTATAAAATATTTTGAGTCAAAAAAATGTGATTCATTGTTGCAGGACTTGATTTCTAACACTAGATGTGACTAGTGAGTTGAATGTTAATGACATCTAGTGGCCAAAGTATAGTATAAAAAGATGTTAATTGGTTTGTGAGATATTTTTGCATATAAACAAATTTAATTGCTACTTTGCTTATTTTCAACATAATTATTTAAACATAAGTTTATGAATTGATTAGCAATCAGTGTATTACTTGCTATTTATTATGGAAATTGTAGAGTAATCTTGATAACTAGTTCATAGCATCTGTATACAAAAATGTTACATCCATATAATGAAAACTTGCAATGGCAGCAAATTAAATTGCAAATTCTATTTTGAAGGAAGATTAGCAATTAGACTTTCTGGTCTAATGTGTACTTCGTATTTTGAGTAATTTTCTCAAATTGCTGTTTTGAGTTTTGTTGGTAAAAATTTTGAAAACTATTGTTGATTTAGAGCTAGTCAAGAAATCATCTGCAGATAAAAAGCACAAATTTTGATGTAAACTAGATTGAAAACAGCCACCAAAGAAAGCAGTGGAATTAATATCATTTAAAGAAGGCTGGTAGAGCATAATTATTTTTCATTTGTCCATCAGAAATTCAGATTTATATAATTACTACAGAGTTTATTTGCCAACAACAAAATTAGTTTTCAATATCTATACCAATGCAGTTTGAGTTCACCAAACCATGGCAGCAGCAAGTTTCTCAATAGGCAGTGGGTATACAATCACATATATCAGGGCTTTCTCCTGGCCAGTTAATTGAAAGCAAGCATACTGCAAGCTGCTGTTTGGAAGGAAACAACCTAGTTAACTGCTCTTGTTAGTATTTCTCCACCGCTACTTGGAATTTAAATTAGCCTTGTCAATATTGCAGATTATATTTCAAGATATTGGAAATGATACCATTTCATATTTTCACCACATAGATTTTTATGGAAATTGTATTAAAATATGTACTATTCAAAATCGGCTTCACTGTAAACATTGATACTTGAGGTTTGCATGTCATCCTTTCCTGAGAACAAAAAAAGGACAAAAAGAATGCATGGCCTCAGGACATCCCAAAGTGCTTTACGGTCAAGGAAGTACTTTAGAAGTGTAATCACTGTTTTAGTATCGGAAACAGGACAGCAATTTTTCTACCAAGGGAACTCCAACAAACAACAATGTTATAATGCCCAGATAATTTTTTTTTTACGGACCTTGATTAAGAGTTAATTATCACCCAGGATGGTGGACATAACATCCCATTCTATTGTTGTCCATCCCTGTTGAAATAGAGTCGTGAGATCCTTTGTGACACCTAAAAGAGCAGATGTGGCCTCAGTTTAACTTATCATCCAAAGGATATTTTATAAGTTAATATGCCACCATATTTTCCCAAATTTCCGAAATGAAATTATATTGTTAAGAACAGAATATGCCCAAGGAACCAATGTGTGTACAAAGAGACTTGTGTGTGGAAGAGGCAGATCAATACTTTGATGTTTTCTAAGACTATATTGACTATTGGCCATTTGATGGGTGATATTACCTTTTCGGTGTTGAAATGCAGATTTCTTGAGACATAAAATATTTAACAAATTGAACGATGAAAGAAATACAATGTAATCTGTGAGCAATTTTGGCACAATCATTTAGCTCATTTAACCAAGACATATTACTGCATATAAAGGGATATATTTGCACTAGCTTGTATGAGTTTCCAAAGAGATTTGTCCTGTTAAACTAGAAAATTTTTCAAAGAATTGATATCTTACATTAATGTTTTTAAAAATGAGTATTTTTAAAAGTTGCATTCTTTAACTTACATAGAATTGTTGCACAGCAGCCAATTATAATTAATAATAATTATAATTAATATACAAAATAAATAGAGTAGTTCTCCTGCTGTTCTACCTAAGAGATTATGTTGAGTATAGTTGGGCTAGCAAAACCATAAAACTAAATGCCCATTCCTAAGTTGAGCCTGATGTTGCCATAGGTTCAATAGGAATGCTGTTACTCTTGCTGGTAAGAATTAAAATGCAGTGATTATCCTTCATTTATATAATGCTACAAAAAACACACTGAAGATTCGTACACACGCATTAGAATTATCATGAATAGACTTTCAGATAATGTAATAAATTTAGATACACTGGAGTTTTTCTCTGAATAAGACAGGTCAACTTAACAGTCATGAACAAAGAAGGTAAAGCATTATAGATTTATACGGAACAACTAAGCTGAATCTAAGTGAACATATGGGACAGAATGCTGTAGCAGCCCGAATGACACGGGCTATGGCAAAAAATCACACATGACATTGGGCGAAACCTTTTTTCCATATTGACAAGAAGTCATTGCATTTTCAAACAGAATTCCAAGCGACGTGATGATATTCTCGCTAAGGAGTGACAAAGTGTCTGTAATTGAGATTAATGCATGTTAACAGTGTCATTAATAACAATTCTCACCTCATTAATATGCAACTTCTTATTCTACCTCCTGCCACAAGCAAACAGCCATATCTCAAAATCTAAAGAGTGTAGTTTTCACCAAAGTCCACCTATCAATCAGGAGGTCTGGTATAGTCAGTCAAGGGCAGCCTCTGAGATCAGTTCCGAGAGTCTTATCTGGGTGCTCTTGGTCCCGGGGACGGTACTTCTGAAGTTCATGATCAGTCCTGTAGCTCCTAAACAGTCAGTTCAGGGTCAAGGCTGACACAGTCGGGATCTGTATAGCCATTATTTAGTGTATTGGCTCTTTTTATGCAGTTTTGAGCAGTTAGTTTGTTTAAGGGTGTGGACTATGGTCATTCTGTTGAGTTCATGCAATGAAGGCAAGTGGAAACAGTGAAAATGTGGGGGCCAATGTTGCAGGAAGGGGAGTTGGGAACTTATACAAAGGGATAAAGAGCTGCAGAGTGAGAGGCAGGAGAGATGACAGTTGTGGGGGATTGTTGTAGGAAACTCAATCTATAAAACAAGGATACAATAAAGCATGGTTAGGAATGGGGTCATGCAAGAGTTGGGAAATTTGCTTTTGGAAAGAGTCATGCTGGCTTCCAGTGATGTACGGTGAATCAACAAACCCGGCATGATTACCCTGCAAGCTTGGGGCTGGTGGGGTTGGGTGGTGACAGGATCGGTGGGTGCAGGCTCATATAGGCATATTTAATAGGGACCTGAGGAAGTTTATAGCCTATGGTGTTGTTGGGAGTTTTGTGGTGCTCAGTCATGGGCAGCTCTAACAAGGCACAGTGGCTCAGTGGTTTGCACTGCTGCCTTACAGCACCAGGGATTTGGGTTTGATTCCACCCTTGGATGACTTCATGTGTGGAGTCTGCACATTATCCCTGTGTGTTTTTGTCAGGTGCTCCAGTTTCCTCCCACAGTGCAAAGATGTACAAGTTAGGCAGATTGACCATCCTAAATTGCCCATAGTGTTCAAGGGTTAGACATGGTAAATGTAGGATTACAAGGATTGATAGGTCTGGGTAGGATGCTCTTTGGGGTGTCGGTGTAGACCCAATGGACCAAATGGCCTGTTTCCACACTGTAGGGGGATTCTATAGAAATTATGGAAACACTACCATTCCATAAAGGGGATTTGGATTTTTGAGGCCTCACTTTCACAAAGGAACAGTCTAGAAATTGCTTTCCAAGGAGCATCACTGTCACTTTCCATCATCCTGGAAATTGTAACTGCTCAGTGCGTAAGAGAATGGTTCTAACTGCACCTAGAGTAAAGCAAGGTAAGTGGCTTGACGTGTTGGAGAATGTTGCAAAACACAGCAATGTAAGGCCCTTCAATAGATGGCAAGACACAAGGACCCATTCATTGCTTAGAATCCAGACCTGCAGTCTCCCAAACCATGGGAGCGGTTATGCTTTGCCTCACTGTTTGCTATGCACCTCCTAGGCTGACACATTGCTGCCCACATCACACAAGTGCAATACTTTTATCCACTGAGGTCACTGCTGCAATACCAACATATGGGTGTTTAGTTTCTGGAGACATCGCTCGGTGGAATATCATTCACGAGAACTGATGCATGTTCTTACAGTGCAAGAGCTACAGCAGAGCCTAAACAAAGCCAAGAGCAAACCAATTTAGCAGCATTATGAAATGTTTTATCAAACATTAGACTTTATTGAGAATGAAATGTCACACTTGTCCTAGAGTGCTCTTAATATCTTTTATTTAATCTTTCTACCAAAGCAGTCCCAGTTTTCTCCTTGTGAGGGCAGAATTTTCTCCTTGTGAGGGCACCCTACCAACCATCTGGGCCCTTTTTATCCTATTGTGTGTTGTCTTCTGGAAAGAGAGAAAGGGAGGGATTGAACATGATGAAAATGTCAACAGTTAGTGCAGGTAGAAGTTGGGGCAAGCTGGTGAGGTGTTCCAAGTGAATAAGTAGGCTGAAGAGAGGCCATTTGGGGTTATTATGGGAGGATGGGAAGAAGAGTCATACCAAATGAAAGAAGGTGCTGAATGCAGCAATGAAAGTGGTAGGGCTTTATTCTTGGTGGGAGGTGAAGGCAGAAGCTGGGACAGAGAATGTGTGAGGTAGCAGAGGGATGGCAGTAAGACTTAGCCAGGTGAAGTGAAGGTCATTTACCTCCTTACAGCACCTCAGGGTATTCTCTGAACAGTTGAGACTACACTGAACTTGGTGACCAGGCTGGAAAAGTCTGAAGATGTGGCCTCCTCAGCCAGTCCTAAACGAAGATGATGTCCCTCCTCTCTAGCACTCTATTGACCAGGACATCCAGGTCCCTGTCCACAAAGCAGGGCACCAATTTTCCTTTATCTTCCATGTCCAAAGATAATGTGAAGAACATTTCAGGATAGCTTCTGAATCTGAGTGCTAGTTTGAGGAGAATTAGGAGGATAGGGCAGAGTGGCTGAGGAGCTGGGGCTGGGAGAAGGGATTCAGATTTTTGGATCATTGTGATCTTTTCAGTGGCAGTGGTGACATGTACAAGAGAGACAGGCTGCACCCGATCTGGAGGGGGACTGCTATCCTAGCAGGGAGATTTGCAAGAGCTACTTGGGAGGGTTTAAACTAGTCTGGCAGATGAGTGGAACTCTAAACAGTAGTGAGACAAACGAGAAGGTTGAGGCTGGTACAAAAGTTAAAGAGATCAAGTTAAATAGACAAGGCAGGTGAGAGCAGAGCAGGGAACAAGGAAAGACTGATGAATTAAACTGCATGTATTTCATTTCAAAAGGCCTGACAGGTAAGGTAGATAAAGCCAGGGCATGGATGGGTACCCGTGACAGGGATGTCAAAATTATCACAGAAACATGGCTGAGGGATAGACAGAACTGGCAGCTCAGTGATCCGGGGTACAGATGCTATAGGAAGTCTAGAAGGGGAGGCAAGAGAGGAGAGGGAGTGATGTTTTGATCATGGCAGTTTGTTCTTATTAGAAATAAGAAGGGGATGATCAATTTGAAGGTATTGTACTATAAGCCCTCCAGCAGTAAGTGGGAAACTGAGGAGCAAATATGCAGGGAGATTTCAGATTACAGTAAGAATAATATGGTTGAACTAGTAGGGGATTTTAACTTTCCAAACATAGACTGGGATTGCTGTAATGGATGGAAAGGAATTTGTTAAGTGTGTTCAGGAAAAATTTCTCATTCAATATGTAGATTGCCCTACTAGTGAAGGGAAAAACTCGACCTCTTGTTGAGAAATAAGGCAGGGTAATTGACTGAAATGTTAGTAGGGGAGCACTTTGGGATCAGCGACAATAGTTCTATTAGTTTCAAAATAGTTATGAGAAAGGATAGGTCTGGTCCACAAGTTAAATTCTAATTTGGGCCAATTCTGATGGTTTTAGACAGAAACGTTCAAAATTTTGATGGGGGAGGCTAATCACAGGTAAAGGGACATATGGCATGTGGGAGGTCTTCAAAAAGGAGATAAGGAGAGTTCAGGGCCAACACATTCCCATTAGTCTGAAATGCATGGCTGACAAGAGTAAGGAACACTGGATGCCGAGATATATTGATGCTGCGGTCACTAAAAAGAAGGAACCGTATGTCAAGTGAATCCCTTGAGGAGTATTGGGGTTGTAGGAGTATACCAGAGAGGGAAATTAGGAGGGCAAAAAGGAGACATGAGATTGCTTTGGCAGATAAGGTGAAGGAGAATGCAAAGAGATTCTACAAGTATATTATGGACAAAAGAGTGTCGAGGGAGAGAAAAGGGCACTTAGAAATTAATGAAGCCATCTACGTATGGAGCCACATGAGATGGATGAATTCCCAAACGAATATTCAGCTTCAGTATTTAGCGTGAAGAAAGAGATGGATGCTAGGGAACTTGGGGAATTAAACAGTGATGTCATGAAAAGAGTCCACATTACAGAAGAGGAGGTGTGGGTGGTCTTAAAACATGAGCGGGTAGATAGGTACCTGGGAAATGATCAAATGTATCCCAAGAAACTGTTGGAAGCTCTGGAAGAAATTTCAGGGCAACTAGCGGAGATATTTATATCATTAACAGCCACAGGTGAGGTGCCAGAAGGCTGGAGGGTGGGTAATATTGCAAAAAACTACAAGTAAAAGCCAGAAAACTACAGACTAATCAGATAAGTAATGGATGAGTTGTAGGAGGGGATTCCAAGAGACTGGATCTACATGCATTTAGAATGGCAATTTCTGATTAGGGATAGCCAGCACAGCTTTGTGCGTGGGAAATTATACCATACAAGTTTTTTTGAGTTTTTTGAAGAGGTGACCAAGGAGATAGATGAGGGCAGTGCAGTGGACATTTCCTACATGGACTTTAGCAAGGCCATAGACAAGGCACCACATGGCAGATTGGTTAGTAAAGTTGGATCATGTGTGATCAAAATTGATACAAAATTGTCTTGACGGTATGAGACAGAGTGTGGTGGTAGAGGGTTGTTTTTCAGGCTGAAGGCCTGTGACCAGTGGCATGCTGCAAAAGTCAGTGCTGGGTCCACTGTTGTTTCTCATTTAAGTTAACAATCTGGAGGAGAATAAAGGAGACATGGTTAGCACATTTGTGGATGTCACCAAAATTGGTAGGAGAGTGTACAGTGAAGAAGATTATCTAAGAATACAATGGAATCGTGATCAAATGGGCCAGTGGGCCGAGGAATGGCAGATAGACTTTAATTCAGATAAACATGAGGTATTGCATTTTGGTAAGACAAACTAGGGCAGGGCTTACACAATTAATGGTAGGGTCCTGGGGAATGTTGTCGAACAGAGGGCCTGAGGGGTACAGGTATGTAGTTCCTTCAAAGTGGCATCACAGGTAGACAGGGTGGTGAAAAAAGCTTTTGGCACGCTTGCCTTCATTAGTACAGGAGTTGGGACATCATGGTGCAGATGTACAAGACATTGCTAAGGTTACCTTTGGAGTTCTGCACACGTTTCTGGGTCACCTTCCTATAAGAAGGATGTTATTAAGCTGGAAAGGGTGCAAAAAAGATTTACAAGGATATTACCAAGCTTGGAAGGTTTGAGTTATAAGGAGAGGCTGAATAGCCTGGCACTTTTTTCCCTGGAGCACTTGATGCTGAGGGCAGACCTTATAGAGGTTTGTAGAATCATGGGGGGCACAGATAAGGTGAACAGCCAAGGTCTTTTCTCAAGGCTAGGACAGGCCAAAACTATAGCACATAGGTTTAACATGAGGAGGAAAAAATTTAAAAAGGACCTGAGGGACAACATTTTCACACAATGGGCCGTGCATAAATGGAACATGCTGTCAGAAGAAGTGGTAGAGGTGTATACAATCAGAACATTTAAAAAACATTTGAACAGATACATGGACAGGAAATGTTTAGAGGGACATGGATCAAACGTAGGCAGATGGGCCTAGTTCAGTTTAGGAGATCTTGTCAATTTGATTTGATTTATTTATTGTCATGTATATTACAAATACAGTGAAAATTGTTGTTTAGCGTCACTACTGTCCGGTGCCATCTTTAACACAGAAAATAAAACTTGACACAGAATATAAAACCAAGCAAAAAAGCAGAAGTGTTCATCTTCACATTTCCTTCATATTACAGCTCATGACAATCATTGCCTCC
The DNA here is from genome assembly GCF_030684315.1 of Stegostoma tigrinum. Lineage (NCBI taxonomy): Eukaryota > Metazoa > Chordata > Chondrichthyes > Orectolobiformes > Stegostomatidae > Stegostoma > Stegostoma tigrinum. The sequence goes on along the minus strand of NC_081369.1, from coordinate 42,654,612 downwards.
ACCATTTCCGCTGGCAATCTGTGGGCTCCTCCAACTTGCCACAGGCCTGGGGCTAACCACCACAACATTAGCCCAGCGCCAGCCCTGTCACCACTGTTGCTGAACCCTGCTGATGCCATCTTGGTTAGCATGAACGAGTTGAGCCAAAGAGCCTATGTCCAAGCTATATATCTCTGATTCTATGAATGGCAACTTCATCCAAACAAGGCAAGATGGTCGACTCAGACTAGCACAGAATGAGTGAGATATTGTAGAGTCTTGAAGGTAGCTAATGAGGTGAGTTGAGGATGATATAGTGAGAAATCACATTAAGCTTAGTGGAGAGAAACCCTCCATGAAACCTGATGAAATTGGCACTTTGCAAAAATATCATAAGAAAATTCTGCCCGAAGGTAAAATAAGCTGATGCCACAAGTCACCCATCTATATAGCTACAAATGCTAATAGGTAAATAGGTAAAAACTTTTGGAATACCAGGAGTTTGCAAACAGATAATGAAGGTATAAGAATTCTAGCTTTGGAGAGAAACAGGAGGAAGAATTTCAAAAGAACTCAGCAAAAAGGGGTTTTGAGCAAGGGAGGATTCAGAGATAAAACTTTGCAGAAATCGAAGCTATTTTGTTGAAGGAAAGTCTGGCAGAAAGTGCTGAAACCACAGAACTGGGCAGTAATAAGAAACATTCTACCCATCCCAAAATCTGCTGTTCTGAGCAGCCTGCCTTTACAAGAAAATGCCAGCTATTCAACTGGAGAAACCATTTCAGCTATTGGATCTGACCTTTTGAACTTCAGCAAGAAGAAACTAAACCAACAGTAAATCACGGAGTCCTAATGTGGCTTAGTTCTAAATATTATTTTGTCTTACACTTAATTGTTGTAATTTTGGTATCTGACATTTTTGTTGGTAACTTTATCTCGTTATTATAAGGAATCTTGAGTAATAACTTTAATAAACCAACTTTAAACCTGTTCAAAATGAAAATACAACTGCTGGATTTCTTTAACTTAAATCATGACAAATTTTAAAAGGGCCACATGAGCTGTGTTAATATACAAGTCACCGACCGTGAGATGGGCACTTGGTGGGTGTGACAATAGCAGAACTACGAAAATAGATTTCCACGACCAGAGAAATTGTTAAGCAGTAGTTATTTCATATAGATCCTTTAAATCCACTTGCACCCCATTAGCATGGCATAATTTTCTTTTTTTCAGATGAAGGGTCTCGGCCCGAAACGTCAGCTTTTGTGCTCCTAAGAGGCTGCTTGGCCTGCTGTGTTTATCGAGCTCCACATTTTGTTATCTCATAATTTTATTTTAGGTGTTTTCAACAATAACATTACGACTTATAAGGGGGAATTCCCGTCAGTTCATTGATTTCTACAGAATTGCTGTCTGTGGGGACTTCAAGAGCATACTCTGTGAAGGCGCAGGAAATAACAGACAATTTTCAAATTTCCATATTTAACTACTGATGCTTGATCTTGTTGTTAGTTTCACAGTTTTAATGATTGAAACATTGCTAACTTCATCACTTCAACTGCAAAGACTATAATTTAGTGTCAGACCTATGCCAATACCTGTCTGAATTTAAGTTATATGTCAGGGTAACTGCTCTTCCAATTTTCCATCTACCTCTGTTGGGGATTCTCTTGTGATGGTCTAGTAGATTTTTCCTGCAGTTGTATAGCAGAAATACAAACTCAACATGTGAAAGGCTAGAGTCACAAGCCCGTGCTGAAACACTCTAGCACAGGATGGACATACTTCAACACACTTTCATTGCAACATCACCATTTATTTGTTATACATCAGATTTAAATTCCCTGAAATTAGTTTATTCTAACCTACAATTTTGGATTGTTTTAGCTTGAGACCTTACGAAAGTCCCTGCATGGTGCCAGGTCAGACAGTTCAAGATTACATCGAGAAAGTGAACTGGTTGTAGCAAACGTTAATCAGTGGGTAAAGGACCAAAAGTAAGTACTTTAATTTCTATTATTGTTTCATAAAGATCCACAAATTAAACATGTAACTAGTTAACATTCTGGAATATTTCAAATATATGTGTGGTTCAGCTGTCAATTTAGGTGCCTTGACCAATAATGGAGTATGAAAATCTGAGCCTGTGCCCATTACTTTAATACGAGAACTAGTTAACAGGACCAATGATTATTTCAATAATATTGCCAAAAAAAAACACATTTTGTTGAAACATTTGTCCTGCACTCATCTGAACACGGTTTGATGCAGATCTGTTTCTTCAATGATCAAAATGCTTAATTTTATTCATACATTCACACTGTTGCCTTTTGCAAAAATGGTGTAGAGTGGTGGATGGATTTTGCAAACTGATAAACAAACCTATACTAAACCATGAAACAAATCCTGAAGGAGAACTTGAACCCACAACCTTCCAACTCAAGACAAGCCTACCAAATGAAGTACTTGAATCCTCAAAATGTGAACCACAATGGCTGTCTTCTCCTACCAAGTCCCATGCCATTTGTAGGAAAATATTAAAGAAAAGCAGCTTTTTTTAACTAAAGTACATTCCTCCATTAGTTTGTTTTATTTAAAATAAGTTAGAACATATAATTAATTTCATATCGAAACAAGCTTGCCATTTTGAGTAGAAAGTGACATGGGAACATTTCATAGAATCCCTGCAGTGGGGTAACAGGCCATTTGGCTCAACAAGTCCACACCAACCCTCTGAAGAGCATGCCACCCAGACCCACTCCCCTACACCTTTAACCCACCTAATCTACACATCCCTAAATACTATTTGCAGTTTAGCATGGCCAATTCACCTAACCTGCACATCTTTGAACTGTGTGAAGAAACTAGAACACCTGGAGGAAACCCACCCAGACACAGGGAGAATATACAAACTCCACACAGTCACCCAAGATGAGAATCAAACCCAGGTCCCTGGCACTATGAGGTAGCAGTGCTAACCACTGAGCCACAATGCTGCTAAATATTAGCAGTTAGTGGTGGTGAAGGGAACATGATAACCACAATATAAGTCATGATCTAGGATGACTAACCACTCAAAAGGATTATTTTATATTTTTATATAGAATAAAATTGTCTGGAAATGCACACTTTCTGATAACAAATTAATTCCACAAAACATCCGAGCTAAGTTCTTATCATTCATAGTAACCTCTGCCTCTTGAGTGAATCTTATGTTTATTGTTTATGTAGTAAATGTATTTATATTAAACCAGAACTAAATATTTAGAATTTATTTAAATGAATATCTTGGTTTTAAAGTAATTCCCAACTATCTTTTTGCAAAAAAAATCAAAATTGAATGTGATTTGAGAACAGTGGAGTTCTGGTGCGCCTTGTGGTTGATTTGTGAAAACATTGTGATTGTTGCTAGGAAACCACCTGGATCAAAATTACTGAGTAATGTGACTGACATCATCTAATCATATCACAGAAATAAGCAACATCACAAATCTTACATTATTGATGGAGCGATACTATTAGCTTTAGGTTAAATTAATTAATACAGAAGTAACATAATAAAGGGATCATTGTGGTGTCGCACATACATCATGTGATGCATAGCAACAAAATTGCACCATTCTTGGTGGTTTTCATTCAAATCTGATTATTGTGCTATCACATCATTTCTTACCATGAGAAGGAGTGTGAATCATTGGACTGCTGGCATAAATAACTTGTATCCAGCGCTGCGCTGAATGTAATTTATTTATCCTACCCAGTATCTCCTTTGGCCCTTGTGCCTGAGCTCTCAAATAAACTTCATAAACCATTCAAACTATGTCCTCATCAAACAGAACATATCCGAACCCCTTGACCATATTGTATCTTTATCCTGTACATATTAGATTAGAATTGAATGTTTAAAATTGAATAAAATGAAGCTCCCCAGACCCAAGTAATTTTATAGGAATGAACGTTCAGCAGATGTAATGGCAGCAAGCAGTCACTGATGTAGTATTATCATTAAAATAAATTCGGCAATGCTAATAAAAGCCTAGAATCAGATCGGTAAGGTAATATTCATGAATATGCGTGGATATTTTTCAAACACACAAAACATAGTAAAAGCAACCAACCACATGATGGCAAGATGATGTTATGCTGTTTTAAAAAGATGGACTGGTCAGTTGTTTTTTTCTAAGTTTCTGCCCATGATGAATGCATTAGGAGATCCAGTAGTGCATATTACAAATCACACATTTTTTTTTATTTTCTATTAATTATTCAACTGTAAACTTTTCTGCAGCAGCGTGATAAGCATAAATAGAAACTGAATGTTCAAATTCTGATAAGGTTCCTGAAAAGGTAGAAAAATATGCAGTGTATAAAACATGATAGCATTACTTTTATTTTTAAGCAGCATGAGGCCAGGTGCTTCCATGGTCAAAAAGCCATTCTATGTCGTTCTTTATTGTAGGTTTTGTTAGTGTGTTTCCTGCATTAACTGCAAGCAATTAAAACATTGTGTTTTTTAAACAGACAAGCCAATGAAAAACTTGGAAATAAGATCAAAGAGCAAACAAAGAAAATACTTCAACTAACAACTGAAAAAGAGTAAGTACCAATACTGGGAACTAACTAGTGTAAATGTCAAACTTGCCTGTGCTAGTATTACTGTTATTAATATTGTAGTGCTTGATTACCTGAGAACACACCTTTGGATAGGAAGGAGAAACAGCACTCTTCCTTTCAAACATGGTTGTTCAATCAGCTCCGGAGACAGATTATGTACAAAGTTATTTTGAGAAGTAGATGAGTCCGATCAAAACTAAGCAGACCGATTAGCTCTTTGCTTATTAAGCTGTAGGATGGTGTAGATGAGCAAGTGAATGTTTCTTTTCAGAAAGCCCAGGTTTGAAGGTTGTTGTGTAAATGGAGTTCAGAGCTTCAGTTTTCCCTTATTCCTCACATCCTCCATGCCTCCCCAGACTAGTTATGTGCCTGACATGTCTTATGATTTATTTGACCTTTATACATTTTGATTTCTGTCTTCCCACTTGTACTCAGAGACATGAAAGCTTATTTCATTGTAGCTTAAAAATAAAAAGCGCCAGTAGGGGACATTCAATATTTTGGTCACGTTTTCAGATTTGATTTGAATTTCTGTGTGTTCTGGGCACCACAATCATTCAACCTTTGGAAGCTACTGGTGCTAGAAATTCTGCTTTGTAAATTCAGCACTCTCACAATATATTGTTGCCAATGGACTGAAGGGAAAAGATTAAAGTTATGAGTTGACCTCATTTCATAAAGTAAAGTGAGTCTGTAAGTGGACAGGCACGCAGAGTGTCTTCAGATCGACCATCTGTGCATTATATTAAATGAAATGATAAGAAATTATCATTGGTTGTTGTGGATGCGTCCACCAGTACTATCTGAGATATGTTGGATTCACTTCCACTCGTCCTTATTTATATTCCATCTACATTACTGATACCAGCTGGGAATGGATGCCCATAACAAGGTCTTCAGTCGTAGTGAGGGTTGGTCATGTTTGAAGACAGTAGATTATTGCATAGCACTTAATTCATATTCACATCACATCTGAGCTACAGAACCACTTCCATCCAGAAGGACAAGGGCAGTGCATGGGAACGCCACCACCTTGCAAGTTTCCATCCATGCCACTCACCATTCTGACTTGCAAATATATTGTGTTTCTACACTGTAACTGGGTCAAAACCCTGGAATTCCCTCACTAAGGGATTTGTGGGTCTGTCTACAGCAAATGGACTGCAACAGTTCAAAAAGGCTGTTCACCACCACCTTCTCAAGGGCAGCTTAGAAAGGGGAAATAAATGAGGCCAGCCAGCGATGCCCACATGCGACAAGAAATATTAAAAAAAAGAGTCTTTTATCATACCTCAGGCTGACTTTGAAGTAAGTACACATTACTCTGTAGCTACATAGAACTTAGCATTTAGAAACTGATACACGCACTGGTCGGCTCCTCCCAAGCCAATCACATGATATCAGTTAACTCTTTCAGGTACCAACTACATTATATAAATGTCATAAAAGGCCTTCTGGTTTACTAATGTACTTCACGGAAAGAAATGTGCCATCCTTTATCTGATTTGATTTGCATCCGTGACTTGGCCCATGGCTATGTGGCCAACTCTTAACTGCTCTCTGAAAGGGCATCACAAACCACTAATTTATAAACAACCACTACAGAAAAGTCAAAGAACTTAATAAATGAACAGGCTACCCAGCAACAACCTAGGCTTCAAACATAACAAAGTGGAATGATCTCAACTGATGTCACTGCTGGACAATACAGAGCCCAGAATAAAATCTGATATTTCACTTGTGAAACCTAGTCATCATTCACCAGCTCTTATTGCCCATACAGAGGTATTCTCGGGAAGATGGTGGTGACCCTTCTTGAACTCTGCAGTCTATGTGTTTAATGAGATAGTCTCTCCCTTCCACATAAGCACAAAAATCTGCACATTTCATTTTAATAGAAGAAATAGGTTTATTACATAAAAGAAATAACAAAAAACAAACCAAGCTATCTAAATACTAATGAGTTTGGAAGATTTTGAAACACATGGCAAAACAGCTACTCCCTAATACCGTCAATTTACAGTTAATCAAAATCTGGGGAAATTTCCTTTCCTCTCAAATCTTTACATTTGTCTTAATTGATTCTTCTCAGTTCCAGTCCTGTGAGCTAGGAGAAATTTTCCAATTACCACTCACAGAAATGAGATTTTAGATTTTCTCAGCTTTGAATACAAATACAGATTTCTAACCAAAATCTCTTTGTCTGGAAGTTTCATAAACTATACTCTTTCCCCAAGGTAACTTATTTCCTGAACGGCTAAGAAGAATTTCCATTTTCGCAGGAAAACTATATTTGCATATGACTTAAGTCAGGTTTCCTTCGAAGTGCCAAAATATTTAAATTAAATTTAACATTTAAAAATTTAAAATCCTCCTAGATTTAGCTAAATTAGAAAGATTTTCCATACATCCTACAGACAATGTCCACACCACTGGGAAGGTTGTTCTTGACAAGATGAAGAATGGTTGCAATGAAGATAGAGAAAAGGGTGAGGCTAATGATACGTCCCTGCTTGACCTCTGTCTTGATCTTAAAGGATTTTGTCATCTGTCTGTGAGGACTGTTACTGACATTTTGTTGTTGAGGAGGTGGAGGACGTTGATGAATTTTGTTAAATAGCTAGTCTTTGACAGGATCTACTACAGCATTACCTCAGTGACTGATTTGAAAGTCATGATGAGATTGATGAAGGCCATGTCGAATTCTTGATGTCGTTTTTGGCATTTCTCTTGGAGTTGTGAACAATGAAAATCATATCTGGAGTTCCACAGGTCGATCAGAAGCCACACTGGCTTTTAGGAAGGATTACTCCTGAGACTGGGAAAAGGCACCTAGCAAAGATTTGAGCAATGATCTTCCTGGTGATGGAGAACAGGAAGATTCTTCTGAAGTTCCCAAAGTCAACTTTGTTTCCTTTCTTGAAAACAATGCTATTGGCAGCATCTATAAGATTAGCAGGAATTTCTTCTTTGTCAGATTTTCAGGAGCAGTTGATGGAAATGACAGGTAAACTCTGTTCCTCAAAGTTTGAAAATCTCCACAGTAGTCTTATCTATTCCAACCGATACTCCATTATGCATCTGCCTAATGGCAGCTTCAACCTCTGCCCCACTGGGTGGGAGCACAAGATCATCTTTCATGGGGAGTTGGGGGATTTCCTCAAAGATGTTCTCATTGATGATTGTATCACAGTTTAGAAGTTCTTCGAAGTGTTCCCTCCAATAGAGGCTAATGTGTCCCCTGTGTCTCAAAAGGGCTGTTACTTTTATTCTTACTTTGCACTGGTTTGAGACCAAGGATGTTGGTTCACTAAATTGATCGAAGAAAGCCCTGATGTCCTGTTTGTCAACAAGGAGTTGCAGCTCCATAACTTACTCAGTCCACCATTGATTTTTAATTTCTCTCATTCTTCTTTGTAGCCCAGCCTTTGCTGCTTGATGAGTTCTCCTCTCCACTTCTCTGCTAATGTTGCTTTGCTAGGCATGGAGAGTCTGTTCTTGTCGATGAGGTCTTGGATGATGTGGTCATTCTCATTGAACGACTTTTGGTGTTTCCTGGTCTTGTAGCCGATGGTGTCTTCATAGCTGAGATAATGGCTGTATTCAGTCTTCCCAGATTTCCTGCACTCCACTAAAATTAACTCTTTGGAAATTTTGGGAAAGATGTTGTCACTAGTTCTGCTTATTTCTAGTAATTGCTCAATGTTGACCTTTTTCTGAACTGTTTCTTCATCTTCACCTGCTTCAGTGGCACTTGACAGACATTTAGGAGTCCTCACCTGCACTTGACACCACTTTGGTAATGACGACATCCTTTTGGCCGTGGGATCAAACAATGACACAGTTGATTATGTGCCTGTACTTTGATCATGGTTGCCTCCAATAAGTGTTGAACTTGTCTTTATCGTGAATAGGTGTGTTGGTGATGACCAGCTATGTTCCGCGAATTTGGTGAGTAGGAGAATCCCATTGTTGTTGCACATGTTGATTCCTTCTTTCCAGAGTTGGGCAGTCTTTCCAAACCTGTCATTTGGAATTGAAGTCCCCAAGGATGATAATAGTATCTTCCTTACATATATTAGTGAGTACTGTGTCCAGGATGAAGTAGAAGCCTTCTTTGGGCAACTATTCTTTTTTTTATCCATTCACAAGAGAAGGGTATCGCTGGCTACACAGCATTTATTATGCATCCCTAATTGCCCAGAGGGCAGTCAAGAGTTAAGTGGTTCAGGAGTCACGTGTAAACCAGACTCGGTAAGGATGGCAGAGATAACAAAGTGTGGAGCCTGATGAACACAGCAGGCCAAGCAGCATCTTAGGAGCACAAAAGCTGACGTTTCGGGCCTAGACCCTTCATCAGAAAAAGGGGATGGGGAGAGGGTTCTGAAATAAGTAGGGAGAGGGGGGAGGCGGGTCAAAGATGGATAGAGGAGAAGATAGGTGGAGAGGAGACAAACAAGTTAAAGGGGCAGGGATGGTGCCTGACATCCTGGGCCTCCCACAGTACCACAATGATGCCACCTGAAGGTTGCAGGAACAGCAACTCATATTCCGCTTGGGAACCCTGCAGCGCAATGGTATCAATGTGGATTTCACAAGCCTTCAATATCTCCCTTCCCCCCACTGCATCCCAAAACCAGCCCAGCTCGTCCCCGTCTCCCTAATCTGTTCTTCCTCTCACCTATCCCCTCCTCCCACCTCAAGCCACACCCCCACTTCCTACCTACTAACCTCATCCCGCCCCCTTGACCTGTCCATCCTCACTGGACTGACCTATCTCCTCCCTACCTCCCCACCTACACTCACCTTTCCTGGCTCCATTCCCGCCTCTTTGAATTGCCTGTCTCCTCTCCACCTATTTTCTCCTCTATCCACCTTTGATCCGCCTCCCCCTCTCTCCCTATTTATTTCAGAACCCTCTCTAGACTTTTTCTGATGAAGGGTCTAGGCCTGAAACGTCAGCTTTTGTGCTCCTAAGATGCTGCTTGGCCTGCTATGTTCATCCAGCTCCACATTTTGTTATCTCAGATTCTCCAGCATCTACAGTTCCCATTATCTCTGGGTAAGGAAGAGCAGTAGTGAACCAGATGGGCTTTTCCAACAATTGACAATGGATTCATGGTCATCAATAGATTGTTAATTCCAGATACTTATTGAATTCAAATTCCACCAGTTGCTGTGGCGGGATTCGAACCCAGGTCCCCAGAACATTATCTGGGTCACTGAATTCACAGTCCAGAGATAATACCACGAGGCCATCATCTCCCTATTCAATGAGCGTAACCTTCTGACTCTTGGCAAGTCATATACAGAGTTATGAAGTGATTGTTGATGCTAACAGGGAACTTGGAGAGTTGGTCGACGAGTCTATTTTTGATAGCTAATCCAGATCCATGTGTCCTGGGTTGTTCCTTACATTTTTTCCCTGTCCAGAATAAGATGTAACCATTACTTTCTTCCCTCAAGCACTCTTCACCTGCTCTTCTAACTTCTTACAGGGCAACAATGTCACTGTTGCAGTGCCTGAGTTCACGTGCAACACAGGAAGTTCTTCCTCCTGGAAGACTGTTTCCATCATTATTCATGAGGGTTCCTAAATTCCCTGTTCCAAAATTGAGTTTGACTTTGGTTTACGGACTGCTGGAACATGAGCTTCCTGGATATGTTTTCCAGCCAAGCTGCTGAAGAACAGACTACATTTAGGGCACTTTTTCTATCCCTTTCTTGTGCAGGGCGAGCGGAGTGGGTTCTGAAGAGAGCTGCTCAGTCATGAACAAAACTGCCAAAATGCTTGCCTGTTCCTATTCCAAGAGCAAAACAGCTGAGTCAGATACCACCACCTCAGTGCTGGATTGAGGGCAGAGACTCCCAGATCTCACAATCCTGTCCCATCTCACATCTCACCAATCGCCACAAGGCTTGTGTTGTGTGTATTGGGGAGTCATATTCCTCTAGGTCAGCGCCTTTTGCAGGACATATTTTAATGTGGGTATACAGATCAGCACACACACAGTCCTTGACAAAAGGTAGTTCCAGTTCCAGTGGCAAGGAAACATCAATATTTGAGGATGACCCAACTGCTGCAGCTTTCATACACCATCGCAGCCAAAGATATCATACAAATATTTCCTGCCTCAATCGTCATGGAGAACTTGCTTTGGATTCCACTTCGTTTGGTTCCTCCCCCCTCAACCTTGTCATCATGGGTGATCCTGCCAGATGTGGCTTTAGAGGTGAAGGATACCTGCGAAGACTATGTTCTGCACATGAACTCAGACATTGAGCTTCTGTGTGGAGTCCAAATCCTGATTCCAAACTCTCATTACGCAGCACTGAGAATCAATTCCACTAAAGGCTGCGTTGCACAAGCAGTATAATGCAGCCTGGAAGGACTAACCCTAGCAGCTAGAAAGACATACACTCACAAAGCACATGATAAAGAGTGACCACATATTTACAAAAATGGGAGCATATATCAGTAAAGTTTCAAAAGATGATATTTATCCTTTCCGTCCCACTATGTCTCAGTGCAGAAACAAAAACAAAGTTGCTGGAAAAACTCAGCAGGTCTGGCAGCATCTGTGGAAGAGTAAACAGAGTTAACATTTCGGGACCAGTGACCCTTCCTCAGAACTGATGGTGTCTGGGAAAACGTCAGTTTATATGCAGAAAATAGGGAGGTGTGCGGGGTACCGAGTAAAGATTAAGATAAAGTAACGATAATATAGAGCCCAAAGAGAGAGAAAGACAGTTGGACAGACAAAGGTGTTACTAACGATCAGGCTGGGAAGGTGAACGGTTGTTAATGGGGACTGTTAATGACTAACAACAGGGGGTGTGTAATGGCAGGCTATGTGGTAACAAAGTCTGGTGTGTGGGGTGGGCGTCTGCGATATGGGAGAGTTTAGGCCGTAAAATTATTGAACTCAATGTTGAGTCCGGAGGGCTATAGGGTCCCCAAGCGAAAAATGAGGTGTTGCTCCTCCAGTAATAGTAGGAACTGCTGATGCTGAAGAATCTGAGATAACACGTGTGAAGCTGGATGAACACAGCAGGCCAAGCAGCATCAGAGGAACAGGAAAGCTTGATGTTTCGGGTTGAGACCCTTCTTCAGAAAATGTGGTGCCGTAGGGCTGTGGAGAGGTGTTGGGGGTGAAGGAAGTATGAACCAAGGTGTCCTGGAGGGAACAGTCCCTGTGGAAGGCGAACAAGGGAGGGGAGGGGAATATGCGTCTGGTGGTGGCATCTTGCTGGAGGTGGCGGAACTGGCGTCTGATGATCTTCTGGATGTGGATGCTGGTGGGATGGTAGGTGAAGATAAGGGGTACCCTAACGCTGTTGCGGGAGGGAACTTCTCTTTCTCAGTTCCTCCATCACCGTAGCATATGTTCAGGTGAGGCCAACTTCGACAAGGGAGCCTCCGAAATTTTCACATTCTTCGTCAACCGATGATTCCCCAGCTCTGTTGTCAACAGGGCCCTCAATCGGGTCCAACCCATCTCCCGCACTTTTACCCTCACCCCTTCTCTTCCTCTCGCAACGGCAAAAGGGTTCCCCTTATCCTCACCTACCATCCCGTCAGCATCCACATCCAGAAGATCATCAGACTCCAGTTCCGCCACCTCCAGCGGGATGCCACCACCAGACACATATTCCCCTCCCCTCTCTTGTCCGCCTTCTACAGGGACCCCGTTCCCTCCAGGACACCCTGGTCCACACTTCATTTACCCCCCAACACCTCCCCACAGCCCAACAGCACCTTCCCCTTTAGCCAGCGAAGGTGCAACTCCTGCCCATTTACCTCCTCCCTCCCCACTATCCAAGGACCCAAACATACCTTCCAGGTGAAGCAACACTTCACCTGCTCTTCCCAAAATCTAATCTCTGCATTTGCCACTCACAGTGTGGTCTCCTCTACATTGGGGAAAGAAAGCATAGACTTGGCGACCGCTTCGCAGAACATCTACGTTCTGCTCGTAAAAAAGACCCTGAACTACGTGTTGCCTGCCACTTCAATGCACCACCCTGCTCCCTGGCCAACATCTCTGTCTCTGGCTTGCTGCAGTGTTCCAGTGAAGCCCAACACAAGCTGGAGGAACAACACCTCATTTTTCGCTTGGAACCCTGCAGCCCTGCAGACCCAGTATTGAGTTCAATAATTTTAGGGCCTAAACTCTCCCATGTCAAACCCCCCCCACCCCACACAACAGGCCTTGTTACCACATAGCCTACCACTACACACCCCCTGTTGTTAGTCACTAACAGTCCCCATTAACAACTATTCACCTTCCCAGCCTGATTGTTAGCAACATCTTTGTCTGTCCAACTGCCTTTCTCTCTCATTGGGCTCTATCTTATCGTTTGCTCAGTACCCCACCCACCTCCCTATTTTCTGCATATAAACCCAGCCACCATCAGTTCTGAGGAAGGGTCACCGGACCCTAAACATTAACTCTGTTTTCTCCTCCTCAGATGCTGCCAGACCTGCTGAGATTTTCCAGCAACTTTGTTTTTGTTCCTGATTTACAGCATCCTCAGTTCCTTTGGTTTTTACGTCTCAGTGCAGTCCTGGGCTCCACTGCTGAGATGAAGAATGTCTGCCTTACAGTGGAGTCTGTTAGCCACGAAGTTTTGGTTGGGTGACGACCAGGGTATTTGTGGCCAGAGGGCTCAATCGTCATGAAGGGGGCAGGTAGTTTGGAGGTGGAAGGCCCAGCCACCTCCACAGGCTGTACTGAGCAGAAACTTCTGGGGCAGGCTATCTGTGATTCCTCCTCCAGCCGGGTGCATACAGGGCACTGCCCTGTCCCCTGGCAAAGAAGGGAAACCTCAAGTGGTGTCAAGGTCTCTTGTCCCCTACTACCTTGCCATTTCTACTGACCACCAATGGCTGGAGTGATAGAGTGCTGGCCTATACGTATATTCAGCAGACACAGTGGAAGCTGGACCTGGCTGTCAATGGAGGCAGCCAGAGCTCGTGTGATGGTGACAGCATGATGCAAACAGTGTTGGTGGAGTCTTTCAACCTTTGAGTCAGTTTGCCCAATGCCTCTGACAAACTTGCCAACTGCACTGCTGTATCAGTTTGTGCATTTTTATGAACATAATCATTGGCCCCACGAGGACCTCTCCTGCCTTGGTCTCTGGCACTCCTCCAAGTGCCAGCAATTTTGGAGCATTTCTTCCTCAACCAACTGCAGAAGTGTAGCAGTGATGTGCTGACTGGCATGTGCTTCTGACTCTATCCATCTAAAATAATCACGGAGCTTTCAATATCTGAGCTGGTGGAGTGTGCAAGAGGCAGCCTTCCCTGTACACCTTATGAGGAATCTGTGGCTTCTTCCTCAGAGGTGGAAGAGGAGATATCTTACTGGGATATCCTCCTCCTGCCAAGACCTTGCAGATGCAATTGCTACTTGAAGGAGACAAAAGAGGGAATGTGTATTAAATAAGGGATAGAATTTTGGGGGTATTAAGAATAATGTCAGTATGGTGGTATGGGAGAGAAGCACAGCAATGGGCTATGACTCAGTGCCATCCTCAGGCCAGTCCGACAGGATATGCACAGTGCATAGATAACAAAGCAAGAATGAGAATTCTTGCTCGGCCTCATGGAAAGAAACACTCCACGAAACTTACCAGAATTGACACTTAGCCAATTTGAGTCTAAAATCAGCTCACGATAGTTATGCTAGGATAAGATGAACACTACCTTCATGGCTTCTTTTAGTCTATGATTGTGAATAGGATTAAGGTTTTTCTCATACAAAATCAATATATTACAAAAATATTGTGACATAAAACCTGAGGATTTACAGAGGTGTTGTGGCACATTTTCTTACAGCATCAAATTAATGACTACCAGATGGCTTTTTGGTTGAAATATTTTTCATTGTTAGTTATTGCATTTACATTCTATTATTTCTTTATCTTTGCTGTGGTAATGACCCTTTCTGCTATTGCTATTGTAATCTTTGTCACAACACAGCCATCTACAGGAAATGAATGAACGACTACAGCATGAGAATAAGAAATTAAAAGTTGAAGTGGATGAGAAGAGAATAGCAAACGAGAGGCTTAAGGTAAGCTGTCTCATTCCTCAAAGGCACTATACAAATGGAAAAATTGTAAAGTTTAGATGTTGACTTGGTGTAGGCAAATCTGGTCCTGAAAGATATCATTAGAATGAATGGGTTATCAGTATATTTTTGAAAGTTTTCTTAATCTTCTGTTGAAAGTATTTTCTACTTACCAAAGTTCTTTTGTTAATAGGGAATCAGGAAAGCTCTGAACGTAGATTTCCTCCAGGGACACTCTGAGTGCAACACCTGAAAATATCACTGTCCATTTGTCCCATTATCGAACCATATTAATTTGTGTCTCTTTTCAGGCTTTGCACAGTCATCCAGGTGAGCATCCTAATATCATGCGTCAAATCCGGACCCCATTTCAGGATGAAGAGTAAGTATTTATCCCTGAATATTGCCATTTTTCATTTCCTTAAAGTTCAGCTATATGTTGGGATCCAGCATGATTCACATGACCATTGACATTAAACTGCAAATGGGAACCTGTTCCATTTAACAGTGATGCACGTTTAAGTAATTTCTGAATCATAAACAATTTACTAATGGCTGAGTGAGTTTGCACAATAAATAACAGACATAAAGACCAGGTCAGCAATCTGTGCTGACTTAACACAAGTACAGCTGCCCTTAGTAGCTGTAGGTTAGACAAGAGACTTTTTTACTAATCACTATTAATTGATCCTTCCGAGAAGTGTGTCTTTGCGTATGTGTGAACATTAGGTGAGGGCAGGGTTGAGCTTGCCTGAGATCATTAAATAGCTTGCTAACACTCTATCAAGCATCATGCTTGAGTAATGGGCACTTGGGCGAATGTACTTGAGAGCATTCATTACCTATAGAATGGCTATGTTGCAAAAAGATATTCAGCGATAAGAACTAGAGAAAAAAAGGAAGACAATTGACTGATGAATGTGGCATTACTTATTCCAGCATTTTTATGTCCTTCCCAGGTAATTGCCGTACCAGATATTAGATGGATATCACCTGAACAATTCAGATTTGATATGCTAGAATCAAATTCTAAACTTTGAAAATCTGGAAAACAGTGTCATGATGTAGCATATTCTACTCACCTTGTAGAGTATAAGGAAATGTATGTGTGGAATTCTGATTGCTCCATTGATTAAATACAGACCACAAAACATTACCTTTAAAAACATCACTGAACCATGATACAAATATGCATTTGATGCAAAGTTATTAATCATTTGCCAATGAATAAGCCACAACCACCACCAAAATAAGTTGCTGGAAAATACATTTCAAATTTCTTTGACCATCCATGCTGTTCCATGCCCTAGCCCACATAAAATTCAAACAATTATGAAAATAATTGTCAATAAACACCAAACCTTATTCTACTTCTTTAGTTCGATGCCTGAAGGCAGATCTAACCGACAATGCCACAATCTCCAAGCAAGTAGGCACATCCCAGCAAGTTTTCATCCTTGCCAAAACAGGGGTCAAACTCCATGCTGTTGGCATCATTTTGCTTTACACCATGCAGACAAGCTGCTGTAGCAATACGTGCTTTTGCACGCATGCAATAGTCTGGAGCTAATTCGACAATGCCTGCAGGTTTCCCTTGCATCTTATGGCTCACCAAGAATCTCTTCCACACTCACCACCTGGTATTGGTGTTGGTTGGAATGGTTTACAGATTGATGATCAACATATGTGGCTGCCATATGAATGCACCTTCCTTTGCTGTCAAGCCCTGGAGTGAGACACAAAAAAGATTCTGGCTCAGAGAAGGCATATTGCCAAATTCATCAGCCACTTCACAAGTTGTACCTAAGTGAAGCTGTAAAACTCGAGAACCACATCTACAACAATAGACCATTGTCTGACATTAAAAACAGCATTCATTCTGTGATTGCATTAATGAAGTGGAAAAGATTGGCTGGAATATTTAGTGTCAAATTATTGAATTATTATTGAGTTGAAGGACCCACAAGCTGCAGATTTTAAGACAACCAATGACCTGGACCTTCACTTAGAATATCCAATTGCTAAACTTCCAGACCATCACCGTAATAAATATATGTTGCTACAAAATGTGATGCATATTATTCTTCTCAGAGAAATGTAAACCCAGGCAGATGAGATATTAATCTTCTCCCCAGTATCGTGCTGCTATTTTATAATCTTTACCATGATGAGCGATAGATCCGAATAGCTTCATTAATTATTCTCAATTCCCATTTTTAACGTGTCACAAGATATATTTTTCTACATTTGCATCTGCATTCTCTACACTACAACAGCAACCATACGTCAGAAGTGCTTCATTTTCTGCAAGGCACTTTGAGGCATCTTATGGTTGTGAAAACTACCATTAAAATGGAAGTCTGTTTATTCTTTCTTTTCTTTCAAGTCATTCTGACCCCCAAGTTTTCTCTATCCATTTTGGGCAAACTGGTATCTGAACTAGTAAATTGTGAGAACTGATTTTTTTTTCATTTTGAAAGAATAGTCTGTTTAAGCAAGCTAATCAAGTTCTATCCCTGCTGTTTCTAATTTATTGCATATTCTGTTGGGGTATTATATTGGGCAGTTACTTAGATTATTTCAAAAGTAATTACTGTGGACTTCCTATCTTTGAACGTCAAAGCCAGTAGTGGCATGAGGTAGTCCTTTGTGTTATTGCATGAGTGTTGAAACTGACCAAAGTCTTGGGCTGATGTTACTAAAGTTCGTCAAGTGTTGAAGAGAAAGAATGGATTCAAAAAGTCATTGAAGATGACTGTATATGGATGCAAGAAGATAAACCATTTTTGAAGATTTTCTGGCTAAGATTGGATAGTTAATAATAGACTCTGGTAAGGATATGGTTAGAATACACTAACAAAGCATTGAAAAGGACAACAGTGTTGTCAAGTTGAAGACTGCAGAGGAGTTAAAGCAGTGTAATGTATCACAGTCATAATTTATGTAATTTGTGACTTTGAATAGAGAATTTCATTCCTTTAGCAGGTTGGAGAGCTCATTTCAGATATTCAAGGAGCCATTATCAAAACAGATGGGCATCAATTTTGGATATGATAACCATTCTATGACCTAAAAAGGCAAGTAGGAGATGGTGTGGCAGTTTTGACAGACAGAGTGATTGAGGTCGGGGTTTTGAGGAAAAAAATGGGAACAGCAGTTTTGAAAGAAATGGAAGTGATACCCAAGTCAAAGGGAACCATTTGGTCATCAGCCAACATTAAGGTCAGGAGGTGAAGTTAGGTGATCAGGTGTTGGAACAGTATTCAGAGTGTAATGAGGCAAACATTTCCTTTAACTTCCCTTCCAATTTTGTTTGCTGTTCTTTGTCATTTTAAGCCTTGCAACATTCCTGGACCAACAATCTATCCCTGGCAACAAACTCTGATCACCCACCTGAAAATGCATGAAAGTGACGTTAAAAAAAGCTTGCAGTGTCTGTGCAGAGAAACAGAGTTAAGTTTCTCAAATCCTGAAACTTTAACTGTTTCTCTGCACAAATAAGGCTGTTGATTTTTTTTTCTCTTCCCAGTTCACTATTGATGCCTTCTTGTTTATCACTTGGTGGGGACTGGGAAATCCCAGCATTGGTTACATTTATTCAGTTTTGTACATGGCATTCTGGTACTCCATCTTTATTACCCCCAAATCAATATTTTAGTTCTGCACAACCTACATGAGCTCCTCCGTAATATTTAAAGTTTCATAAATGAAAATGGAGGCCTATGGTCAGCAGTGTGCCACAAGGATCGGTGCTGGGTCCACTGCTTTTTGTCATTTGTATAAATGATTTGGATATGAACATAGGAGGTATGTTTAATAAGTTTGCAGGTGACAGAAAGATAAGAAGTGTAGTGGACAGCGAAGATTACCTCAGTGTACAACAGGATCTTCATCAAATGGGCCATTGGGCTGAGGAGTGGCAGATGGAGTTTAACTTGCATAATTGTGAGATGCTACATTTTGGAAAGTCAAATCAGGGCACTTAATGGTAAGGTGCTGGGGATTGTTGCAGGACAAAGAGACTTTGGAATGCAAATTCTTAGTTCCTTGAAAGTGGAGTTGCAGGTAGATATAGTGAAGAAGGCATTTGGCATGCTTGCCTTTACTGGTCAGTGCACAAAGTGTAGGAGTTGGGACATCATGTTGCAGCTGTACAGGACATTGGTTCGGCCTCTATTGGAATACTGTTTGCAATCCTGGTCTCCTTGCTGTAGGAAGGATGTTGTAAAACATGAAAGGGTTCAGAAAAGATTTACAAGGATGTTGCCAAGGTTGAATGGTTTGAGCTGTAGGGAGATGCTGAGTAGACTGGGGCTATTTTCCCTGGAGCATTGGAGGCTGAGGAGTGACCTGACAGGGGTTTGTAAGATCATGAAGGGCATGGATAGGGTAAATAGGCAAGGTTTTTTTCCCTGGGGTGGGGGAGTTCAAAACTAGAGGGCACAGGTTTAAGGTGAGAGGGGAAAGGTTTACATGGGACCTAAGGGACAACTTTTTCACACCGCAGGTGATGCATGTATGGAATGAACTGCCAGAACAAGTGGTGGAGACTGGATGGGTACATCAATAGGAAGTGTTTAGAGGGAGATAGGCCAAATGCTGGCAAACAGGTCTAGATTTATTTAGGATATCTGGTTGGCATGGACGAGTTGGACTGAAGGATGCGTGTCTATGCTGTATATCTCTGACTGTATGACTTTAAATAAGCTTATGGCAAATAATTGTAGATGCTGATTTCTAACATTTAAAAGTTAGAACGGTGTATTTTTGACCTGTAACTATTTATGATCACATGTTCAAGATGCGAAATTAAGCTCTGTAATTCATTTATTTCTGCAAGTTTAGAAGGATAAGTCTTCATTCAGCAGTGAAACATTGCTTGCCTGTCTTTTTACTCTCTTGAATCCTGATAGTTAAAAGTATTTGTGAAAGCATTTACCTGAAACCTAATGTAGCTGCTTAATAAAGTGACAGGATTTGTCATTGATTGGTAATTACACCACAGAAAATCAATTCAGCTGCTTCTTACTTAAAAGAAATCTACAGTTTTCCATTATCCAGTGTAAAGGAAAAAGTTTAATGAATGACTGACAACCAAAAAGTCACACTCATTCTACAATCAAATGTTGATCAAAGAAAAATGCCAATTAACCCTATCACCACTCATAACAATATTTGTTTTCATATTTCATTTAAACTGCTTCATATACTGAGAGAGTATGTTGTGCAGGAATTTAACTCCAGCTGGTAAGCAAATGTGTAATTTAGTTACAAAAGGTTATTACAACTGAGAGCAGGAGGGCTTAGAATCAATTTTCTGCAAAATAAACCTTAACATGTATTTAACCTCTGTGCATTTGACTTACAAATTAACTAAAAATTCAGTTGTATTATAACTACCCATTTCTGAAGCAAAAACCGAACAAAATTTTTATGTTTGTTCTAAGCAAGAGAAATACTGAGCTCTGTAATTAATAATAATGACTTGTGATTAGCCATTGAATTGTGCACCGTGGATGATACTATAAAAAATGTCCAATAAAAAATAGGAGCCACCTGATCTTGTCACTTTCATGTCTGTATTTATAGTTGTCATTCAACAGCTAAACACTGAAATTATTTAAAATTATTGAAAAGGACTCATCAAATATTCACCTCTCCATGGTGACTTCATGAATGGAAGAGTTAAACTATGGCTTTTTATGCATTTAATGTTCATATTTTAAATTCGATGCTTCACTACCTTTACATCAGGTTTCACAGCATATACAGGTCATTTGGTTCAAATAATCCATGCCAGTGTTTATGTTCTGTTTGAGTTTAACCCAAACTTCGTCATGTAAATCTGTCAGCATGACTCTTTATTCACTTCTCCATCATATGTTTCTCCAGCCTCACCTTAAATATATCAAAACTGTTTGCCTGATCATCTCCCTGTGGTAGCAAGCTCCACAGTCTTACCGTTCCTTTGATAAAGAACCTTTTGAATACCCTATTTGATTTCTTGGTGCCTATCTTACATTGTTAGCCTATACTTTTGATGTTCAAACAAATGAAACACACCATCTGTGTCTATTCCATCAAAATCTTGTATGGTTTCAAGGTCCTCTGTTAGGTCACACCTGAACTTAACTTTTCAGGAGAAAAGAAACCCATGCTTTTCATCCTTGTTGGTAGGAATACTTGCCTTTCTGATATTATCCTTGCAGATATCTCCACTGTCTCTCTACCCTGATTAAAATATAATGGCCAGAAGTATACACAATAATTAAGTACCATCTCACCAAGATGCAAAGAAATTTTAACATAAGTTCTTTTCAATTTTATACCGTTAGTAATAAGTCTGAGAGTTTGATTTGCTTTTTCTGTGACCTTCCTTGCCTTTGTCTCAACTTCCATGATTTATGTATTTATATTCACATTGTTCCTGCACCCTTTTTGCTATCTTATTTTTGAAGTAAAATGTAACTTCCTATTTTTCTTCCTAAAATGTAATATTTGACTTTGTTGGAAAACACATGACAATTATATGCTCATGCTGCAAGTTCATTACTGTCTTCTTATAATCTGTTGCAGTTCTTCTCAATGTTGACTATCCCACCACAGATTTAGAATTTGTGGTTTTGATTCCATAGTCTAAATTATTAGGTAAGTTGTGAACAATAGTGGCCCAAATACTGAAATGAGCAAAAACAGAAATTGCTGGAGAAATTCAGCTTGTTTGACAGCATCTCTGGAGGGAAAGACAGAGTTAATGATTCAAGACTTGTGACTGCTCGTCAAAACCGGACGCAACTAGATGAAGGTGGGATGTAAACTGCTTACAGGTAGGGAGGAGGAAAATGAGTGAGTGAGTAGGTAGAGACAGACCCCAGAGAGAAAGAGAAAAGAGGGTAGACAGACAAAAGGATTGCTCATAGTAGCCCAGGGAAGAAGGGAAGCTCAATGGGTGATGGGTCCTATGAGTTGGTTGACTGTACTGAAAGCAGTCTATTTCATGACAGAACCTGAGGTAGCAGGGGTCTGCCTTACTGTTTTCTGTCTTATAGCCAGCTCACAAACTGTTCAGCTACTTATCCCCTGAGGTTACATGCTCTGACCTAGTTAGTCTATTATGCGATAGCTAAGAGGTCTTCTAGTAGTGGTAAACTTTGTTGTAAAAGAAACGGATTCTGACTGAGAAGTGATGTTGTTTCCACCCATGCGCTGTTCTGTGAATGTACCTCCTTTTGTCAGTCCTAGGTTGAATCCCAGAAAGCAATTTGTATTATATTAGGTTTTAGTTTTAATTTTTAAGGGTTCTTTTAGTTTTCTTTTCATTTAAATGATACTTGTAGGCTGATGCCTTCAATTAAAACAAATCTTCTTTGTGTCTCCCACATTTCATTCCTCAGAAAATTAACAATACAGAGGGACGTGTAATGTTAACTGTGACTCCTAGAAACTTTTACTTAAAATATAATCTGTTTGAATGAAGTCTGGAAGTAATTTCTTGTCATATTTATCATAGTAAATTAATGTGTTCAGCGCATGTTAGTGTTCTAGGAGAGCCAGCCTTAAAGCAGTCTAAGACTGAACTTTGGAAAACTCCACAAGTTCTCATCCCTTTTAAACACCTGAGATCAAATACTGAATTTTAATCTTGTCAAATTATTATCATAGATTAAACAGAAGATTCTGATGTTAGTTTACTTATTTCTCACATACTTCAGATATTATTTATATCCACCAAGGCCTCCCTAAGGCAAATTGTGCAGTGTGGGCTGTGTTATTGTTTCTGTCACCCGCTCCCTGACTTAGCTCTTTGCCCTAGTAGGATTCTTTATCCTGTCAGCTTACTCCTGCTAATCTTCTGTCCTGTGTTTTTCTGCTTACATCTTATCTTATGAAAAGACCTTTCTGTAACTGAAGTTTTTTTAATCCTTATTTAATCCATTCAGCTACCCTTTTATAGCCCTTGGTCTGACCCAAGGCAGCCAACTTTGTTATATTCCCCTTCGTCCTTATACTCCTCTGCCAATAGATACTGGCCGGGTAGCCAGCTTCGAGTTGTGAGGGTACTTAGATATATCATCGCTACCAGTTGCTGTAGAAGACAGGCTCTTACCTTATGTGTTTTAGCCCAACATTTTTCGAATCCCATACACCTTGCTTTCTCATGTGTGCCCTTCTGGTGCAACGAACCAAACAGATTAAGTTTAGAACGAATACCAACTAGTTAATAACCAAACGTGGAAGATGTTCCTAGTGCATGAGTGTGTCTGCCCATTTCTCCCCAATTCCACAAGCCCATTTATCAGGTGGAGATATCTATTTATTCACCATCACCACCCAGTTCCTTAACTAGTTGCTCAGTCTGTAATGCTTTTTGTACTCATTGAGCCTCATCTCAAATACTTACAATTGTCCAGGCAATGGTAGGATTACGTAGGAGAGCTGGCTCAGATAGGTGTCAAGCTTTCTTTAAAGCCTTCCTTTACCTGAATGTCAGCTGCATCCCTCTTTCTGTCAGTTCAATCCTTCTCATCCTAGCCAATACTCATGTCTATAGAAATGCCACATGGCTGGTTGTAGGACAGGAATGATTATTCCCATATTGATACACTTTATATAACATAATAATGCAATATCTTCCTGTATCTAGATATACGGTGTGAGCTGATTCCTTTGCAGAATATATTGCTTCCATTGCACATTCAGCTGTTATATTGATCCCGCACCGTGCTTCGTATGTCCCATATAGGGGAGACGATGGCCTCGTGGTATTAGTCGCGAGACTATTAATTCAGAGACCCTGGTAACATTCTAAGGACTCAAGTTCAAATCATGCCTTGACAAATAATAGAATTTGAATTCAATAAATATCTGGAATTAGAAGTACAATGGTTACCATGAAACCATTGTCAATTGTCGGAAAAACCCTCCTGATTCACTAACATCCTTCAGGGAAGGAAGCTACCATTCTTGCTTGGTCTGGTCTACATGTGACTCTATACCCGCAACAATGTAGTTGACACTTAACTGCCCTCTGGGCAATTAGGAATGGGTAATAAGTCTGTGACACCCCCATCCTGTGAATGAATGAACAAAATGATCATGTATGGATACACCACTGAAGAGTTTTCTATCCCGCATTTGTCTAAAGAGGTAACAAGGTGTAGAGTTAAATGAACACAACAGGCCAAGCAGCAGCAGAAGAGCAGGAAAGCTGACGTTTCAGGTCTGGACCCTTCTTCAGAAAGAGATCTCAAGAGGTGTTACTATATAACCCTTTATTTCGAGTGCAAATTGTATATATTATGATACCTTATATATAACCCCTAATTACCACAATATTTTTTATATGAAGCTTTATAGGTTATTCTATCAGATACAACTGGGATTGCCAAAACATGAATGATTAAAAT
The DNA here is from genome assembly GCF_030684315.1 of Stegostoma tigrinum. Taxonomy (NCBI): domain Eukaryota; kingdom Metazoa; phylum Chordata; class Chondrichthyes; order Orectolobiformes; family Stegostomatidae; genus Stegostoma; species Stegostoma tigrinum. The sequence continues at coordinate 42,630,530 of NC_081369.1, read as the reverse complement.
AATTTATAATATATTCATCTTCATTTTTATAAATACATATTAAACTCTCGAGCAGGCAGCAGGCCAGGCCATGCTGCCTGTGTTGTGACAAGTTAAGCAAGTCTACATTTGTTATCCACAGGGCTACCTCACACTCATAAATTTGTTGCAGGTTTTCTCTTGTCTGCTCAAGCATCCATTATCCATAGATGCTGCAGACATCATTGCAGATTGCATTGTCTGTGACACTTTTCTGTACATTAATCAATGTGTTGATGATTCCGTAGCACAGTGGCCAAGCTCTGAACGATCTGTCAAGAATTGGTCCATAGTGAGCCTTCTTGGATCTGTTCACCTTTTTCCAAGCTTTTCACAGTTGAGAACTTAAAGTCTGAACCTTTTCACCTACTGTTGCCAAATCAGTTGAATTTACTGCTGAGGTCTCTGTGTTAAATGCTGTAGCGACATCATTAACCAGGCTGCATTTCAGTCGACTTTTTCCCTGATCAGGGTATTCAGTCATTGCTCCCACTCATTGCTCCATAAGCATATTCACCACTTCCCCGTTAACACATTTCTGGTTTTACTAAATGTTGCTAAACTACTCTGGCATGCAGCCCAACTTGGAATTGGTGTCAAAACATTTCTGACTAGCTATAGATGAGCATGGCTGCAGTGTAGGAAAGCTGCTCGCAATTGCTTGTCAATGTAATAATTGCTGGCATAGGACAGTGACTTAATTACTCATTTCTTCTCCTTCCAATTGTGCAGTGTTAAGGAAACCATCACATGGTGGCTCACCATAAAATTATGTAGACCCTAGATGTTGGCAGTTCCATTGTACATTAACATTTATTGATAGTTTCTCAGGTGTTAGTGGGGGAGGCAGTTAGTATCCCCAAAATGTATACCACTGACATGGTTGGCATAGTTCAGTCGCTCCAAAGACTAATTATTCTGCAAATCATAAATCATTTTGTGACTTGCTTCAATAGCAATCAATGCTTCCAGGATCTCTGCCTTTTAATATCCACACCAGCACTAGTATCTCTAATCGTAAGGTCACATCCAATTGGGGCAAACATGATTTTCCAGGTGTCAGCTTCACCATTACTTTATCCTCTATTCTGGATCCCACAGCTTGTTCTGTTCCTGCCTTTTCTTCCACACCATATATGATCTGCTCATCCCTAACTTCTGTCAAAAACTCTGTCTCTCTCCTCCCCTCCATCTGTGTCTCTCTCTCCTTCTTTCTCTCTCCTCCTCCTCTCTCTCCAGTCACAACAACGTAGGTACACCTACACTCGGTTTGTGACAAATGACTGCACCTCCCAGTCGCGAACCACTTCAACTCCCCCTCCCACTCCTTGGACGATATATCCGTCCTGGGCCTCCTCCAGTGTCACAACGATGCCACCCAAAGGTTGCAGGAACAGCACCTCATACTTCAGTTGGGAACCCTGCAGCCCAATGGTCTCAATGTGGACTTCACAAGCTTCAAAATCTCCCCATTCCTGAATTCATCCCAAAACCAGCCCAGCTTGTCCCCGCTTCCTCGACCTGTCCGTTTTTTCTCTCACCTATCCGGTCCTCCCACCTCACTGACCAACCCCCACCCCTACCTCCTACCTACCAGCCTCATCCCTGCCTCCTTGACCTGTCCGTCTTCCCTTGATTGACCAATCCCCATCCTAACTTCCCACCTACACATCACCTTTACTGGCTCCATCCCCACCTCCTTGACCTGTCCATCTCCTCTCCAGCTATCTCTCCTTCATCCACCTTCCATCTGCCTCCCCCCACCTCTCTATTTATTTCAGAGACCCATTCCCCCCCTCTATTTCTGAAGAAGGGTCCCGATCTGAAACGTCAGCCTTCCTGCTCCCCTGATGCTGCCTGGCCTGCTGTGTTCATCCAGCTCCACACCTTGTTATCTCATCACCCTTCCTGTCTTAAGTCATATGAAGTTAATCCAGTGACCCTATTCAGACCTGCTATGATACTAGACAGCAGATCTGTCCATTCCTGACCTGTTTCCTGAGGGCTTTAAATGGTGCTCTTTTTTAATGAATCTTTTAATACATTCGCACAACCCATGTCCATGGTAAAGAATGTAAACTTTTTGTTTTATTCACAGCAACTTACAAAATTTCTTAATCAATTGTCCTGTAAAATGTGTTCCCTGATCCATGCCCACTTGCAATGGTATTCCTCACCTAAGTGTTACTTCTTCTAACATCACTCAAGCAAGTTTGCATTGAACAATCTCAAGTCAGACTTTGTACATTGATTGATAACAACCAAACAATCAATCTTTCCACAACTTGATGTAACGGTTCAGTGAAATCTACCTGTAACTATTTGCATGGCCCCTTTGATCAGGGCTGGTGTGATGTGGACTTCCCAACTTATGTTGGGCACACACCAGGTATTGCTGTCAATGTTTGGCATTGTTTTTTTTCCCATTCCCTGCCACCACCAATGCCTGACAATTGATTACCAAATTGGTTAGGATCTGTTCACTTCTGGAGTGCTTCAACCTTTATCATCACTTCCTATGATGGTAGTCCAGCACTGATCCCTTAATTATTCACACTGTATATGCCCTCCTCCTGATGTGATGTACCTCCTCTGAGTATTTGCTGCCTTATAATTCTGCACTAACCCAAATATGTATCTATTGATGGTGTAAGTGTTAGCCCATTGAGTGCAGTAGCACAATGAGTGTAGTAATCTGTACCCAACATTATATTTTCTTTTCAAGAATCTTTTTTAAGATTCTGTTTCTTCTCTGCTCTGGTCCTGCAGCTGTGGATAGTCACTATCAACCCGTAACAGTATTGCCCACTTACAGATCACCTCATCGACAGCATTGCTACGTCTTGATTACCTGCGTTTAGACATGAATGCTATAAATACCAAATAAAACAGACTTTAAAAATCCTATTGTTCACTTTTTGTTACACTATGTCCAACCTGTGGATACCCCATATTATTCGTGTCATAGTTCACAAAATGTACTTGCTCTAACCCAAACTTCATTCCATGTTTACCACTCTGATCTTCACTCTCCTTTCACAAAAAATTATATAAATCCCAAAGTAATACATTCAAATGAATTACGCGCTCAAAAAATTATTTTAAGTTTGTGACACACAATATATTTTCTGTTTTTATCTTTTCTTCTAAGGCATTTATTAGTACCAATTTGTCTCATTTACGAGTCTTGAAGAATCTTTACAGTGCAATAATATGATAGAATCACACAATACAGAAGAGGCCCTTCAGGGCCTGCCAAAGCTACACTAAATTTAAATTAGTCCCACTTTCCAGACTGGGCCCATAATCTTAAATGCTATGACATTTCAAGTGCTCATGCAAGTACTTTTTAATAAAGGTTGCAAGGTTATCTCAATTACTCTCTGAGCTTCCCAGAGCCCCATCACCCTCTGGGTGAAAACATTGCTAAACCTCTTGCCTTTTACTTTAAAATTATACCTCCTTGTTATTGCCCTAAAGGAAATAGCTATTTTCAATTCACCCTCATAATCTTATACACCTCTATAAAGGCCCCATCAACCTTATCTGCTCCAAAGAAAACAACCTGAGCTTATCCAGCCTCTCTTCATAGCTAAAATATTCTATCTCAGGCAATATCCTGGTGAATCTCCTGTGTACCCCTTCTACTGCAAACACACCCTTCCTACAGTTGGGAGACCAGAACTTCACATCGTACTCCAGCTGTGGTCTAACCAAAGTCCGATACAGCTCTACCATAACCTCCCTGCTCTTTTAATCTACACATCGACTGATAAAGGCAAGTGTCCCTTATGCCTTCTTAACTATCTCATTAAGCCGCCCTGCCATTTTCAGGGATTTGTGAATAAACACCCCAAGATCCATCTGTTCTATTCTTACAATATTATTGAAAGAGAAATCAAACATTTCTATTTGATGGCAGGCACTAACATCTCTTGTGTATTCATTCTTTGCACTTAGAATATCGTATTTTTTAAAATGTAACTTTCTAAATTCTGTTAGACATTTCACTTCTCAAGATTATTCCAAATTAAAGCAATGATGTTCTTAGGCCAATAGGTTTCCTTTAATTTTAAATATCCTATTTCTATATTTACTGTTTCAATAGAAACTATTTATGTGTGCGAGTGTAATGTCTGTGCATTTGTTCATTTTTGAAATCTCTCACCCTTCATAAGAACCCCTCCTTCCCACCCCATCCATCAATGTCAACTTCTTCCTTTTCATTTTTTTCAGTTGCTATGGTCAAGGGTCTAATTTTTTTCCCATGTGGCGATGCAGTGAGGTCCCACTTTCATACAAAAGTTGGTCCTTCTCATTTGTAGCCACTTGCTCTAATCATCCAATGAGTCTTCTCCTCTTAGTCTGTGACAGGGGTGGTGGGGTGGGGGTGGGCAGTGCTGGCACTGTGTTCTTTTTCTTATACGGTTGTACACTGGCATTTACTGGCCTGCACTGTTGTATATATTCTGCTTATTTATTACTTTTCTGTTCCTCAAGGATTCTGCAGTTACTTAGTGATCTTTCTCCAGTGCTCCATCTTGGAAACGTAATTTTTGAGCGCTGCAGACCCTAGCCATGGTTTATGGTGCCCTGTGACTCTTTCTTTCCTGTCATAGCCGACCTAGTGGAGATATCTTAAAGTCACATGGTTGTGAGCCTTACAGGATTATTTAGTATGTGAGAGTAGTGTGATGGGGATATTGTACACTTAGCGTTGTGTGTAAAGCTAGTGGTGCAGTTGATAGAAGAAGACATCTCAAAATGCATTCATTTAACTTGATCGTTCATCTGCAATCTTCAAACTTATGCAATGGTACAGACACGTTCTCAGACACAGATAGCTTAAACAGTTATCTGCTCCCGTTCCCTTCACAGTGTGTACCTGAAGGGCTTCCTGAACCCCTGTGGAGACATGAACTGACTCCTTTCTACCTGAAAGACTAAGGCCTCTGACACCATCCCCAAGAACCAGTGAGCTCTCATTCTAGCTAGCTGCTCCATTGATTCTTTTGTTCTTTCTCTGAAATACATTTGCTACAGTTCTGCCAGATGCAACTTGTGCTGACCATGTTAAGCACTGGGATGTATGCTACAGTCATGCTGGTGGATAGGCAGCGCAAAGATCGAGTGCTGTGTACACCACGTCAACCAGACATGAGATATTTATTATCCACTTGCCTGATTACCAGCACTAAAAATTTACAGCCTCCTGTCTTCTATTTTTATAAAGAATATAGATGGTTTGGAGAGAAGGTAAAGAAAAGACAAGCAGGGAAGGAGTATGAAAAATGTGACTGCAAACTAACATGAAAGTGAATCCCAAAGTCTGCTACAAGCACAAAGATGCTGCAAGGATGGTAAAGGAAATGTAGTACCAATTGGTCACCAAATAGATATATTTATACATGGAAGCAGGAGGCACTACTGAGATATTAAATTAATACTCAGTCTTTACCAGGGAAAAAGATGCCATTCACACCACAGAGAAAACTGAGCTGGCCTTGGAGGGGTTCCAGAGGAAGTTCACAAGAATGATCCCAGGGGCTTGTCATATGAGAGCAGTTGAAGGCTCTGGGTCTAAATTTGATGGAGTTTGGAAGAATAAAGCAAGTGTCTCATTGAAACTTGCAGAATACTGAGAGACCTGGATACAAGTGGAAGGGTAGAAGCTGTTTCTGCAGGTAGGAGTGACTACGACCCAAGAGAGTAGCTTCAGCATGAAGGGACAATACTTTAGAACTGAGAGAAGAATGTATTTCTTCACCCAAAGAGTGATGAATCTGGGGAACTCATTGCCACAGAGGCCTGTGGAAGCCAAGTCAATGAGCATGTTTAAAACAGAGATTAAGTTAGGTTTTTGATTAGTAAGGTGATGAAGGGCTACAGGGAGAAGGCAGGAGAATAGTGTTGAGAAACATATAAGCCATGATCAAATGGTGGAGCAGACTGACCGTGCTTAAAGACTAAATTCTGCTCCGATATCTTACAGTCTTTTCCTGACATAGTGATATAAACCTTGGTGTATCAGGCACAATTTCAACGTTTGTGGATATGAAACTTGAAAGCATTGTAGTCTGTGAGAAGGTTAGTGCTGATCTTCAAAAGGACCTAAACAAGTTGATGAAATGGGTAGATGTGACAAATGAAGTTCAATATGAAGAAATGTGAGGTGATTTATTTTGGTAGGAAGAACATGGAGAAATAATATACAATAAAGGATACAAATCCAAAGGAAGTGCTAGAGCAATGAATCCTGGATCTATATGTGCATAAGTATTTTAAGGTCACAGGACAAGCAGTTCATAAAGCAAACTGTGTCTTATGTATGGACAGGAGCATCAAATACAAGAGCAAGGAAGTGATGTGGAAATTGTATAAGACATTAGTTTGCCCTTCACTGGAGCATTGACTCCAATTCTGGGAGGAACTGGCTCACCTTGTTTATTCAATCCACCATCTCTGTCTTCTCTCCTGGATACCTTTCCCAACTCAAAGTGTTAATGCTTTAAAGGGAGTCAACTTAACCAGATTTTCTTGACCTAAAGGAAGAATGAGTTTGAGTTTCTAAAATGCAAAGAAAAAGAAATGCAATGCACATACACACAAGTTAGAAATGAGAAGTGAATAAAAAGTAGAACAGTTAAAAAAGCAATCAGTTTTTAGTTTCTCCATGCGATGTTAGTGGTGTTATGTCATATCCAACACATTGGGTGATTCTGATAGCATTGACTCTGACAGTTAAACAGTTGCTTTGGAGATTCTAGGTTCTGCAGATTCACTTGGGCATTTGAAACAAACACAGAAAATGCTGGAGAATTTACTTGATTGTGGCCTTTGACTAGTGACTTGCTTCCATTAATCAGAGACAGAGAGAAAGACATTCTGTGCTTTTACTTGTTTAGCTGCAAGTGCAGAGGTGCTTCTACTGTAACTGAAACATTAGCTGAGTATTTTTATTCATTTATGGCATGTGGGCAACACTGGCTGGCCAGCATTTATTACCTGACCCTAGTTGTCCTTGAGAAGCTGGTGGTGAACTGCCTTCTTAAATTACTGCAGTCTCCCTGCTGTGGTTTGACCCACAATGCCATTTGGGAGGGAATTCCAGGTTTTTGACCCAGTGACTGTGCAGGAACAGTGATATATTTCCAAGTCAGGATGGTGAGTGACTTGGAGGGGATCCCATACATCTGCTGCCTTTGTTCTTTGAGATGGAAATGTTTGTGGATTTGGAAGATGCTGTCTGAGGATCTTTGGTGAATTCCTGCTGTACATGTTGCACATAGTACCTGCTACTGAGCATCGATGGTGAAGGGATTGGATGCTTGTAGATGTAATGATAATCCACATGGATGAAGTGTCATGGATGGTGTGATGCTTCTTGGGTGTTGTTGGAGCTGCACCCATCCAGGCAAGTGGGGAGTGTTCTATCCCACTCCTGGCTTGTGCCTTGTGGATAGGCTTTGGAAAGTCAAGAGGTCTGTTCCTTGCCACAGTGTTCCTCGCCTCTGACATGCTGTTGTAGTCACTGTGTTTTTGTGGTGAGTCCAGTGAAGTTTCTGGTCAATGGTAACCCCCAGGATGTTGACAGTGGGGGATTCAGTAATGGTAATACTATTGAATGTCAAGGGATAATGGTTAGATTGTCTCTTATTGGTGATGGTCGTAGTCTGGCATTTGTTGGCATGAATGTTACTTGCTACTTGTCAGCTCAAGCCTGGATATTGTCCAGATTTTGTTTCATTTGAACATGGACTGCTTCAGTATTTGAGGAGTTGCGAATGGTGCTGAACATTATGCAGTCTTTGGCGAAAATCCCCATGTCTGACCTTATGATGGAAGGAAGGTCATGAAGCAGCTGAAGATGGTTGGGCCTAGGGCACTACCATGAGGAGCTCCTGCAGAGATGTCCTGGAACTGAGATGATTGACCATCAACAAACACGACCATCTTCCTGTCTGACAGGTATGACTAACCACCAGAAGGTTTGCCCCCAGATTTGCCTTGATTCCAGTTTTGCCAGGGCTCCTTGATGGCGCACTAGGTCAAATGCAGCTTTGATGTCAGGGGCTGTCAGTTTCACCTCACTCTGGAATTCAGCTCTTTTGTCCACTTTTGAACAAAGACTGTAATGAGGTCAGGAGCTGAGTGGTCTTGATGGAACCTAAACTGGGCGTCGCTGAGCAGGTGCTGCTTGATATCACTGTTGCTCACACTTTCCAGCACTTTACTGATGATTGAGGATAGACTGATAGGGCGGTAATTGGCCTGGTTGGATTTGTCCTGCTTTTTATGTACAGGACATACTTGGGCAGTTTTCCACATTGTCGAGTAGATGCCAGTATTGTAACTGTTTTGGAACAACTTGGCTGGGGAACCAGCCATTTCTGGAGTATAAGTCTTCAGTACTATTGCTGGAATGTTATCAGGGCCCATAGCCTTTTCAGTATCCAGTGTCTCAAACCGTTTCTTGATATCATGTGGAGTGAATCAAATTGGACGAAACTGGTACCTGTAATGCTGGGGACCACCAAACTATCAGAGTAGCACACAGGCAGTAGAACTCCAGAGTAGTTCAGACACACCAGATATACATTTCTGGCAGAGGAAAACACAAATATATATTTTTGGAAATGTCAGAATAGAATAGACCAGAGTTGCATTACTGAAGACAGGCTTGTTGCCCGCACCCTTATCCTAGGGCCATTAAAATCTCAGATAGGTGATTTTCCTCCACAGTAAGAGTGGGAATCCCTGGAATCTGATCCCATGAGCTTTGAAATCTTTCTCCCAGCTCCATTTCGACATAGACAGAGAGTAAATATGTAACCATGACTGGCTCTTCAGCTGATGCATTTTCGTGATGTGTTCCTCTTCAATATCCAGAAAATCACTTCTAATTCTGCCCACTTAGCCTCAGTGAAAGAAAAATGATACGTGTTTTTAATCCTGCAGAAAGCATACTTTCGCTCAGCTAAATCATAAGAAAAGTACTGGCACTGAAACTCAAAAACTCATCTGCGATCATGTTTATCTAGTCGATGACTGAAAGACAAAAATACTTTTGGCCAGGAGTTGTTGGAGGTGTGTTTGATTTGATGTTTGACAAGAAAAATTAAGATTGAGAAAAATAAAATCTAATTCAACAAATTGTCCCTACAATCCATACAAGATTTAGACAAGCTCTTGTTTTGTTTGCTACTTTTCTTTGATCTTCGATTATTTTAAACTGAATATGATCTGCCTGGTTTCCATTGTAGTGAAATGTGCAGCTAGCAGGCAGCATGCTGAAAAATGCTGACTCCTGCCGTAGAAGTTTAGATCTGACCCAGCAGAGCATGCAGAAACTTGCAATTAAGGAATATCTGACCTGCTTTTAGTATATTGTCTTATTATTTTAAATTATGAGCTGTGAATTTGCTGTTGTCCCACTAGAGATGGCTGGAAACATCAGAAGTGTGCTAGTGAGTGTGGATTCAATCCTTTGTTCTGTAATTAATGCAGTTTTATTAACTGTCATTATAATCCTCGAATCTGTGAAACTAATGCAACAGAGTATTTCATCTCATCTGAATTAAGCTCCTTTGAAGTAAAAATCAAGGCAATTTTCTTGGTCAGAAATCCACACCTGCTTTGACAAATTACCATATTTTAATAGAAATGTGTAGATATTACAATAAAGAGAAAGCTGCACTGTCCCCAGATGTTTGATTTAAAGAGTTGTCCTCATTATTTTTTAGTCCATACAGATGGGGCTCTTATCGATTGAATGCTCTATTTATTTGGGATTAAAATGAAATATTTATTTGATGTGCATATTGAAGCATGGAGTTTTTTTGTGTTAGTTGTTCTTTTGTCTTCTTTTTACAAAGTGTAAATGTCAGCTATCCAATACGATATTGACTGTTTATCTGCTCCTAACTGCAATGTTGGAAAACTAGAAGAGCTTCTTAGGATATTAAGTTTACAGCGATGATCAAGTGGAAGCTTAACGCTACATGGCAAAAGTGGTTTGCTTTTATGTTGGACCATGTTAAATTGCTGAATATTTTGGCCTGGTCACAGTTTCACATTCCTGTAAAATTCATATTGGATTCATAAAATGAAATCTCTATCTTAATCAAAACCAATTTCTACTGAAGTCAAAACATTAATTGTAACTTAAATCCAAGCTAACATTTTGAAAGGTTTGCTGAAAGAAAGGAATAAAAATAGTTCTTTCCTTTTGGCTTTGCTGTTCACCTTTTTCAGGCTTAGAAAATTTGCTGATGTTATTGAATTTGAGGTGAAAATGATATTGCCAATGTCCAAAACACTGGTAGGGTAAGATCCACTATTAAACAAATCACCAAGGTAAACTGACATCTGACTTTTCCTTGACACTGCAAATTGCACTCCTGAAACATGGAGGTATTTTATTTAACTATTAAAGCCTTAACAGAATGCTGAATGAGTTTCTTCTTCTCAAACAGGACTGCTGACTGACCAGTCCAATCATTGTAAGGGAAAGAAACCTTGCAATAATCTCACCAGAGTGGTTGACCATTCAAAATCCTTCTGTCTACTACAAGGAAGTGAACCACCAAAAGAGGAGGGAAGTTTTATTTACATTTAGAAGCTTCACATTCTACTTTATATACCTGCTGACTTGAGCATTTATACATTTTATATTAGCTATTGAACTAATGAAAGGCCTTCCAAGTTTCCAGTGCCTAATAGCATTCCTATAGATCAGAGCATCATGTTACCATTTGTTTGTGTTTTCAGGTCACTCTTGTGCACAACTAGTATTTGAAAATTCCAGAGAAATCTTCCCAGCCACCCATTTTTCAACCTCACGGCACTTAGAAAGCATTAAAAGCACTAAATTTAAGAAAAAATACAATAACAAATGAGCATGGCTCAGTAATAACACTCCTCTGAAGTGGATTTTAATCCTGAACTTCCAACACAGCAACAAAGAACATATTCTAGGCTGGCACCAGTCCGTACTATGGGAGTGCTGCACCATCAAATTTTGAATGAACCATCAAACCAAGGCTCTGTCTGCCTGTCAACGGAAAGATCAAAGATCAAACATTCTTGGAAAAGAAGTGAGAGGTTTTTCCTGATGTCCTGGCCTAGGTTTATCAACAAATGGAAATAAAACAGATTATCTGGTACCCATTTTGTTGCTGTTTGCACAACTTACTCTGTAAAAATTAGCTGTCATATTTTATCACACTTAATGGGATTATTCCTTTAATAAAAAAAACATTGCTGGCCAAAGGCTTTAGAAGACTGATAATCCAAAAGATGCTTCATAGGTGCAATTTTTTATGAGCTGCATGAAGGGTAAACTCAGAGGCTATAAAAGCACCCCTAAACTGCAATTATTGGAAGCTATAGAAAGTGAAAATTGTTTCATGATGTAAGGTTTCAAGTTTGTTTTGTTGGTTGTTTGCATCATGGACTTGTCTGGAGCTGTGATCATGTGATTCTATGTTATGGAGACAATATCGAGGAGCCTTTGGTAATACAAATCTTTGAGGCAGTTGGACGGTGGAATTTTATTTGAATTCACAACTTTATTTTCTGTAAGTACTTAATTGTAAGGTACTACTCTTTTTTCATTCTTTCATTGGATGTGGGCATCACTGACTAGGTTAGCATTTATTGCCCAGAGGGCAGTTAAGTGTCAACCATATCACTAGGGTTCTGGCAACACAAAGACAGAAAATTTAATTACCTAAAGAACATTAGCCAACCAGGTGGGTTTTTATGATAATTAACAATAGTTACATGGTCACCATTAGGCAAGCATTTTCTTCTAAATTTTTAATTTCATTGAATCTTCACCATTACCATGACAGGATTCAAGCCCCTGTCCCCAGACCATTAGCCTGGGGTTCTGGATTAATCATCCAATGACATTATCATGATGCCAGCCCCTCCCCACTTCATTGGCAGAGACTGATGGTTCTCCTGTTTCACCTCCTCTTCTCTCCATACATTCTCCTCTTATTGTGGAGATGAAGGGCTTCCTCTTTCTTTATTATGTCATTCAACTTTCTTGCATAATATTTCATGGCCATAGGAAGCAATGATTCGAGAGACTTTTGCTAAACTGTAATACAATGAACCAAATGGATTTTGTCAGACACTTCAACTAGTTGTTAAAATATGTGGCATGAGATATGGATCTAGAAAGATCTGAAAGGGTTAATACTTTATTAAGTGCAATAAGCATCACCCATTATGATGGTATTGTGAGGACTTGGTGAGAGAATAAAGTAGGATCTCATAGTTGACAGGCCCAAGCCTAATGTAACCTATAAATAACCTGTCTAGATATTACTTACTCGAAAAGATTCTTCTCATTAATGGGTAAAGAATGGGTACCCTATGAACACAGTCCGCCAATTCCTCAACAATAAACCCAAACAAACAGACAAAACAGGCTCAGAAACCATGACCACTCTCCCCTACATCAAAGACATTTCCGAAATGACTGCCAGACTACTCGGACCTCTTGGCATCAGGGTTGCCCACAAACCCACCAACACACTAAAACAGCAGCTAATGAACTTAAAAGACCCTATACAGACATCAAATAAAACGAACGTCATCTACAAAATACCTTGCAAGAACTGTGACAAACACTACATTGGACAAACAGGCAGAAAGCTAGCCACCAGGATACATGAACATCAACTAGCCACAAAACGACATGACCCACTATCACTTGTATCCTTACATACAGATGAGGAAGGACACCACTTTGATTGGGACAATACATCCATCCTAGAACAAGCCAAACAGACGGGCACGAGAATTCCTAGAAACATGGCATTCCAACCGGAACTCCATCAACAAACACATTGATTTGGAGCCAATCTACCATCCCCTGAGAAAAAGAACCGGAAATGACATCACCAACACAGGAAATGACATCACCAACCCAAGAAAACCTAACCAGATAAATAGAAAGTGGGACATAACACCAGCACTTCGTCCGAGGCTCACTGTTGATGTTGCCTAGAATGGTGACGAAACATCTGAAAACGAACCTTCCAGCTCAGCGAGCAAACTCACATCCAGAACTTCAACCTGAGCTACAAATCTTCTCAAAACTCGCTAATTCTTCTCATTAGACCAGAAAATGGTTACCTCACACGTTTTAGACCACAAAGCCCCTGAAGAACACATGCACTTGGAAGATATGTATTATAGCAGGCACAACAGTATGCTCTGCTACAATTCTTTTTCTTATGGTAGACTGGTTGACAAGATTAGATCACCTGAAATACAGAGAGAATTTGCCATTTGGATACACGACAGGCTCACAGGTATAAGACAGAGGGTGGTGGTTGAGGGTTGCTTTTCAGACTGGAACCAGTGGTGTGCCACAGGGATCAGTGCCAGGTCCACTGCTTTTCATCATTTATAGAAAAGATTTGGATGTGAACGTAGGAGTTCTTGGAGACCTTGGAGTGCAGGTTCGTAGTTTGTTGAAAGTGGAGTCACAGGTTGACAGGGTAGTGAAGAAGGTGTTTGGTATGCAAACCTTTATTTGTCAACGTATTGAGTATAAGAGTTGGGAGGTCATGTTGCAGCTGTACAGGACATTGGTTAGGACACTTTTGGAATACTGCGTGCAATTCAGTTCTCCCTGCTGTGGGAGGGATGTTCTAAAACGTGAAAAGCTTCAGAAAAGATTTAAAAGGCTGTTGCCAGGGTTAGAGGGTTGGAGCTATAGGGAAAGGCTGAATAGGCTAGGGCTATTTTCCCTGGTGCATAGAGGCTGAGGGGTGACCTTATAGAGGTGTATAAAATCATGAGGGGCATGGATAGGGTGAATAGCCAATGTCTTTTCCACAGCATAAGAGAATCTAAAACTAGAGCGCATAAATTTAAGATGAGAGGGGGAAGATTTAAAGGAGACCTAAGGGGCAACATTTTCACACAGAGGGTAGTGTGTATATGGAATGACCAGACAGGGAAATGGTGGAAGCTGATAAACTTACAACGTTTAAAGGATATGGGCCAAATGCAGACAGATATCACTCAATTTATTTAGGATATCTGGCCAGCATGGATGAGTTGGACCGAAGGATCTGTTTCCATGCTGTAACTCTTAAAAATCTGAATCAATTTGTGCACAACTGTTTAGCTAGAAAGAAGCAAATCAATAGATGTGGCTGCTGGATCATCATCAGTTGATGATTCTGTTTAATCACATTATACCACACAGCAGGGTGCTGTCATCATATCTAAAGATGATAAATGGATTGTGACTGTTAGAATGATGACTCCAGAAAGAAAACATAAAGTTAATGTGAAGTGCCAGATAAATACCAATGTTTTGTGAAATAGTACGAGCTTTGCAGACTTGTGCCAAGTGGCTCAAGATGGTAACCATAAAATGAAGCCCTGGAAAGTTAGTTTGGAAATATACAACAGAATTATTACTAATGTGAAGAGGATAAATAAAGCAATGGAAAGAATGAAGGCCTGGAGGTACAGCAAAATCAACTCATCTCGGCTGGAGCAAACTTATCCACATTTCATTTCATTTAAATAACATTCCTGAAAGACCAGGGGTAAAGGTTGGAGGAACTATTTCTCCTGTCACGATTGATTACTATCCTTACCACTGGGAGTTAGATGCACAGACTTCAATGACTGTTGATGAGATTGCAGAAAGCACAGTTCAGTCGTTCCAGCATTCCATGCATTGTGATGTGTGACAAATGCCCTCAACTTACTAGTGAAGAATTCTGCCACTTCATAAGGATTGAGAAGTTCAACACAATGCATTATCTCTACACTGTCCCCAGTCAAATAGAAAGAATAGGATGACAATGAAAAATCCAAAAAGATTGTAAAGAAATAAAGCAAACTCAGGACAGACAAGGCAATTATTAAATGGAGAAATACAAGAATAGAAAACATGGAAAGCAGCCCAATCCAGAAACTAATTTCTTGCCACACCCAAACTACACTCCTAATCGTAAAACACAACCTGCTGAACCCAGAATTGGTAAGAAATGTAAGTGATGTAGTCAATGTGAAATGACAGAGACAAATTTCGTTTGACAAAACCGCCAAATCATTACCAGAGCTCAGCATTGGGGAATCAATCAGAGAGCAAGCATTCAGTGCTATCAACAAACGTCAGCTCTCATGATGACTTGGTATCTGTGTAGAATGATTGCCACTTCAGTTTTGATTGCAGAGTTTGGATTCTAAATATGAGTGTTGGTTTATTTTCATGAAGGTATTTAAAAAAAACTATGTCAGTCTTTCCGAAACCATGACTAAAAACCAATATGCGTCACAGACAAAAACAGATATTGGAGAGACCCAGCAGGGCATAATCTGGAAAAAGAAAATAGATTAACATTTCAAGTCCGGTGACCATTCTTCAGAACTGATAGAAGCTGGGAAAAGGTGGGCATGATGAAGATGGGGTGGGCGGAAAGGAGTGAGTAGATAGGCGGAAATGAAGCCCAGAGACAGAGAACATAGTTTGGGATACAATGGAATGGATGATAGTAAGCAAAGAGAAAGCAAAGCTGATAATAGATACAGTAAGTTGGTGAAAATGAGTTGGCTGTACTGATAGCAGCCCATGTCTTGAAAGTACCTGGGATGTGGGGGCGAGAAAGGGACATGGAAGGAGGTGTTCAAGTTCTAAAATTACTGAGCTCGATATTGAGTCTTGAAGGCTACAGGAACCTGAAGTGGAAAATGAGATGCTGTTCTTCCACTTTGCAGTGAGCCTAGTTGGAGCACTGCAGTAGGCCCGAGACAGAAATGTTGGCCAGGGAACACATTGGTGTGTTGAAGTGGCAGGCAACTAAAAGCTCAGGGTAATTTTTGCAGACAGAATACAGGTGGTTCTGGAAGCTGTCACCCAGTCTGTGGTTCACCTCACCCTTGGAAAGAGAGCACGATGTGAGCAGAAAAGAGATTGTTTAAAAGAAATGATTATTGCAAGGCTTCGTGGAACATTAATGGAAGTTTGTTTATATTGAGAGGTTTTACAACTGGAAAGGGAAAACATTGAGCCATTAGTTTTAGCAGAATCTAGGTTAAGGAAGTTTTTACTTTAATTTATTTCAAATGCTTTGGGTTCAGTTTGAAGGAGACCTGACTGGGATAGAATGCAAGCATTACCTGTCCAAGAAAGGGAGATTGTTAAGTGCCAGTAAAAAAATACGTTACCTCAGTGTAAGGATTTCAATTTGTGAAAACATATAGACTAGGAGAGATTGGTTATTGAAAGCTAGGAAAATCTAAGATATTTGGTTGGGTATTCTAAGAAAAAGTCTTTATAACTCATAAGATTGGTACTGAGAACAAGCACTTCAGTCAAACTTATGGCTGGGACAGGAAATGGCAATTTATTTGGATTTTAATCAACTTCACTATTAGAAAATGTTAGAAAATGAATGTGACTTTGTTTTGCCATTTGTTTTTAAATATTTCAAACTGTGTTATATTTAGATAGAAGATATAGAGCTAGACGAACACAGAAGGCCAAACAGCATCAGAGGAGCAAGAAAGCTGACGTTTTGGTGTCTAGGCCCGAAACGTCAACTGTCCTGTTCCTCAGATGCAGCTTGGCCTGCTGTGTTCGTCCATCTTTACACCTTGTTATCTCAGATTCTCCAGCATCTGCAGTTCCTACTATCTCTTATATTTAGATAGCTTCTTTTTAGCCTTTTTTAATTTATGCCATGTAATAAGCTTCCGTTTTATTGTTAAAATCAAACCTGCAGCATAATGTGTTTGTGTTTCAGTGGAAGACCACCACATTATTTTTTATAAAAAACAAGATATGACTTATCAGGCCAGACTTGATTCTGGAATTTGACATTTTCAGTAGTAACATCAACTGGAATCATAACAACGTAACTGTTAGATATATTGTCACATCCACATTGTCGTGACTGACTGGGTAGTGTGCTGGAACTCAGTTGGTGTTGTGATAAATGTGAAAATTGATTGACCCACCTACTTGCCCAACTTTTACTCGACTATCTTCTCATTTAGATTTGAAAAAGGTACACACCAGGTTTCTCATTAAAAGGAAAACTATTTATTGCAATCAAACTGCTTTTAACCAATATCATGAAACAAACATGAATTGGTAACTTAAACTTAAAATCTACCCTGACATTAAAATTCACAAACACCCAAAGAGACAAGACAAGACTCAAGTATTATGGGGTGGGAAAGGAGCAGAAGGTCGGGGTGCACAGTTTTAGCATAAGCTGAGATGACAGACTTCGCTGAGTTATTTCCTTGAAGTTCCTTCGTGTCTATCATTTCTTTGCTGATGAGATGAGGTTACTTACACAGATGAGTACACAGATGCTGCCTTTTATTGACTAGTTGAGAATTTGCGCCTTTCACGGCCTCTGAAGTGTTTTTGTTTCCCCTGTTTTCCTTTCAACAGACAATTTACAGAGAGAGCAGTTACTGAGAGATTTTCTGTTACCTCTCTGGAGAGAGGAGAGAGACTGATTGAGATGTTTTCTTTTAGCAGCATAGATGGTTCTGCTGTATTCTCCACATACATGACTGTAACCATTTTTTCAGGAGCAAACCAGTAGTTACGTTGTTGAGTCTTCCTAAACCTGGTCAATTGAAAAACCAATCGAAGGTCTGGGCAAAATTGCCCTGAACTCTCACACACATACATATCCGCAGAGACTGTGTCTAGTATTCTCCCCACACAGTAGATGCAACTTACAATGTGTCAGAGATAATAGGAACTGCAGATGCTGGAGAATCCAAGATAACAAAGAGTGGAGCTGGATGAACGCAGCAGGCCGAGCAGCATCTTAGGAGCAGGCAAGCTAATGTTTCAGGCCTAGACCCTTCATCAGAAAAGGGGAAGGGAAAGGAGGTTCTGAAATAAATAGGAAGAGAGGGGGAGGTGGATCGAAGATGGATAGAGGAGAAGATAGGTGGAGAGGAGACAGACAATTCAAAGAGGCTGGGAATGGAGCCAGTAAAGGTGAGTGTAGGTGGGGAGGTAGGGAGGAGATAGGACAGCCCAGGGAAGACGGACAGGCCAAGGGGGCAGGATGAGGTTAGTAGGTAGGAAATGGGAGTATGGCTTGAGGTGGGAGGAGGGGATAGGTGAGAGGAAGAACAGGTTAGGGAGGCGGGGATGAGCTGGGCTAGTTTCAGGATGTGGTGGGGGAGTGGAGATTTTGAAGCTTGTGAACTTACAATGTGCTTCAGTAACTTATTTTGAAAATATCTTCCACAGTTTCCTTGGTTTAAAGCAGTAACTTTTCTCATTTTTTAGTCTATACTCCAAAGAAAAGTGGTCTTTATGACAAAGTGTGGAGCTGGATGAACACAGCAGGCCAAGCACCATTTTAGGAGCATAAAAGCTGTCGTTTCGAGCCTAGACCGTTCATCAGAGAGGGGGATGGGGAGAGGGAACTGGAATAAATAGGGAGAGAGGGGGAGGCGGACTGAAAATGGAGAGAAAACAAGATAGGTAAAGAGGAGAGTATAGGTGAGGAGGTAGGGAGGGGATAGGTCAGTTCAGGGAAGACGGACAGGTCAAGGAGGCGGGATGAGGTGGTAGGTAGGAAATGGAGGTGTGGCTTGAGGTGGGAGGAAGGGATGGGTGAGAGGAAGAACAGGTTAGGGAAGCAGAGACAGGCTGGGCTGGTTTAGGGTCTAGGCCTGAAACGTCAGCTTTTGTGCTCCTGAGATGCTGCTTGGCCTGCTGTGTTCATCCAGCTCCACACTTTGTTATCTCGGATTCTCCAGCATCTGCAGTTCCCATTATCTCTGGACTTGAGAAGCTATGCCTTTGCTGCAGGTAGCAGATCAGGAAGAAGTGATCTCACCACCTACATGGAGTACAGAACAGCCATCAGTTCCAGAGGTCCGCTTTCCACCAGCAACAAAAATATATAGCAACAATGATAAACCAGCACAATAGCACTCACCATGGGAATGATATTCCCCAGAGAAGGAATATCGCTCCAGGAGAATGAGAAAATGCCAGATGAACGCTGTTAATACAATGGGTCAGAATCCTACGGACATTTTTAGTCCTTATTTCCAAATGTGTTTTTAAAAACGCACTTCCACACTGAAAGGAATAACTACAGATATAAAACCTTCTGTGTGAGACTGATTGAATATAACACCTAAAGATGTCCAAGCGACTTCAGGCAGACTGGACAGTGATCTTTTGTATCAACAAAGAAGGGCTGTCTACCCCTGCTCAGCAGCAAGTCACCCACTGTGGATTATGCCCCAAACTGCAGACTCGCTTGGTGATTTTCCCTTTGAAAAATACAGACAGACAGAAATTTAGAAATTGTTTCACTCAACAAGGCTAAATTTGACAATTAGCATGCTGTGAAAGTCACAAAGAGCTATCCCCAATTACCCCTGTGTGGCAGGTAAACACTTTGAGTGCTGCAAACAAGTTATAAAAGGAATTGAAACAATCAGTCTACAAAGCCAAGAATTGTAAAACTGATGGTTCACTACCAAAATCTCCACTGCAACAGTCGCCATGTTAAACTATCCGCTCTTTATGAACCTATCCAGTGTCTGACCCCCTATATCAGTTTTGTTATAACTGCCACTTGTACTTAGTTATGAATAAGTTCACTCTTTGTTACCCAAGAATCCCTCATCTAATTCCTTCCTTTTAAAACATAGGGCTGAATTTTTCCCACAGCCCCAAATTAGATGTTAAATGGTGAGTTAGTTGGGAAAATATGGCAAGATGAAGAAAAATCTCAAGAATGGGGAAAATTGCCCGATTTTACATCCAAGGTTTGAATAGCATTAGGAGAATTTCACTAGTGAGGGTTGAGAGGCCGGTTTGAATGTATTTACATCTCATGAATACCAAATCTCACCTCATTTATGTGCAGATTTCTATTCTCCCACAAATCAGAGATAAATTGGAAGACTGACGATTCCTGACATGAAGGCTAAAGCAGATATCTGGTGACTCCAGCTCATCACTTGCTTCTCCAGGCCTCTATCTTGGACAGCAGTGCCTTATATCTAAGGGTACACTCCATGGGCTGCAACTGCCTGCACCCCCATTCACAGGTCTTGGCAATGGACATGGACTAGCATCACCACACCTTCATGGCTTAAGACATGAAGCAAAAATTTCTCTTCTCTCTTCCTCTTAGCTTTTACATTCAAAATGTGGAACTGTGAAAAATGATTCCACTCCATAACGTGGAATTAATTGAAACAAATATAGTGGGTGGATATAAAAATATAGCATTGGTATTTATATTCTTACAATTATAATTGATTTATCATGTATTTACTTCAGTGGAGTGAATTATATTTACATAAAAGTGTAGTAGTAGCTGGTTAATCTATCCTTAATTGCAGCTTTGATAAAGTGGCATGGGGAAATGGAACATTTGTATAATTCTCAATTACCAGGTGTAATTCGTAATGCAAGTACGACGAGCAGAATGGTTCTCTACAAATTTGAATGGATTGTCGAGTCGTAATGATCGAGCAGTATTTCTCTCTTATTCTTATGATTTCTGCTTGCTTCCTTGGTCTGCTTCACAGCATAGCCACATTCATTTTATCAGCCACCTAATTCAAACTGACAGGAATCTTCTATTCTGCTGCAGTTAACCCTCCCACTGTGAGACAGTACTCTGAGCTTCTTTTTCCCTCTATATTTGCAATTTGATCTGTTTCTGTATTAAATCTTTCCATGGAGATATGCAACACCACTAACCATCTCTTTTTTTTTCAGTTGCCCACTCATTGTAGCACTTTAGGAGTTAATCACAAACCTTCTCTGCACGATTGTCATCAGTAAGTAATTAAGTTCATTGGACTGTGGCCTTTGAAGTCACAGCGGAAAAGTAAGAGACAATTAGAGTAGTGGAGCCCATGACAAAAGGCTATAAATTAAACCTTGGCAAACATGACACTGATTTATGTACTGCAGTTATTTGCTTTCGTTCTTCCGAAGTGGATGCTTCTCTGTGAGAAATATGAAGAATTCATGTCCCTTCTTCTAAACCCACCCCCAGCCCATTCCTTCTACATTCAATCTGCGAGCAATATTTTCATCTTAGTCTATGAATAACAGAATTGTTTCTGCTTCACAGGAAATACCAATTGGATGAACACTTCCAGTTTGATTGCATGCATTTTAAACTAACTAGCATATTTTATTGAACAGAAGTGTGCCTTTAAATATAGTCAGAGCCTCAGTTAATACCAGAGTCACAAGAAGCAAAGAGAATTGGCTTTAATGGCATAACCTCCAATTCAAACATAAAACTCATTTGTTTAGTACTGCCTGTCTTTTTTTTTACATTATTCCATGTCATTTATGCTAAATATATTTCAAATATATTTTCTTTTTAATTTTCTTTTATTTTAAGCTCACTTCCAATTTTGTAGTGAAGACAGACCAAGGGATAAAAACAATAAAACTAGGTAGGTTGAGAAATGAAGAATGACCCTTACACAAGGCTGAATTGTAGCAAATAAAATGCAGGCCTGCACCATATTTTCTCTTATCATAAATTCAACTCACGATACAAGTAATGTGTGCTGCCAAGATGAAACCTTAAAATGGTGAAGAGATTAAATTTAATTTTTAACTGTAGATCCCCATTCCAAAGAAATGGTGCACATTATAAAGCAATTCATCTCTTTCATATTTTCTACCATGGTTTAAACAATTAAGGGCACATTTAAAAAATACCGAGTTTGAAAGCTTTTAATCTATAGAATGGGAAGAATAAGAGGGACAAAAGAACCTGGCACATTATTACCATCCACGTGATGTTCTGAATGTGGCAAAAAGCAAGTTATAAATGATCATAACTGATAAAGGCACATGACAACCCAATGTTTTCAAAGGACATTCAACTTTTAATCTGCTTAAAATCTGCTGTTTTTTGCCAACGGTAACTTCTTGTGTAATATTTAGTTACAGTTACAGAATAATATCTTGCTTTTCATCAGTGTGAGATTATCTGACTGGCCCATTTACTTCTCACTCTTAATTCAAACAAATCCATGATGTTAACAGCATACCTCTTTCAGTTCCAGTATTACTTTTGCTTCCTTTTATAGTTGTATCATGTATAATTCCAGAATATCTTCCAAACAAATAGCAGAGCAACAGTATAGCAATAAGAATAATCACCAAATTTTATCAATGTGACAGTTTCCTAATATGGCTGCTCCATATTGATCCTCTTAGCTCAAGAAGCTCGTTGGCATATGTTGTATGATATGTCAGGTTTTGTTTCGCTTAGCATAATCCTCATTGATTTAAAAAATTAAAATTAATCTGAGAAAATTAAGTTTCGGTGGATGAACGGAGTTGAATCTTGGTTGTGTTATCCTAACTAGAAAATTTGGTTCTGACATTTAGAAATCACCATGGTAAGTTTATACAACTTCATGGCTGAATTGTTTTTTCTTCATTTCCAAACAAAATCATGTTACATTGCATTTTGGAGGGGTGGACTCTAAATGTTGTGCTCTGTTTCTCAATTGATGCAAAACTGCTGAATTCCCAGTATTAAACTGGAAATTATTGTTTTTTGAATAGAAGACTAGTAGTTCACATTCTTGAATAAAAATTGCTTGTAATCAGGACAGTATTCTCCATCTACCGTCTGCTTTTGAATGTGAAGTGCTGAAAATTCAAAGTTAATGTGGTAATAAGAAGTACTCTACCATGGTTTATGATGGAATAGGAAGACAGAAAACTGATTAAAGCACAAGACACAACTGAGTGCTATAATAAGATCTTTTCCCTCTTTTTCATAAAACACATTGAAATGTTTGTTATGACCACAAGTACATCATAAAACAACAAGTCAATTCTTTTTCAAAATACAGAATTTTATTTATATTGTTCTAAATTACACCATTCGTATTCATATCATTACAAATATAATTTGTTGGGATTCTGAAACTGGAGAGGTTTGAGGAGGTGAACACTCATAGTGATAGGTTTTTCTCTGCATAATGTCTGGTGTTCTGTAAAGAAGCTGATCCATTTTGCCAATATCCTGGATATATCTCAATCATTTTCACATCAGCAAAAGTAATTGCACATTAAAGAAAGAAATAGTGGACCACATTCAATTTTTGATCAGCCAATTATCTAGTAAACTACATTGTGATTTAGCTACTGAAACAGTTGAATGAACTTGCACAGTAATATGAACAGACAAGGGTTTTGGTCCATTTGATTAATCTATCTGGATACATTTTATAATGAATATTCCAGTGTGTTGATGCTGTAATTGGAAATTGAGACCTGATTACAGTGTGCTAAAGTTTCTTCCTGGTATGTTATCCCAATGTAACAAACAGAATGTCCATTGAAACCATTAGTATAGGTTCATGCCATAAATCATTTATAATTGTTTTTCTTACACATTGAGGTTTACATGTCACTTTCAGTGCTCCAGCTTCCACTGTCTTTTATATAACATTTCTTCCTGAATGCCTCTGCTCTGCTGTTCTCTTACTAATTCTCCTGGTAAAACCAACTGAGTTCATAGCATGAAAACCAAAAGAACTGCGGATGCTGTAAATCAGGAACAAAAACAAAGTTGCTAGAAAAGCTCAGCAGGTCTGGCAGCATCTGTGGAGGAGAAAACAGAGTTAATGTTTCGGGCCCGGGTTCTAAGGAAGGGTCACTGGGCGTGGGGTCTGTTAGTGGCTAACTATAGGTAGTGTGTAATAGCAGAGTATGTGATAACAAGGCCTGGTGAGTGGGAACAAAAACAGAAGTTGCTGGAAAAGCAACCACAGTTCTTTTGATTTTTACCTGGTGTATAGGGTAGGGGCTAGGACCTGGGAGAGGTCAGGTCCCAAAATTATTGAATTTGATATTGAGTCCAGTGTTCCCAAGCGGAAAATGAGATGTTCTTCCAGCTTGTGCTGAGCTTCTCTGGAGTGCTGCAGCAAGCCTGAGGCAGAGATATTTGACAGGGAACAGGGTGGTGTGTTAAAGTGGCAGGCCACTGGAAGCTCAGAGTCATTTTTGTGGGCAGAATGTAGATATTCTGCAAAGCAGTTCCCCCAGCCTATGCTTCGTCTCTCCAACATAGAGAGAACCACATTTTGAGCAGCAAATGCAGAAGACTAGATTATGGGAAATGCAGGTGCTTCACCCAGAAGATATGATTGGGCTTTGGAAGGAGGAAGTAAATGGGTAGAAGCTGCACCCTCTGTGGTTGCAGGGGTAGGTTCTGCAGGGCTATGGGGGCTGTTGAGAGTGAAGAAAGAATGGACCATGGTGTCCCAGAAGGAACGGTTCCTCTGGAAGGCAGACAAGGGAGGGGAATATGTTTCTGGTGATGGCATCTCACTGGAAGTGGCGGAAATAGCAGCTGATGATCTTCTGGATGTGGATACTGATGGGATGGTAAGTAAGGGCAAAGGAGCCCTATCGCTGTTATGGGAGGGAAGAGAAGGGGTGAGGATGGACATGCAGGATATGGATCAGACCCAGTTGATTGCCCTGCTGGGGAATCCTTGGTTGAGGAGAAAGGTAGACATTTTGGAGAATCCCTTGTCGAAGTTGGCCTCATCAGAACATATACAATGGAGACAGAGGAGCTGGGAGAATGGAATGGAGTCTTTACTGGAAGAAAGTGTGAGGATGTATAGTCCAGGTGGCTGTGGGAGTTGATGGGTCTACAGTGGATATTAGTGGTCAGTCTATCCCCAAAAATGGAAGCAGAGATGTTAAGAAAGAGAAAGTAGGAGTCAGAGATGGACCAGGTGAAAATGAGGGTGAGGTGGAAATTGAAAGAGAAATCGATGAACTTTTCCAATTCCAGATGAGAGAGGGAAGCATCACTGATGAAATCATCAATACATCGGGGAAAGGGTTGTGGGTGGGGGCCGGGATAGGACTGGAATAAGGAATATTCCATGTCCTCCTCGAAGACACAGCATAACTGGGGCCCATGCACATACCCATGGCCACCCCTCATATGCACACTCTTGACATCTCTCTCCAATAGCATTGCATCATGCAGACTCAGGGTTGCACCACTCCCCAGTTCCACATCATCCTCCGGCTCATTCGCCATGCTGACAAGAAACTTTTCCTTTCAGGCATGAAGGCATACAAGTTGCAACAATTCAGAGATACCCATGGTCCTCTGGAGCCTTCTCTCATTCCCTTTCCTCTGACTCCATCCCCTCCACCAACCCCACCTCCTGCTGAGTATTCATTGCCCCTTCTAATTTTCTGTTCTCCGATGCCGAACATTCTGTGGTCAGCAAAGGCCTCGGTTTTATCCATCAGCGTCCCCACCTCAATGAATTTCCGGCACGACATGACATTGAACTCTTCTTCTGTCGTCTTCATCTCCATGCCCATTTCTTTGGATAAGAGTTTTCTCCCTGTCCCACAGACCAATTCACCTAATTCCAACACTCTCCCTCCACCTGGACCCCTCCCTTGGCACTCCATCAGTTCAATGAGAGCTATTGACATGACATTGGTCACCTCAATTTATCAACACCCCTCGCCAATCCAACCTGTCTCTCTCTAAATTGACTGTTTTCAACCCTGACTTTGCTATTAAGCCAGCTGGGTGGTGCTGTTGTAGTTTGTCATACTGATGTCTACATTGCAGAGACTGAGTTCCAGCTCTCAGATAACTCCTCCCATCTCCCCATGGACTATGACCCCACTATGGAACATCAGGCCATTGTATCAACTATGGTCATCGACCTCATTTCATCTGGTGATCATCCCTCCACCGCCTCCAAGCCAATAATCCCACACCTCCACAAAGCTCGCTGTACCTCCTTACAAAAATCCACAAACAGGACTGTTCAGGCAGACCCATTGTTTCTGCCTGTTCCTGCCCCACAGAACTCATCTCTTCCTTCCTTGACTTGGTCTTTTCTCCCCTGATCCTGTACCTGCCCACTTATGCTCACGATTCCTGTAATGCTTTACACCAGTTTCAGAATTTCCAGTTTGCAGGCTCCAGCCACCTTCTCTTTACCATGGACATACTATCCTTTTACATGTCAGTCCTCCACCAGAATGGTCTCAGGGCTTTCCACTTCTTCCTGGAGCAAAGGCCCAAACCAACCCCAGCCACAAACACCCTCCTCCGCTTGACCGAGCATGTCCTCACCCTCAACAACTTCTCTTTTAACTTCTCTCATTTTCTTCAGGTCAGAGGGGTGGCTATGGGTATGCACATGTGTCCCAATTATGCCTGTCTCTGCGTGGGCCATGAGGAACATTCATTGTTCCTGTCCTATTCCAGCCCCCACCCACAACTTTTTCTCTGAATTATCAGTGATATCATCAGTGCTGCTTCCCTATCTCATCTGGAATTGGAAATGTTCATCGATTTTGCTTCCAATATCCACCCTGCCATCACTTTCACCTGGTCTATCTTTGATTCCTCCCTTCCTTCTCTCGATATCTCTGTTTCTATTTCTGAGGATAGACTGGCCACTAATATCCACTATGAACCCACCGACTCCCACAGCTACCTGGACTATACATCCTCACACTCTGCTCCCTATAAACACTCCATTTAATTATCCCAGTTCCTCCGTCTCCATTGCATAAGTTCTGATGAGGCCAACCTCAATAAGGGAGCTTTCAAAATGCTCAACTGAGGATTCCCCAGCACTGTTGTTGACAGGTCTCTCAGCTGGATCCGATCCATCTCCCGCACTTCCATACTTAGCCCCTCATTTTCCTCCTGCAACAATGTTAGTGATTCCCCTTGTCCTTTCCGAGCATCCTGCTAACATCCATATCCAGACGACCATCAGCCGCGCTTTTTGCCACCTCCAGTGAGATGTCAGCACCAGACACATATTCCCCTCCCCTCCCTTGTCCGCCTTCCACAGGGACCATTCCCTCCAGGACACCCTGGTTCACTCTTCCTTCACTCCCAACACCACCCACAGCACCTCACCCTGCAATCGCCAAAGGTGTAACATCTTCCCATTTACCTCCTCCCTCCTCAGTATCCAAGGACCCAAACATACCTTCCAGGTGAAAAGCACTTTACCTGAACTTCATGCAATCTAATCAACTGTATTTGCTGCTCACAATATGGTTTCCTCTACATTGCAGAAGCAAAGCATAGTGTGCATTGAGTGACTGCTTTGCAGAACATCTATGTTCTGCCTGCAAAAATGACACTGCTTTTCCAGTTGCTTGCCAGTTTAACACACCACCCTGCTCCCTGGCCAACATCTTTGTCTCTTGCTTGCTGCAGTGCTCCAGTGAAGCCCAGAGCAAGCTGAAAGAACACCTCATTTTCTGCTTGGGGACCCTGCAGCCCTCCAGACTGAATATCAAGTTCAATAATTTTAGGGCCTGAACTCTTCCGTGTCCTAGTCCCAGATCCCACACACCAGGCCTTGTTATCACATAATCTGCCATTACACAGTACTAATTGTTAGCCACCAACAGTCTCTATTAACAGCTATTCACTCTCCGAGCTCATTATCCATTCCTTTATCTGTCCAACAGTTCTTCTCTCTCTTTACTCTTTATCCCCACCAATGGTTTACTCCTTACCCTCTCTCACCCTATCTTTTGAATATAAACCAACAATTTCCTAGCTACATCAATTCTGATGAAGGGTGACTGGAACTGAAACATTAACTCTGATTTCTCTTCACCAATGCTGCAAGACCTGCTGTGCTTTTCCAGTGGTTAGCATTGCTCATTTCACCTGGCTTCAATTCTGCTTTTGGGTGACTGTCTGTATGGAGCATGTCTCCACAGCTTTCCTCCACATGCTCCAGTTTCCTCCCACAGTCCAACAGAGTGCATGTTAGGTGGATTGGCCATACTAAATGGCCCTAGTGTCCAGGGATGTGCTGACCAGCCATGGGAAATGCAGGGTTACAGGGATGGTGTGGATTTGGGTCAGATGCTCTTCTAAGGTTTGGTGTCGACTCGCAGGGCTGAATGGCATGCTTCCACACTGTCAGGATTCTATTATTTATCTTTTATGATTATTGTTCATGATAAAATAGTCTCCACTACTTGTAGTTATATAAGACAAATAGTAAAATCAAAATTGTAAGTTGGCAACCTATTTTTAAAATTTCACTTAAGGATTGTATTTCCTGATAATTAGATGTTGCACCCAGAATTTCATCACTAAAGTAGCCTCAGTAATCCAGTTGTTAAAACGAAAGCGGAGAAATTAAAAAGAGAAGAATTATGCTAACAATGTGTACAACCCTCCTGTATGTAGTATGATGTTTTCTAATTACGTTTTCACACGTTATTTAATTTGAAGAATTTTAATGTTGATGCAGGAAATTATTCTTGTACACAAAAAAACACATGCCTTCATAGACTTTGCTGTTGTTGAATGAAAATCTTTAAAGTAATGTCAGAAAGATATCAAAACACAAAAGTAGGGAATACCCATCTTTTAACAGTTAAACAGGCTTGCTGGAAGTAGCAATATCATTAAGAAAGCTTGTCAGTTTGTTTAGCAGTGTACTCAGGCAAAAAGATCTGTCAGCCCTAACCTGCAACCATTCATCATCTACAACTGCAGGCCAGTTTTATAAACCCCACCTGAAAAGATGGGACATGCCTTGTACCAAAAGGATATTTATTTTACTGATTAAACTGTCTGACTTTGCTGGAGGTTGCCTCCGTGGTGCTGGGGATAGTTGGATCCACCCTGCCAAACTGACCATTTAGATAAATGAAATTAGATCGTCAATGAATTTACCTACAATGCAACATTGCCAGCATAAGTGAAGAATTGCATTTGCCCTCTTGTTTATTTAGCCACCCGCAGCACCTCTTAAATATTTTTAAGTGTGTTTCAAGCGTTTGTTGTTCCTTCTCATTTTGGTTTGCCATGAGAGAATAAATGTAAGTTGAAAGAAGTGCCTTGCCATCTGTTTAGTCTGTTAGTTAACACATGGATCATAGGTTGTTATGCTGAGAGCTTTAGCAATGTCTGCTTTTGGTTCAGGCAGTAATCTACAGTAAGCATTTTTTTTAACAATTTACAAATATTATTAAACATGAATATACTATGCCAATTGTCAATGAAAATTGCTTTGGCGCCTAAGTGTTACTTTTCCACAATCACATGTATCTTTATTTGAAATAGTTGAATATAGAGATAAAGGTTTCCCTCCTTGATGTACTGCTGAACAAAACCAATCAGATAACCTATCATTTAGTAACAAAATGAAGCAGCAGTGAGTAGACTCTATTTCGCAATTTTTAAATTTGTAACAATTCTTGTTTTTTCTAAATCAATTACCCAAGATTCTTCCACTTTGTTTCTACCTCTAATATATCCTGGTATGCTTTATTATGAACAAACCTTGAACTAGATCTCACGCCCACATAACCTGGACTTACTTCAGCACAAGTCAAAGGTGTATAGTTGGTTACAGTTAAATGCTTTTCACACACAGTTACAAAGGAGCTCATCCTAATTAGTCATGTAAGCCAGAAGCCCACTGACCATTATTATCAGTCGTTCTCTAACTGTGCAGTGCTACCATACTGACACCTGAAATTGGATACCAGTTGCCTAAATATTTTATGGTGATGTTGCACTTTATTTAACAGTTCGTAACAAATCTCAATGAATACAATAAAACACCAAGCTAATCAGAGCCTCTCTGCGGGGTTGACTCCCACATTGAGAAGGCAGCAAGAGAGTGTTATAACAAGAGTGCTGCACCCCAGTAGTGTTGTGTGCACATTGTTATTAAACTGTATTGGATTGACTGGTGTAAGCTCATCTTTTCCTTAAATATCTGTAAGAATATCATCAGAAGCTGCAGTTTTGATGCTAGCGAAATAAAGCTGTAGGCAGGTACAACATTTGCCAAGGGAAATGGTAATTATAGTACCATTAAAGATTCAGTTTAAGAAAATTTAGTGTCTATGGATCTCCTTGCAGTGTGTCTGTTCCATTATTACAATAACCCTTATAGGCGCAGATTATGATTTGAAATATAACAACAATTTGGATTCATTGTAATAATTTTTTGGCATAATTCTGATAGTGAAAAATCACATGGGGAGATGTTTATTAAGAGGCATTCTGCAGAATGTGAACGAGTTGTAATTCTAGGCTTTCGATAATTTTAAAAAGTTTAAGAGCTCAATAACAGAGAGTGGTTTCAATCATAATCTGCTTTTGAAGCAACTTCTGCAGATTTGATGGCTCCTTAGGGGTCAATAAAATTCTTTAACAGATTCAAGGGCTACTCAAGCTGAGTGACATTTCAGGATTCTCCTGATCTGAACCCAACGCTGAGTGTCATTATCTTCTCAATGCACACTTTCCTCTCCATCTTCCACAAAAGAAACAGCACTTGTAACAATCCAGTAAATGTATAAAACCTGAAGATTCACACATTGGATTCTCGAACAAACAAAAAGTTACTGATTTTTATGAATATAGATGCAAAATTGGTTAACATACTTCATTTGCAATATGTAAATATAAATGTTTACCCCTCTAAATAACCTGAAAAATACACACACATACACATGCACCAGGTAAAGGGGAAGGAAACTGATTTCTTTTGGCAGTGTTGCACTTTGAGGAAAAAATACTTTTGAGCAATAAGTCTCCATTTTTGAAGGCAAAAATAAATATGTTGTGAAATGCTCAGATGGTTGTCAATCTGGCATTCCAGCATATTAGAGGAAGTTTCTATAGATTATGATAAACTGTTATTCTGAGTGCAAATGAATTAATTCCTGGAACATACAAGCAAAAGTTTTGAAATTGAAGGGCATAACCTACATTAAATTTGAAAGAATTGAGCAAAGTAAATTTGACAGGCGGAAACTAGCAATATAAGTTAAAACCTTATATAGAGGTCTCAGAGAAATCATTCTCTTGGAAGAATTTTAAAAATTACTGCCTTTTTTAATAAGAAACCCTGTTGAAGACCAAAAGGTTGCAACTGCTATAAAGGCAACAGTAATGGCTAATGATTTATTTTTTAAGTATTTCATTTGTGGGATGTTGGCATCATTGACTAGGCCAGCATTTATTGCCCATCCCAAGTTGCCCTTGAGAAAGCGGTGGTGAGCTGCCTTCTTGAACAGCTACAGTCCACCTGCTATGGGTGACCCACAATGCTTTTAGGGAAGGAATGTCAGGATTTCTACCCTGTGACAATGAAGGAACAGCGATACACTTCCAAGTCAAGATGTTGATTGGCTTGGAGGAGAATTTGAAGGTAGTGGTGTTCCTATGTAACTGCCACCCTATTCCTCTACATTGAAGTGGCTGTGGCTTTGGAAGGTGCTGTCTGAGGATCTTTGGTGAATTCCTGCAGTGCATCTTGTAGATAGTACTCACTGCTGCTATTAAGTGTCGCTGGTGGAGGGAGTGGATACTTGTGGATGTAGTGCCAGTCAAGTGAGCTGCTTTGTCCTGGGTGGTGTCATGCATCTTGAGTATTGCATTCATCCAGGCAAGTGTGGTGTATTCCATCACACTCCTGACTTGTGCCTCATTGATGGTGACATGGGGAGTCAGCAAGTGAGTACTCCTCACAGCATTCCTAGTCCTTGATGTGCTCTTATAGCCACTGCATTTATGTGGTGAATCCAGCTGAGTTTCTGGTCAATGATAACCCCCAGAATGTCAATAAAGGGGGTTTCAGTGATAGTAACACCATTGAATGTCAAGGGGCGGTGGTTAGATGGTCTCTTATTGATGATGACTGTAGCCTGGCATTCATGTGGTGCGAATGTTACTTGCCTCTTGCCAGCACAAGCCTGGATGTTGTCCAGATCTAGTTGTGTTTGAACATGGATTGCTTCAGTACCAGAGGAGTCGGGGATGGTGCTGAACATTGTGCAATCATCAGCAAAAATCCCCAATTCTGATCTTAATGGAGGGAAGATCATTGAAGCAGCTGAAGATGGTTGGGCCTAGGACACTACCCTGCAGAACTCCTGCAGAGATGTCCTGGAGCTGAGATGATGGACCTTCAACAACCATGACCATCTTCCTGATCCACAAAGCTGAACTTATTTTTATTGTCACCTCCGGAAATACGAAAAGGATTGGGGATTAGACTGTGAGAGAAAGGCACATTACCAGTGTAAAGAAAAGACAGCTGAGACTGCACCAAGATCTCCACTTCAGATCAGAAAAGAATATAGAAAGAGTGTCAGTGAAAATCTGAGTGTTTCCATGTTAATAAAATGGAGCACTTTTATTCAGAATTCTTGAAGTTGCAAGGGCAGCCCATGGGATTTACTGGGTTTTGTACAAGTGAGCCCTAAAATGGAATTCAAAAGTAAAATGCCAGAGTTAAAATTGTAGCTTTTACTATAACCAAGAAACCACCAGGAAAACTGTCATGAGTGCAAGAGAGGGAAATAAGGTAGATAAGAGATATAAAGGTTTTTCTTTGCCAAGAGAAAACTAATTCATTTGTCATGATTCAGTTAAACCCATAACTGCATTAAAGGATATAAGAGCTTCTCAAATTCTTTTGTTGGAGGCATATCCAGTTTTCCCTCCTGAGGAGGAAGTGAAAACAAAAGTGTTGGTAAACGGGGTAAGTGAAGGGTGTATCACCGATTCCATTGCATAAAGTGCAGTTAGTATGTGATTTATTGTCTGGAGCAGTGGATGTCAGAGATGTGAAGAAATTACCCATAAATGGAGTTGACTTACTCCTAGAGAATGATTTGGCTGCACTAGAAGTTACAGCTTTACCCATAATCACAGCAAGTCCAAATGTGCATAAAGGAACAAAATGGTTACAGGAACAAGTTCCAGGTATTTTACAATGTGCCTCGTGATCAGAACAATAACTAAACAGTTCCATTGCCAGTGGTCAGAGTAATGCAAATGTTAGAGTAGGTGAAAAATTGATTTAAAGTTGAGGATAATTCAAGGAAATATGTGACATATGTCCATTAATTATCTGCTCATGAAGAAGAATCAGAGGTAAATAACTTAGCACAGGCAGCTCATACTGAAACTGAGGCTAAAGGAGTCCAAAGTGTTATCACATATAAAACAGGGCAAACAAGGAAGTGGAGCCAGCCTCACACACCTGTGGATGAGGAGTGGATGGTTGTTCAGCAGACAGTGGTACCCCCACGTATTGTAAGGAGATACTGCGGGTAACTTATAAAATTCTTATAGCAGGACATGTAGGTATATGGAAAATCATTGTCTCTGTCATCCTCTACGACTCCTACCACCTGACAATATTTGGTCTTTCTCATCTTCTTTGCGATGATGTCACATCAACATGTCCACATGATATAATTGATTTTTCATCTTGCAGTCAGGACAATGCATCTTCCAGCTTATATATCCATCTGAATATTTGCCTTTATTACACCAAATGGGCTACATCAATGTTCAGTGATGATATTTGGTTTTTAAAATGCCCAGATCCATTCCAAAGACTTATGAATCAGGCCATTGCTGAAACTAACTGTAGTTTTTTTAGATTATCCTGTACTGTACAGTACTGCATGTGAACGACATGTGAGAAGACCAGTTTAAGAAATTGCAGTTTTCTGACTTAATAGTCTGGCCAAAACTAAATTTGCAAAAGCAAAGTTACCTAGTTAGGACATGATGGAAGGCAAGGGCCGATATTAACATGAATGACAAAAATTAAAGCTCTGATCAAAGTCCCCCAGTCCCAAAATTAAACAGGAAATCATGAGATTTTTATGAACAGTGCATGGCTGCGAGCCCCTGAACTACAAGTTCTGAAGCAGCGCGTGGGCTGTGAGCCCTGGAGTTGTGGGCTGTGAGCCTCAGAGCAGCACCCAGGCAGCGAGTCCCAGAGCAGCACAACAGGGAGCTAGTCAGGAAGAAGCGTGCAGGCAGCAAGTCCTGGGTGGACACCAGTATGTGGGAGGGAGTCCTGCAATTTACCTTGGAGTAGCTGAGTGCTGGTACAGAGTGGAGTGGAGCATTGGAGTGGAGTGGGGTCGGCTGTTGGACTGGGGTCTGACATGGACGGTCAAACCACTTGCGGAAACGCTGCACTGAGCTGCTACAATGTAATATTTGTTTGATTTGTTTTTTACTGCCAGTAAAGTCAATCCTTAACAATGTCTTGTTTCCAACTTACTTTTTAAATTCTGTAAAATAATGCTTTAAATATTTTTTATTCCTGTTTTGTATCCAAGACTTTCACCTAGGTGCTTGTACCTAAGATTAATCCACACTAACCATAATCCCCTTATATTTGTTGAAAAGTATAAAACCCAAAATGCATGATTGTTCAGGTGGAGTTTAGTTATGCAACCATGCAATATAAGAATTGTTCATATTGATTGTAAGGATAGTTTGATAGCAGACACAGTCTAGAATGAAAATGTGATTACATAAATTAAGAATTTAAATGAAAGGTTACAAAGATTATATAAGACGTGTAATGAAGGATGGATGGATGTTTTGTTATCTGTGTCATATACCTTGTGATGAACCATTTTTGAAATAACCATGTTGTCTTTCATAAGGATAGATACATGTAAAGACCATTTTTGCTATGAGCTGTGGAGTAACAAAAATGGGAAAAGAAATAGCCTCAAACTGAGGAAACTGGCAGAAAGTACTACCATTTTAAAACTCAATTACTGGAACTCATTATGAGTTGTATCTACAATGTGACTTCATTCAAACAGCTGGGGAGAATGGCAGACACATTGGCTTCATGTTTGTACGTTCAGGAAAATTTTGTTTCGCATAGTAACAACTATTTGATTTGTACCTGGGGTAGTGGTGACAAAGCTGTACATTGACAATAGAGGAGAAGCTTTGAAGCTGCAAAGTGAAAACACCTAAATCTCTCTTTCTTCCCTTCCTATGTGAAGAAGTTACAAAATATCTCCTAGTAGCTGCTGTCACTCACCATTCCTCTGTACACTGCTCACTTTGCAAATTTCTTGTTGAGAAGAAAAAGGGGGACAAATAACATTCAAAGGCATTGAAAAGGTGAATCCTCGACCAGTGAAAGAAAGACTGCGAAGTGGAGTATCCGCATTTTTATGTAATTGGTGAAGAACCAAAAGCAGCCAGAAGAAAGGTGAAAGAGAGTGTTAAGTTCCTAAGGAATAAGGAATGAGTCTGTGAATATTTTTGAACACCCAGCTTTATTTCTTCTCGTGTGTAGACTACGTAGTTGCAAGTTGAGACCTCTGCAGCAACAGCTTTCATCATGCTTCTTGTACATTTTTACTTGATCCTCCTGAAAACCACAAATAACAGTCAGCACATTCTGTTCATCTGTTCTGCAATATCTTCCCATGACATACTCGTAAGCTGTTCCCTACACCCTAACTTTAAGATCTAGGCAATAGTCTTTTGGTCATGTACTTCCATATCTGCTTTGAGCCAATCTCCTTAGTCTCGACCACACCTGCAATTCAGCCTTTTGTAAATTTAACCCTTGTTATGCTGTAGCTAAACTTCACAATCTTCAATATACTCCACAACCCCCGCTTTGATTCTTCCCAAACAGAATCACACAAGCAAAGCAAGCATTGAAGAACAGTAAAATACTGAACTTTAGGCTTCAGCATTTGCCAAATACAACATTTAAGCAAGATAAACAAGAAATACAGAATAAGAGTCACAACAATAAAAAGTACAATTCCTTGAATTAACAGCCTACCCAATGATCCCAACCGGTAGCTCACCTTGACAAAGTGGAAGCCGGGGCCTGCTTGAGTTTGTCCATTTCCTTACTGATATGGTCAACCAAGTTGGTGATTCCCTCAGAGTTAGCAGGGGTATAGGTGCAACACTTGACATCTAAGAGCACAGCTGCAACCTTTCTCGGCTAAGATCCAGTCTAGAGCTGTGCGATTCTGCATAGTGGTGGCTCCTAGGGCAACCATTTTCAGCATTAATCTTATCAAGGGCCTGAGAGATGTCATTGGCTGTCTGCTCTAGGATAGCTGCCAAATTAATAATCTCCCTGGAATCCCTACCTGCTTCATACCAAGGAAATGCAGTCATCCAGAACCTCTCCAGCTCAGTAATAGAACGTTTAAGCACTCTAAAAGTGGATTTCAGCGATGTCACAAGTGTGACACATAAACAGAACCACAAAAGTAAGGTAACAGAAGCTTGTCCAAGAGGAGGGCAACCAGGCATATGCTTTGTGTCCACAAAAAAAATACGTACCATTGTATGGGACAAACCGAGTTATGTAGCCAGAAAACCCAGCGTGATCAATAGTTCCCACTGATGTGACGTTAGTAAAATAAAGTTTAGATGGAGGCTCAGTGTCAGGGGTGACATTAAAATATTGGATGCAATTATTGTGACTGGCAGACCTACTCCAGTCTCAGATCTAATGAGGCAAATGGAGACAACCAGTTTTCCTACCTTTGATGTGTTGGTAATGGCAACAAATAGTGGTATTTGGGGGGTATTAAATTGGAGTTGATACCACCCTTCAAAAGCAGAAAAGCCGTACTCTGTTGATTCCTACTTATCTCCGGTGACATTAATGTCTACTCAATATAACCCATTACAGATGTGGCAGCCATGCAAACGCCAGCCATTAGGGATTCATTCTGGCAAGTCACCCATTCTACCATCTCAAATACATTAAAAGGAATGGGTCTCAGAAGGATACCTCGATTTGAATGTATGGGAATGTGTAAGCAAACCCAGCAGCTGGAAACATTGGCACATTTGGCATTAGTATTAAAGACATATACAAAAAGTTACTTACAGTGAGTTCACGTTTTATGATAAATCCTCTCACTAAAAGGGGGATCAGTATAGTTATGAGTTCCAAAAGTAACAGCACATTCATGATGGTTCAGGGACAGTTGTTCTGTTGACGTACGATGCTTGAATCCCAGCTTTCTTGCCTTCTACCTTGATAGCTGATGCAGTTGTGACCTGGGCCTGATATGGATCTTTCCACTTGGCACCCAGTAGCTCTTTGTGTATTTTCTTTCCCAAGTGCCTGGGGCTATATTGAGTCCACCTTCTGGGGGATCTCCCCAAGCTGCTGATACCAGTTGAGAAGCAGAACTGACAGCTTTGGTTAAATCCTGACTGTATTTTAGCAATGAGTCACTTAGCAGATGATAATCAGCTGTTCTGAGATCTGTTGTTTCAGGCAAGGTTTTTGAGTTCACCAGTTGTAATCACAAAAGGTCTCAAGCCAGTAGTCCTGTTTGGGGTGGGACATATGCTACACCGGACTATGGGTAAAGCTTGAGGCCAAGGCAATCCTTCTCGACGATACTCAGTAAGACATTACTTCAGAGACCGATTAGTTCGTTCCACATGTCCCAATGACTGGCAATGATGAGGACAGTGTCAATCCCATTTAATATTCCACTGTCTGCGCACCTCTTGGTGTACTGCACCAGTAAAATGAGTTACATCCTTTAGCAGTATGGTTTGCTGTGGCTTTTCCAACTGGCGACACTTCCACCTATCTGGAGAATTTGTCAACAGTGATTAAGACCTGGCATTATGGGAGAGATACGTAGTCCACTTGTAGATGTTGGAAGGGTCCTGCAGGTGCAGGAGGTCTTAATTGTGATGTTACTGAAGTTGGTCCAGGGTTATCCCTTGGCATTTGACAATGGTTCGCTACCAGTTGTGCATGTTTCTTAAAACCTCCCCCCTACCCCTTGGAATCTAGCATCATTTGTAAAGAGGCCAAATGTTCCCTTACAGGCCCACATAAAGCCAATATCAAGCCCTGCCAGATATCCGTGACTGGATTTGTTGTGGCAAAAAAGACAAAAATGCTTGAGGTGCAACAGGTCTCTTTGTCTCCAGACACCATCCTCGCTTAGTTTAATTCCAGCTTCAATCTATGTCCATTTCTCCTCTCAAGAGCATTACTCTTCCATGGTCTTCAAATCCTGTGGTTTGGTCGTAAGAGCTTTTAACTCTGGTTCCGTTGATCCACTCGGATGGTTATCTTGAGAGACTGCATTTTTAGCCACTGGGTCTGCCTAGGCATCTAGTTCATCTATTGTATGTTCTCTTGTATGAGCTTTACATTTCAAATTTGAGACTCCCTTTGGCAGTTTTATGTCCTCTAGGAGATCAAGCACTTAGTCCTATTTTGGATAGGTGTTGCCATAATGGTCCAAAATCATGGGTGACTCCAAATACGTAGCAAGAGACTGTAAGAATATTAGATAATAAAGTCTAAAGCTGGATGAACACAGCAGGCCAAGCAGCCTGTCAGGAGCACAAAAGCTGACGTTTCGGGCCTAGACCCTTCATCAGACCCCTTTGTGCTCCTGAAATGCTGTTTGGCCTGCTGTGTTCATCCAGCTTTACACTTTATTATCTTGGATTCTCCAGCATCTGCAGTTCCCATTATCTCTGATACTATAAAAATATTTGCTGTTTTTCTTTCTGCTACTTCACAGGCTTGTGTGAGTGCACGTATTAGCACTTGCAGAGCTGAAGTGCCTGCAAGCAAACTTCCTTGTGCTATCACTTCATGTAAGCTGGTAACAGCTCAGCCCACTTTTCGGATGCCATTTTCAATGAATAAGGATCCATTTGTAAAGAGGACAAAAACCGGATTTTGCACGGGCACTTTAGCTGCCTGAGCTACTACACC
The DNA here is from genome assembly GCF_030684315.1 of Stegostoma tigrinum. Taxonomy (NCBI): domain Eukaryota; kingdom Metazoa; phylum Chordata; class Chondrichthyes; order Orectolobiformes; family Stegostomatidae; genus Stegostoma; species Stegostoma tigrinum. The sequence continues at coordinate 42,591,887 of NC_081369.1, read as the reverse complement.
TAAGTGCTGCAAAATTTCTACACAATCGTGTTCTTCTCAAGCTTCACCAGTCTCTTCCCCTTCCCCGCTTTAGGTCTCTCAAAATCAGGAGTGAAGTATTGGGATTGACCAGGCTAGCACGGACAAAGTGGAAGTTAGGGGCTTCTAAAACAACTGTCCGACACATCCATCATGCTGCTGTCACCTGGGAGTCTCTATTCGTGAACAACATGGCGTGGACTTTATGAGGAAGTTTATCAATCAATGTCTGATCAAGTATAAGGGGAGGGCTGTGGCCATCACAGCTCTACACACAGCCTCCATAACCCTGAAGCAGCTGCCCCAACCCAGGGCCACACTGTGTCTAATCAAGCTGAGTAATAGCCAATCGGTCTCTGTTGATCACCATGTTCTTGCATAAGTATGACCGTTATGTAGCTGTTGCTCTCATGCACATCGAGATGAACAGTTTCTGTTCTCAGGGATACCCAAAACTGGAGCTGAGCACAGAGTTGTCTTTAATTGCTGAAATGTGGAACACTGTTCCAAGTGAAAGCAACTGTTCCCTTTGATGTGTTATACTGCATCCACTGTACCCGGTGCGGCTTCCTCTACATTGGGGAAACCAAGCGGAGGCTTGGGGACCGCTTTGCAGAACACCTCCGCTCAGTTCGCAAAAAACAACTGCAGCTCCCAGTCGCAAACCATTTCCACTCCCCCTCCCATTCTCTTGATGACATGTCCATCATGGGCCTCCTGCACTGCCACAATGATGCCACCCGAAGGTTGCAGGAACAGCAACTCATATTCCGCCTGGGAACCCTGCAGCCATATGGTATCAATGTGGACTTCACCAGTTTCAAAATCTCCCCTTCCCCTACTGCATCCCTCAACCAGCCCAGTTCGTCCCCTCCCCCCACTGCACCACACAACCAGCCCAGCTCTTCCCCCCCACCCACTGCATCCCAAAACCAGTCCAACCTGTCTCTGCCTCCCTAACCGGTTCTTCCTCTCACCCATCCCTTCCTCCCACCCCAAGCCGCACCCCCCGCTACCTACTAACCTCATCCCACCTCCTTGACCTGTCCGTCTTCCCTGGACTGACCTATCCCCTCCCTACCTCCCCACCTACACTCTCTCCACCTATCTTCTTTACTCTCCATCTTCGGTCCGCCTCCCCCTCTCTCCCTATTTATTCCAGTTCCCTCCTCCCATCCCCCTCTCTGATGAAGGGTCTAGGCCCGAAACGTCAGCTTTTGTGCTCCTGAGATGCTGCTTGGCCTGCTGTGTTCATCCAGCCTCACATTTTATTATCTGTTCCCTTTGATTCCCACGTTCCCTTCAAGAGATCATTTAACAGCTGAGATAGCTGTATATAACCATCAATCCAGTTTTGGTTAAATTTGCAAAGGCCCAGAAAAGATCCCAATTCCTGATTATTAATTGGCTCTTTGATCATATAAATGACAGCAGTCCTATCCTGGGTCATGTCGTGTTTTCCTGCTGAGCTGTTCTGTCCTAGGTATACCACCTTGTCTTGGGCAATTTGCGCCTTTTTAAAATTAACCTCATGACCACAGGAGTGTAAATGGTCAAGGAGAGTACACAGAATTCCCCTGCTCTTCTGTCTGAGATGCCACCAGAATATCATCCACATATTGAAATCACTGTAGATGACATTGGAAGCAATTCCCGCACATGATTCTGTGAGGCCATGTGGATGACAATAGGGCTATAGTGGAAACTCTGTAGCAGGCATGTCTGAGTATATTGCTACACAGTAAAGGTGAACCATTGCTGTACCCCAGGGCCAGAGGAACTGACCAAACTCCATTGGCTATGTCTATTACCGAAAAATACTTGTGACCTGGTGAGAAGGCATTAAAAACAGCAGAGGGGCCTGCAACCAAGAGCACCAACTGATCAATACAATGATTTACTTTCCTATAGTCCACCATCAAACACTAGATCCCTTCCAGCTTTTTGACTGACCACATCAGAATATTAGATGAACTGTAAATTTTAACGAATCTTGTAGTTCTATTCGCTTAGTAACAGGCAAAGTGCTAGCAATGGAGGCTGAACTAATGGGGCATTGTTTAGTGGATGGCGAGGCAGCTCCTGTAACGTGACTGTTGGCATCTGCATCAGGCCACAATCATTCTTGTCCTTTGCCCACATCTAATGATCTTGCCATTCCTCCTTTTTCAGATGTTGTAGTGACCATGTAGCATGACTATTTGAAAAACGCAGCCAGTTTCTAACTGCAGCCCACCCATCATCAATATGCTGGCCATCATGGCCTACTTCTTTAACCTTCCTAGTCAGTTTCCTTCCAGCATCGCCTCCAACCATAATAGACAATACCCGTACTTCATCCAAAGGATACAAATTATATATTTTTTTTAAGCTCTTCCAGTTCATTCCATGTCTTCATACCTCCTTTTCTTTGGTGAGAGAGTTCTTTGGACCATCTTTCTACAAGTTGGGATTTTGCTGGCTTATGTATCATTCGTTACATATACTTTTTTTTGTATCACCATCTTCATTTTTCTTTTTCCCATGCCGTTTCTTCCCTATCCCTAGAGGTCTCAACCATGGTGTTTCATCCCCGTCCTCAGAATCACTAGACTCAGAATGGGACCTAGGTAGTTCACCCCCTCTTCTCAGGATTCATACTCTATCTTGAAGGGACATCAAGTACGGGTAAAGAGATATAACCAGACCGCTCAGACCAGGTAATGATAAAGGGTCTTCCAACAGTTGGGTCTTCTCTTCCTCTGTTAATTTTATTTTGCTATTTTAAATTCTTCGCTGACAGCATTTAATTGATCTATTAAACTGTTAACTTTCCTGTTATGGTTAGTTCTTTCTGTGCCACTTGTTGCTTTCTAATTTATTGCATTGTACACAGAGACCAGCGAATGCATTCTTTATCTTTTAATCAGATGGTCTTACCCCAAACACATTTAATATCATCCAGGGACCATTGACCCGTGGAGGTTCCATACTTCTCATGGATTTCTGTCAAGGTTTTTGAGAGGTCAGATTATTGTTCAATGTATTCCTTTGATTTTATCAGATGGAGCCTGCCATCCTTTCACTGTTGTAGAGTGTTCTTGTTTCTTTTGTCCTGCCATTATTTCTTGTGACTACCAGTTTTAATGGGTCTTGAATCGTAGGCTAGTCATATACTTGGTGGGGGGGGGGGGGAGCGCAGAGATATTATTTCCTCTGCTGAGTTAGACGTCTATTAGGGAATCTTAGGCCAAATACTACTCAGAGAATTTTGAAATCATGTGGAGGATTATTCCTGGATACTTATATGGACTTAGAGCCAATGGGACTTAATGAGCCATAGAACAGAGATCACACTCTCTGCCAGTAACAGACATTTGTAAATACAATGGGCTCAAGTTGGAGATTGCAAACAGGTTATGGCTCATGTTAGACAAAGTGGGTTTGAGCTTTCACTATCACCTGAGGATATTTAGAATCAAGTGGAGTCCTTACCTCTCGAAACTGATGGGATATTGGGAGTCTTCAGTGTTCCAACATTCATCTTTGCAATCCTGCCGTCTACGCAAAGTTATTGGGCTCCGAAGAAATAAGGAACAGGTCCATGATCTTCTCAAATGTCCAGCTTTATTTCTTCTTATATGTAGACTAAATAGTTGCAAGTTGAGACCTCTGCAACCGTAGCTTTAATCACGCTTCTTATATTACTTTTACATGATCCTCCCCAAAACCCCAAATAACAGTCAGTACATTCTGTTAATCTATTCCATGATATTTTCCCATGACGTACTCACAAGCTGTTCCCCACACCCTAACTACAAGATCTAGGCCACAGTCTGTTAGTCACGTACTTCCATTGTTGCTTCAAACCAATCTCCTATTCTTGACCACCCCTGCATTTCAACTTTTTACAATAGCATGTGTAAATTTAACTCTTGTTATGCTGTAGCTTAATCACACAATTTTTAATGTACTGCACAGACAACAATCCCTTGATGTCTGTGATCCAGGGATTGGTGCCAGAATAGTGCTTCTCTGATGTTTTCTCCATCCATATTACTTGCATCTTGTCTCTTTGTATGGTAATGTGTAAAATAAAGGACAGAGTTTAAATAGTCAAATTACAAGCTAGTAACCATGTTTAGTTCTTGCTATTGTTTGAAAACAGTGAAATTATTATAATTAGTTATTTTCTTAATGACAAACCTGACATGCACATTCTTTTAACCTGATTGTTAGCTAAGTAGTGATTTAGTTAAATTTTCACATTTCTGCTAACTCCAGGAATAGTGAGGCTTTATTTCCAATGTGCTCCAGTAAGCATATTTTTTAAATTGCAATCATCGCTTTGCACAATTTCCTTTATTTAAAGTAGTCTCTTTTATAGACCACAGTCCAAAACTTGCTAAAAATTCATTTACGGGATGAGGGTGTCACTGGCTAGGTAGCACTTATTGCCCATTCCTAATTGCCCAGAAAGCAGTTCAGAGTCAATCACTTTGCTGTGGGTCTGGAGTCACGAGTAGGCCAGACCAGGTAAGGACCATGTATTGTCAGCGCTGTTTTGACTATAGCTTTTGCTTCATTAACCACTGTAAATAGTACAGTAACCTCAGCACTTGTAGTAAAGTCAAATTAACAGGATTTCCATTGATATATACAAAGATTGTCATTAAAATCATCAATTTCCCCATGATTGTCTTTGATATTTTTTCTAAAGTAGATTTCTCAACTGTGTTGAGCTCTCAGCATGTTGAGCATCCCCCTGTTCTTCTGTTCTGTAACTGTCCTACTTCTGCATTTTGTGTTTGATTTTCAGCCAATGCTGTATCTTAAAAGTTTTCTCCAAGATGTCCAACCTTATGTTCCATATGCCCCCTCTCTGATCTTGAATCTCTGTAGATGCATTACAGTCCCTTAAATTTCTTCTGAAAGTGATTATGCTTACTATTGTAAAACTCTTTTTAAATTTAATTACTATAGTGTGAGCTTCTCTGTACAGTATTTTCTTTATTTATAATTTTTTTAAGTCTGTTTGCAGTTTTACTGTATGAAATTCTTCCATAATGTTTTACATTGAAATATTGTATCTCTGTATTACTTACTGTGTGTTTATGACTCTTTGAAGGGTATTTCCATTGTTTTTAACATTCAAAGTTATAGTTGCCCACCTTTTTAAGGTTTTGATACCATCTCTACCTCTCAAGGTGGAGCTTCCTCAGTTCCTCCTGAGAAAAAACCATGTTTCCCATTTTTAACAGTCTAAAATATCAAGCACTTCTTTCTTTGGCTACAGCCCCTATAAATCTTCACACCAAAATCACAGTTTATATACCGAGTCCCAATTCTTCAAACTGATTAGTTTCTGTTGAATTGCCTTCTGCTAAATTCTTTCATTAAAATTCTCTTAAAATTCTTTTTCCATCTGAAATAAATTCCGAGGTCTTCCCATTTCCTTAGTCCCAATTTAAACCTATTTTCTGGCTCTTTCACTCTTTCTTACAGATGCAACTGGTGGAACTTAATCTCAGTGGCAGGAATGTTCACTATGAGTGGTGAGAACTCTCTTGACTTCCTTCGCCTAGGCTTTGCATCGTATTCCTAAAGATATTCCCTTTTTCCTTGGAAACTTTAGACATGCAATCCTCTCTTGCTGCCTACAAAGCCTCCTTCAATAGGCAATGATCTTTTACTAGGCGTTGTTGGATTTTCTCTCTTTTCACAACCCACAAGCTTTCCCCTCTGTGTCTTCTCATTTTTCTTGCGAAGGTTTATCTTTGGAGTGCTTAGATTGCCCGGTTGATCCTTCCTTGGTTACTATAGTCTGTTTGTTGATGGGCACGTATTAGCTACAGACTGACTACATGTATTTTTAAAGCCATAGTGCACTTAAAGTGGTAAACTAATTTGTTTTCAAGATTTTATTTTCTTCTGGTTCTTATTCTTCTCATGGATGAATGCCTCAGCATGGAATTTGATCTGTGTTTTTGCTCTAAATGTGGCGTTACCCTGATTGACCCCACTGACACCTCAGGATAACTGCCGCTGTGTGTTCGGAATAACAGTTATTTAAGTCACCAATCCTCCTATCCAATGATCATTGATAGAGGATACACTACCAGAGAGCTTTAACAGACAACCCAACGTTTTTAAATAATAAGGTGGTTCATTGCATGAAAGCTATATGTATAGCAACATACTACTTAACAGACATAATTACTAGAGCGCTTACGAGCTATGCAGGATGTATCTACTGCCTACAAAGTCAAGTGTAGAACTTACTGTCTCCACCTACAGACTGTTTGTGGCATCAACAGAATGGCTGGAGTTCAATGTAACATGAACATTAATTCTTTCAGAAGTATTATTTAATACAGCAATAATTAGGCTCTATTTCTAGTACCAAGTACCAATTCATGGCCTACCACTACCCAACCAAAGTTAAAGCCCAAATGGATACCTTTGAGGAGGTTTTAAGTTCAGAATGTGATTGTTGAGACTCGAGTTCGTCTAGCCAACATAAACATGCCAGTTTTGTAAAGTTAAATTGGCAATATTCCCAAATCTGTCAATAATTGGAATGTAATCAGCACTTCGATAGGAAATAAAGATGTTAACAATAGCACTGATGGTTGGGTCAGTTACATTGCCAGTCCAATCCATGGAGATGCATGCTGTGACATCTTCACGTCATAACTAACCTGAGAGTATTTCATTCTGTCAGCAAGTACAATGCATTCTACTTCTACAGTTCACAATCACTTTGATCATGAACCATGAAAAAAACAATTAGATGTCACAAAAAATGTCACATTTTCTAAATGTTTCATTTGAATATTGCTGCAATTATATCACCTCTTAAAGTGTTCACATTATAGAATTGATGACTTATCTGTGCTGTCTATTTTATACTCAACAAATAATGCTTTCACCATTTTGAGCACTTTAATATCAAACGTCTGCATATATTATAAATAATGACAGGCACTTAGGAAAGCTGTTAAACAAATCTGTCTTAGTTAATAGCACTCTTCTTACTTGCAACTGCCTTTCATAATTTACATCAAACATATCCAGAAGCAATAAAACATCACTTACCTGTAACAAACACTGGTGCAAATCACTTGTACTTCTATTTTGTGCCAAACATATTATGCAAACAAATCCCAAGGCATTTTTAAAAATTATCGTAGCTTATGGAATAGAACACATTTAGTACAGTATAATAGTACCTTATCTGAACAGTGCAGAATACTCGTGATCATTTTCAATTATGTGAAAGATGTGTGTTACGGAAATACTTCCCACATCTTCCGAATATTTTCATGGGAAAGTATCAAAAAGGGGACAAGAATGTGACAGATGAAGTATCTTCTTTCTAATGCAACTTGTGGCATTGGTTTTGTCTATATAGATTGCCTTCCTATTTTAAGAATGAAGGAAGCAATATTCATTTCATTTTCAATCTCTGGACTAAATGAGATATACTTTTACATCAACACCTTCTGCAATGAAAACGAAAAAAAGGCACTTGAATCAATCTTGCCTTCTAATTGCGTTCCTGGATTCATATATCTTAATCTTTAAACCAACCAATAAAGAGCATAGACCACAAAATCAAGAAGAAAAAGACAAATTAAGGATAATTACTCCGATTTCCCTTCACCTGAAACTGACCTTGACCTCCTTTCTACACTTATCACTGTTAGGGATGATAATCCAGTATGCACTTGCCCTATCTTGCACTTCATTTTCATGTTGAATTTATATCTAAAAGACTCCTGAATTCATTCCAAATACATGGGATAAAAATGAGGGTTATTTGGGAGGAAGAGTCCGGATTTTCTGCAGAGTAAAAGGGAATTGCTGAATCCCTAACATTGCTTAATACAAACCAAAAGAACTGCAGATGCTGTAAATCAAGAACAAAAACAAAGCTGCTGGAAAAGCTCAGCAAATCTGGCAGCATCTGTGGAGGAGAAAACAGAGTTAACGTTTTGGGTCCAGTGACCCTTTCTCAAAACCATTCTTGCTGCCAGACTTGCTGAGCTTTCCCCTAGAATTGCTTGATTGATTTATTGTTGTGACACATAGAGATACAGTGAAAAATGGTGTTTTGCATGCTATTCAGGTTGATCATACCAGATTCTGAGGGAAATGCCCAAGAAACTGAAAATTCCAATGGGAAGTTTCCCCTCACTTAGTACCCCCTGAAAGTATGCATTTAAATCAGAGAAGTCAAAGAATCCTGCAGCAGTTATTAGCTACCCAGGAAAAGTTAAATGAGTAAATGCCTCATCTAACTCATGGGCAATTATTGAACTTACCCATGACTTACCACACAGTCCCGAGCTACAACTTCACCAGACATGTCTATTCAACTTTTTGTGTTCCCTGGGGCCAAACAATTCCATCTGTTACCCTGGGACCTAGTAAGCTTTAACATCCCCCACACACCATGACTGGACTCAACACCTGATTGCCAGTTGACCTGACAATCCCTCCACTCTCCTCTGACCTGACCGACCTACCTGCCAACAGACACAATCCCCATCTTCCTGCACTCCACCACCATCCACCAACCCCCAGGACCTGACACCCCACTCTATCCCAGGATCAAACCACTGCCATCCCCCAAGAACCTTAATCCCAAGACCTAGCGCATCCATTCCTCTGTAGCCAGAGCTGCCAGCTCTCCTTCCCCATGCTGAAAATAACACCCCATTCATATACTCCCTGTTCTGCCCAACCCAAGCCAATCCAAACCACCTTAAGCATTCAATCACTTAACTACCATCCTTCCCATTTTGCATCATGCACCCCACCCACCTGCCACTCTCACAATCAATCCACCTGGCTCCCATGCACCTAGTGCCCTTGCCTAGCACTCTACCCACTTGATACCTAACCCCCACACTTACCTGGCACGATATCTAGCTCGCTCCTATCCACCTGGCACCCTAC